>NC_080432.1:65498783-65805882 GCF_028018845.1 Melospiza georgiana | reverse complement strand
CAGAAAGAAAGTCTGAACCAGCTGTTGGGAGAGGAGCAGTTCCTTGTGGTGGTGTGCCTGCTGTTCTTCTGTCCTGAGAGTGGGTTGTGTTGCAGTGACTGGGATGCCCTCACAGAGGTGCTCCCTCTTGGTCTGTAGTTTCTGTGCCCTTCCCAAGGGCTGAGCTAGGGCACTTGGGGTTGCTGTTGCTAACACTGTTTCATCATAGAAATGTACAGGGGGAAGAATTTCTCAGGCGTCAGTGGCCTGTGGAGAAAAACGTTTTGGTGATTTACCTCCAAAACGACATCATAGAACAACTCAGCCAAAACTTAATTGGAATGTTCATGGACCACAGTGTCACTGTAACAATGGAGGATATGTGGGGGCCAGAGAGGGCACGGACTGAAGCTGCACTTCCTCATGGCAGGCCAGTGCTGCACACCAGATGTGTGACAATGAAGCTATACTACTGACTCAAACCATATGGACAGGAAGAGCTTGTGTTTTGGTGCTTTACCAGGTAATTACCCTGCAGATTGAATGCCAACACAATTAAATAATTTTATCACAAATCTAGTTATTGAGTAGGGGAAATGAAATCTCTATTAGTTGATGGCACTGCTTTGACAGTGATAACATGTAGCCTGCTGTTTCTGGGGATGACAGAGGCTGGTGTGTGTACAGTCACATATGGATGCCATTAAAGTCCACTGTTCCCCCTGCAAGGGCTATATTTTTAGAAATTAACACTCCAGACAAGAGTCTTGCTCTCAGCCAGAATGGCATGAAACTGCAGAGTAGATTTTTTTCAGAAATAAAGTATTTTCTGGGTGATGGAAATCAGACCAGGACACTTGCTGCTTAGGAAGCCTGCTGTCAGCATGCCTATTTTATCTGGAAAGAGGACTCACTGATGTCCCTCTAGCATGTGGGCCCCTTTACTTCTGCTTTCTCTCAGCACAACTCAGTTCTTCCTACCAGCCCAAGTTAATTTGGAAGTATCTTAGTAACTATCGTTGTATTTTTAAAAATGAAGATTTTTTTGGACCCATTTCAGTCAATAACAAAATACAGTTGTCTTCATCAGAGTCATGTTTTCATAGAATAATAGAATAATCTAGGTTGGAAAAGACCCTTCAGATCATTGGTCCAACAATTAACTGCCATGTCTCTAAGCACCATATCTGCATTTTTTTAGAAAAAATCTACAGAAATGGGGACACTTCTCATGGCAGCCTGTTCTAGTGCTTGGCAACTCTTTTGATGAAGACTTTTCTCGTAATATCTAGCCTAAACCTCTCATGGCACATCTTGAGGCTGTTTCCTCTTGTCCTGTCCCTTGTTACTTGGGAGAAGAAACTCACCCCACCTGGCTACAACCTCCTTTCAGGTGTTGTATAGAGTCATAAGGTTTACTCCATACAACAGAACTTCCTTTCCCCATAGCTTCCTTTTCTCCAGGCTAAACAAAGCCAATTCCCTCAGCAGCTCCACACAAGCTCTGTGCTCCAGACTCTTCACCAGTTCTCTTGCCCTGAACTCACTCCAGCCTCTCAATATCTTTCTTGCAGTGAGGGGCCAAGAACTGATCATGGGATTTGGGGTGCAGCCTCACCAGTGCCGAGTACAGGGGGACAATCCCTGCCCTGCTCCTGCTGGCCACACCATTGCTGATCCAGGCCAGGATGCCATCGGCCTTCTTGGCCACCTGGGCACAGCTGGCTCATGCTCAGCTGCTGTTTTCCAGCACCCCCAGGTCCTTTTCTGCCAGGGCACTTTCCAGCCACTCTTCCTCAGCCTGTAGCACTGCCCAGGGCTGTTGTGACACAAGGGCAGGATCTGGCCCTTGGCCTTATTGAACCTCTTTCATTCACCCTGATTCATACACACACACACACCTTTAAACACTGCCTTAAACACTGCCTGATTTATACAGGACATAAAATGGCATACACTGATGTGATTTGTATTGTTATTTGTGGGTCCCCTTACTAACACAGGCATTATTATTTCTGTAGCTCCAAGTAGCCTTATTCAGTCATTGGGATACCCGTGTGTTGGGGATTGCTCAGACAGCTACAGAAAACTCAGATTCTACTCCTGTGGTCAAAAACCAGCTGATGAATGGGAAGGGAACAAAATGAATGAGTTCAGCAAAATCCAAAAGCCTCCAGAAGTCCTTCAAGAGAGCAATTAACATGTCTTGCCTTATATTTGGTTAATATTCTTTTTGACTCTGCAAGGGTTGGGACTGTTAGAAATATGAGGCCTAAACACAGAATAGCATGCAATGGGGTAAAATACACGATGCTTGAAAATTCTCTTGTAATTGATGCCTGGAAAATACATAATAATAAATGTTAATGAAGATGTGGAATACAGTGAACTGCTCTTAATTAAAATGCATTACATTAAGATTGTCAGTTTACATGGTCTGTGAAATGAAGTGAAATCAGTTTTTCTTCTCCTCTAAAAACTGAAGTTTTTCCTTTTTAGATTTCTGTAGCTATGTTCTTATTTCCTAAAGAACTAAAAGACTATGCATATGATTATTAGCATGAGATATAAACATGAATAGCCCTAGTTCAGAAAACTGATAATTCTTTTTTCATTTATTTTGTGTAGGTTTCCTTTGCCTGATCTGTAAACATGTCCACAGACCTGCTCTGTAAGTACATTTCCATCATCCCACAGTGATTTTTTCGTACCATATGTTTTTATCAGATTCCCAGATGTACTTATGATTGATGTCTTTTATCTGAAGTATAAAGTCTGCTTTTACATTTGCGTTTCTTCTGGGACATCTGTGAAACAATATTACCATTATAATCAATGAGATTATTCTTGGAGTAAAGCATGACTTAATGTGAGTAAAATTGAAAAAATCTGGCCCAAGTATAAGAACAGACTGGTTCATTGAGATTTAAAACTGTAATTCTCTCTAAAATGTTTTATCTATCTTTGGCACAAATACCATCCCAGATTACTGCAGAGTGATGTGCTCGGGGTTTTTTAATCATCTTGGGAATTTAACTCCTGTGCTTCCAAGGCATCATTATCCCAGTCACATCCAAATCCCCTGCTGTATCAC
Source organism: Melospiza georgiana (assembly GCF_028018845.1). Lineage (NCBI taxonomy): Eukaryota > Metazoa > Chordata > Aves > Passeriformes > Passerellidae > Melospiza > Melospiza georgiana. Next base: position 65,802,809 of record NC_080432.1, on the reverse strand, counting down.
TATAATTTGTTCTTCTTCTTAACAGACAAGTGCTATATCCTTATGCTTTGCTGTCGTGACTGCCATGGAAGGTTTTGCTCACGTTTCCCAGATACTTGCACTCTCTCACTCCAGCTTAAGTTATCTGAAGCATTAGGCACATTTTTTTTCTGCTTGTTGATCTGATCTACATGCTTTCTTTTGGAGTCCCTCCAGTGCCTCAGCTGCCTTTTTTTATCATTGCCTCCAAGGGCTGCCCAGCTGCTCACTGTGCAATGTAAGAGATGGAAATTTCAGACACACATTTTATCATTCTTCCGTACTTCCTTAGAGGAGCAAGGAAAACAGGATTGGAGGTTTATTCATTGAAACTGCAATCAGTTAATAAATATAAAACCATCAGTGGCTTAATGGAAGGTAGCAATTATGTGTGGAGATCAAGTTATTTGTTAAAATGTATTTTTAAAGTTTTTACTGTAAAATGGAAATTTCGAGGCATGCTTAAATGCCATTTAGATACAGAGAGAACTCTAAAACAAGGAAAGTAATATGCCTGACTGTATTGTATTCAACAGGCAAAACTATCATCAGGAATGAAATATTAAAGAAAGCAGAGGGCAGGGTGACTGCACGGGGGTTGTGGTCAAGACTCCTCAGCTGTACTCCGATGTTTGTCTCTTTTAGGAATTTTATCCACTGGCAGTTTCATTTTTCTTTTATTCAGCTCAGCAACAGTGCCTTTCTCGTGTTCCCCCAATGACCAGGGAGCTAGAGAAGTTGTCACCTGCGTAGAGGCAGAAGGAGTTGGGTGTGCTCTGCTCAAAGAAGAGGAGGCTCAAGGGGATCAAGTCATGGTCTTGCAGTACAGAAACGTGGTTATGGAACAGGAGTTAGAAGCAGCCTTTCCCCAGGCATGCACTGTGACAGGACAAGAGGCGATGGCCACAAGCTGGAGGAGATGCTTGTGCATGCAAGGGGCATTTTCAGTGGGGGATCAATCAAACATTGGAATGGACTGCTCAGGGAAGTGGTGGAGTTGCCCACACCAGAAGTTTTCAAGATACAGCTTGACAAGGCCCTGGGTAATGCTATTAAAGGACCTGCATTCAGCAAGAGTCTCAGCTAGTTGATCATTGCAGGTCTCCTGCAACTTCAGTAATTCTGCAGTTCTGTATTTCCTTGTGTTCTCAGCTGTCTTCTGTGCAGTGAGCCGTCATCCCTACCAGCTGTCCCTGGTCTTCTCAGTATTGTACTGCTTGTGCTGTGCCAGATCCTGTGATACTTGCTTATGTTAGTGGGATAGACATTTGTCTTCTCACTTGGAGACGTGTCAGTGGCCTGGAGGCAGTGCCAGTGCTGAGGGAACTCTCCAGGTTCCAGCTGGTGGGTGTTTGTAACAGCCTGGTAGTGCCTCCGTAAAACATCAGTGCACAGAGAATGCTAAAGAATGACACGGCAAATCTCTTCAGGTGTGAATTGACTTCAGAGCTTTATGTCTGTCTGTATATAAATAAATATTTCAGAGCCAGCCTGTGAGCTCCGTACTAGCATATAATAACAAGCAACAAACACTAGGGTGTGTGTGAGGGATAATATCTACCAGACTGTGTTCCAGTTAAGGAATTTGGATATAACCAAACTGTTTGTGGGGGAAAAGAGAAGGAGATGAGGAGCATTTAGACTTGTGGAGATGGTGCCAGGTGGTTTCAGCACCAGGTCTCTGGCTCTTACTGTTTAGCAATAGATGTGAAGCCTAACCACCAATCCTTAAGCTTGACCATGACATTGTCTTTTTGTTGGATACAAAGTCAAATTTTAGCATTAAAAATCTTGTTCCAGGTTACAGGAATGAAGACAAGATGTATAATGAAAAAAAAGTAAAAATTCCACGTAAACTGGAACGAACCCCTTTAAATTCCTTAGAAGAAACCCCACTGCAGTCTAGGGCAAATTGCACAAAGAAAATATCATGGTTGCACAATACAAGGGCTGCTGCAGCTAGACCTCAAACTCCAGCAGCTAAGTCTTCAAGCTTGTGGAAATAAATCAGAAAAGCCAACATTCCAGAGAAGTTTCAGCACAATGAATTTGAGGTAGCAAACATTTCTTCGGTTTAGATGGAGAAGCTAAGGAAAAAAAAGACGTTTATGAAGAGTCTGTCAGCTACTGCGGTTCGGCTGGTCGGGGAAGCAGCAGACTTCCCTTGGAGCTTGTTTTTCTTTTTATCCTTGGATGAGCTGGTGTGCAGTACATTATGCTGCCTGAATGTGGGGTTTGTCACGGTTAGCGCCGGGGCTGCCCCAGGAATGCAGGAAGGCGATGGGCGTGAATGGAGCGTGCAGCGCTCGGTGGGGACCGAGCCCACTCCTCAGGAAACCTGTTGCTGCTCCTCTCAGCCCAGCCGGCCAAAGCCAGGCAGGAAAGGAGGTGGGTCTTTGATCTCTTTGTTGTAGCTGCTCCCTGGGAATTTGCTGAAATCAATGCCCTGTTTTCCTGAAGAAATGAATGGCTATGCCTAACTAGCTTTGTGAAGCGCTGGGGAATTCACTGCTTCTGTTTATTGACAGCTGAAAAGGAGCACATGGTCCTGAATGGGTCCTCCTGGCGAAACAAAACAGAGCAGAGTTAGACTTAGTTGAATACAGGGGCATTTGGAAAAGTCTGCCGAAGGAGGATGACATGGTTCCTTACACCCTGGACTAGCATAGCCTGACTTTTTACTAAAATTTCCATTTAAAATAAGGTAAGGTTTGTTTTGATTTCCCATATGTAGTGCGATTATGAAATGTTTGCAGTTCTGTTCTTGAGTGCAAAACCAATGTTTGAGTTGTATTCTGTCATGGGAAATACCTAAGTAACTCTTGTGCTGTTTCTAGCCTCTGTGTGAGTTCATTTGTTCTTTATCTGGTGGTGATTAATGAATATGAAAAGTAATAGAAAATCAGTATTTGGGTCTTCCAGTCAGGTCCTGAACATCAATCATTCATGCACGCTATGATATGTAATTTTTTGTACCTTTGAAAATCAGCTGAGTTGCATCAGATGATTACTTAACTGGTACAGACTGCTGTGTCAATACTTACGCACAGGGCAGTGACTAACAAGGGACCCTGTCTGGCAGACAATCTAAGAATCTCAAAATCCTTTGAAATGTATTTCCGAACCTCTGTTTCCACGTGTGGACTCCGGGCAAGAGGCAGACTGACCACAATGCTTGCTGCTGGCTTTACGTGTACGTGGGTTTTTTATAAAGACAGAAAAGAATAGCAAGAGGATGATGATGAAGAAGCATTATTTTCATTGTGCAAGCTCAGAACAGTTTATTAGACCAAGGGCATTTGGTGTGTAATTCATATGTAAATTTTCTACTGAAAACAAGAGAACCAATTGCCAGAGTTTCTACATTAGTTTCTGTGGTGAGTGAAGGAAAAGATTTCTGGGCTCATGCAGCTACAACTTCCAGGTGTGGCCCAATTATGATAGCAGGAAAAACCTTAAGTAATGTCACTTCTTCCTGTGTTATTTTAAGTGTGAGGGCAAGCTCAGAGCAGAATAATTGCTGCCATGCAGCCTTGTTCTTACATGGCAGTAGGAATTGCTGGGGTTTTGTTGCAAACCCTATTAAAAGTGTCTGTGCATGGGTGCAGTAGTTTGAAAACTCTCAAGTTGTCCCCTCATTTTGAGAGAAATGCTTGGGAAGTTTCATGTTTTGTTGGAATAATTTGTGTTCCTCAGTCTGGCATTTTTTTCTCCGAGTGATTTTGAGCTAGTATTCTTAACTAGTTTTGTTGCATTTTGTGCTTTTCCCAGCAGATAACTTGTCTGTTTTTCTTGGAAGAGTTTGGGCTCCATATGCAAACATGCTTCCTTTAGATTACTTTGTGATCCTTAAAATGAAAATACATTGCTTAACTGTAGAGCATCAACATGTTTGCTTGTAGCTTCTACTGTTAAGTTTCCAAGATTTTCAGAGAGAAAAAGCAAAAAAAAAAAAAGCATATGCATTTATAATTTTGACTAAGATGTGGAAACACTGAACTCAAGCAGGCACATATCAAAGTTTGTAGGCTCTGTTGTCATTATTGTTATCCAAATGTGTCAAGACTATTTTTGACCTCACTTAAGTGTATTTATGCATGATAGGCATTGGAAGCCATTAAAATGTAAAGCTAAAGCTAATATAAAGTTAACATTTAAGTTGGACATGAGATATATTTGTAGGTCCTTTTAGTGCTGTAATCTAGATGTGTTATGAAAACATTGACCAGTGAGGGCTCCTGGGTACTTGTGGAGTGGTGCAAATAGAAAGGAATTGCAGTTGCGGAAAGCGCAGTTGATCGGGGCTTTTTTAGTTGGTGTAATGGGGAAGCAAGTGGGTGATTCATGTGTGACACGGAAGGTGGCACTTGTTCCCTGTTCCCTGGGCGATAAGACAAGGCAGAGTGTGTTGTGTTTGACTTACTGGACTGGAAGGTGCTTAGGCAGATGTGAGTGGGGAGGTGCGTAGGGATGTTCTGGCAGGACAGCTGTCCCTTCGCCTCTTCCAACATCTTCATAAAATATGAAATTGTTTTTACCTGTTGGCAGAGTTGAAGGGAAAGAAGTATAAAATGTTGGATTTCTAACCAACAGATAAAATATACCAAATACAAGGTGAGATATGTAATCATACACAGCTTTAAGTAAATATGTATGTTAAATAACCAGAGTTATGTAAATACGTATCTGAGGAATGGTGCATTTCTCCCAAGGTGATGCCTTTAACATCTGTTCATCTTGTTCTTTGAGCTAGGAAAGTATGAAAACAGGAACAGATTCTTTGCAACTTTGCATTGCAAGATTGTTTCTTAGATTCATGTAAGAATTTATTTGTGTGTGTGCGTGTAACTTTTACAATTTTTTTTTTTAAACTACAGATTAATCAGAAATCTATAAAAAGTGAATTTTATTTGATCTCAAACTAAGATGACTCTCAGCAGAATAAATATAGCTGTATGGAGATACTTTATAATCTGAGTGGAGAGCTTAATCTATAGAAAAAATCTACAATTTCTTTAAACCCACAAATTTTTGCAACACTTATGCAATTCTCTTATAATAATATATAATCATCTACTTTGTATTTCTGTGTCTTACAGGGCTGTTCTTGTGCCTCAGGAGAATTGTTATTGTAAGGAAAATGTACTACACTGCTGTCTAATTTGTTGCTGCCAATCTTATCAGCCTTTTTAAATCGGTCTGTTAAAGAAGTGCAGGTAGAGATAATTTCTTTATTACAGTATCAGTCAAGACATTAGCTAATTATCATATGGTTCCCCATAAAAATATTTTTTGTAGGAAAAAAATAAGTGTTGGATCTTAGGAAAAAGAAAATGAGTGAATGGAAACACAGACATGATACTTGCACGTGTGAGTATTTTTTCACAGAGATAAATTTTTGTCTGTTCAGCAGCAGAGCTTCTCAATGCCTATGTGGTTTTTTTTAAAGAAATCACTTCATGCCTTAAAAGAGGAAAATAATTTAACAGGGTCATAAAGGCTAAGGATGAGAGTCTCCTACCCATGTTGTTCCCAGAGAGGCTGGGAATCAAGCATGCTTTTCCTGTTGGAAATGAAGCAAGGAATAACAGAAGTTGTCTGTTATGAAGGGGATGCATAGTAAGAACTAAAGCTGTTCTGCTAAGCTGTTAATGACCCTTCATTTACAAAAGCCAATTCTTTTAAAAGATGACTCCTTCATTTTGGTATTTTAGATATATACTTTAGGGTTCATTGAGAAGAAAATAAAAACCAACTTTTTTTCTCTTGGGTGAGTGGGAATATCAGCAGAAAGTTTGGATGGCTCACTGAGGAAGTTAACTAATTTTCCAGTTTTAATAATAGCTTCTACTGAATGTAATATGGACTGGAGTATTCTTTTAGGACTCCAGGGTCTCAGCCCTGATCAGTCCTAAGTGTCTATGTGTTCACTTCTCCACATGGACTTCTTTCTTCCATAATGTGGCTACTTGCACATCACTGGAGCCATGTGCACAGACTAATACCTGCAGAAGTGGGTCCTGGGGTGCCAGCACTGCACTTTGATTCCCAGTAGCTGTACTTGCTTCATGTTGTTGTATGTGCCTCTAAAGACATCAGCTTCTGCAGCCACGGGATGAATGTGGTATCTCTACACTCTGCATGCCATGCTTCCTCTTTGCATTCTACAGTAAACTCATGTTACCTGCTCCAAAGTGGAAATATGTCTCAGCTGCTAATGTCTTTGCTGGTAAAGTTCCCTCAAGTCCATGTTGAAAGTCACCAATGGAAAATAAAAAATTGATTTGGGCTGGTTTCCTTATGAGAGGTAGCTTTTTTCACCAAATTTTCCACCAGTCCCTTCAATGCAACATCTGGATTTGCTGGCCACTGACAACCAAGTTCAATGAAGGAGCAAGAGACCCAGTCTGGGGTTCCCTTTTAAGGGAATGTTGCAAGGCTTGGAAATATTTCAACTAATCGAAACTAAGCTTTAGTTATTACAATTGCTGCACTTCCTTTATCAGAGTTCAAACTGTGGTGTTGACCTGCCATCAATAAACCTGCTGACAGTATTAGTGCACTTAATGTGGTGTGTGTGTGGCTGTGTGGATGTGTATTTATACATATATGCATTTAGGAAGATCTATTATATGAGGGTTTTTCTGCTATTACAAAGGTGGACGATTCTGGTGTCTGTGTTAAACTGCCACAGTAGCATTCACATTTTCCACTAAAACACCTCACACTAAAATAAATCAACTGTCCTGCCAAAAAATCTCTCCAAAAGGAAAGTGCTTGAGATAGATAAAGTGCTTCTGCTGTGGTAGGTAGAATTTGTGGTGTGAAAGATGCAGTTTAGGGGGTCCAACATGCAGCCCAGGAGCCACAGGGTGCGTATGAGCAGTTTGAATATGACTCTCCTGGTGGCTGTCTCTGTTTCTGTGACAGGGGGATTTTAGTCTTGCCATCTACAGTATAGAAGCAGGGCAGTTTGGACAGTGCCAGTGAAGACCTAAAGCAAGCAGAAGGTGTCACAGACAAGGAGCCACAGCCTTGCACCAGGCTGGACTGGTGCTGGCTGCTGGGGAAGAGTTGCAGAGTGCAACAGGAAAGCTTCCCTCTCAGAGAGCTTTTTGCTGGGCATTTCATAGGACCATGCTATGCTGACTCAGGTTCTTTCTCATAAAAAGTAGTAGTTGTTTCTGTGAATTTGCTGTTAACCTCCTTCCCTGTTTCTGGATCGAATTTTATATGACTTCATGCCAAGACAGTGGAGGGAGAGGGAGAGAAGGAAAAAAAAAACGCTGGAAAATCCAACTGGATTTTTCAATATGATTGTTTGAAATGTGCTCAGCTTTCAGCAGAAAGAGAAGTCTCTTTGTTTGCACTGATTAGAAGCTATTACATGTAAACTACGGGAGGTGACTTCACTTGAACCGTGCTCATTTATGTGTATGGGTTCTGATAACAACCAAACCCCATGTGGTGTACTGGAAATGGGACACCTAAGTTTTATCCCAAGAATAACTAGAAAATGATTATTTTTTTAAATTAGCTTTCAATCAATCAATGCATTTTTTGACCTCAGGTCATTTTTAGATGAATGAACATACCAAGAGCTTTGGTAAGCAAGTTGATCAGACTACAGTGAAGTTTGCACCTACATACTTTCCCTCCTGTTTGGTTTGTTGGGGCTTTTTTTCTCCTTTAGTTTTGCAGGAAAGACGTGTTAAGTTACTGCCTTTTCAGGTGTTCAGGCAGTGAAGGTAACTTTTTTCTGTGGAGTTTGTAAGATGCAGCAGAGCACAGGTGTGCTTTTGCTGCACATGTTCATGGGAACATGCCAGAACTGCTGAATTCCATAGCCCAGCTGTGCTCCTTGAGGTTTCTCATCTGTTTTGCTCCTCAGATTTCCTAGACAAAATGAGCACAGTAGAAAGCCTCATTGGGATTGGTGTGAGACTGACTTTTTACTGAAAGCTGTTTAAATTCCTCTGGGCTATGCCTGTTGTAGTACTTCATGCCCACCAGGTGAAAGACTTACTGTTCCCAGATGAGCTTGATTATCATCGTGATTGCTCCCTATTAGGAACGAGTAATGAATCATAGTGTTTGTTATCTTGTATGTGTTTGTATAACAAATTGTTCTGCAGCTTGGAGGAATTTACATATTGGAACTTGTGCCAGAAGAATGGACATGTGCTTTGTGTGAGGTTTCTTTACAGTCAGATAAGTGCTGAGCCACCCTTCTAGAGGCATTCTTCCATAAGAGCAGCTGGTCAGGATCACAGTGCTGTGAGGAAGGAGCAGGTGCCTTGACAGATGATCTCCCTCTGCTGAAAACCCAAGGGTGTAACTCTTCTTCCAAATCTTCATTCTTCTTGGGAGCAAAGACGAGCACAGGGAGGATGGAGGTGAGGTGAGGGAAGGTGTCACAGCACATCAGAGGCTGGGTCAGGGTGCTTGAGGGGCAGGTTCACCTGCAGTGCTGGGTTTTAGGGAATCAGCCTGACTTGCAGGTCTGACTGAATGTATGGGGTGGGGTGGCAGTAAGGCATGTTTGCTGTTCTCTTTCTCTGTTTCTGTCTCCAAATATAGTAACTCCTTTTTAAAGTTTTACATTTTAGTAGAGTGAGGTCATGTTCCCATGACTATCTTTAATGTTCAGGATGATTTCTGGGATGTTTGCAAACCACCTACTGTTCTCCTTCCCAGGGAGGGGGCCCCAAGAGCAGTAGGCATTTACGTGCAGGGTGCCACTAATGCCTGAGCAGGACCAGGACTCCCCCTCACCCTTCACCTTTGTCTCAGGAGCTCCCATCCTCTCACCAGAAACCCTTGGCATGGCAGCACAAGGCCTTGCTAAGGGGCCAGTATTGCCCCAGCAGCGTGTCCACAGTTTCTGTGCTGGTGGTGCCACCAGGTAGGGGCTGCAAGGCTTCAGGGTTTCTGTGTGTCAAAGACAGAGGAACTCTGCTTGAAATCTAAAGTTTCCTCTCAAGCACACAGGAGTAAAAATCTGCCTCCTTTTTTTTTTTTTTTTTTTCATTTTCTTGTCAGGATGGTGTTATTTTTGGGTGCCAGGTTATGGAAAACACTGCACCTGCTTCCCAAATAATACAGTGTCATGCACAGAAGTGCAAGTCTTTATTCAGGTGAATGATTATGATTGTAAAGTCAGCCTGTAGTGGGCTTTCTTGATTTATGTATTTTTTCTTTTTTTCCATGCAGAGCTGAGCAGTTGTACGTCTCTGCTAATACAAGGTTTTGGTGTATGACATAGAAAAGAGATGAAAAGGAGACATTGAGGAAATGTTCACCTGTTTTGATGCTGGACTAGGGATCAGTTTTTCCAGTTAACAAGTAAAGATCATTCTGTAGACAATTTAGCATAATAAAATATCAGAAGTTAATGGGATTTGAATACAATTATTCTGAATTCTGGTAATTACGACAAGTTCTATTTTGCTTCAATATAAATAGAATCAATTATTAATCAGTTAAAAGCTTTGTTTTGCACATCCAACTTAGGCTATAAGGCTTCTTTCATAAACTTTTTTTCAGAGAAAATGTGTGTCAGTGGCCCACACTAATGGGAAAATAACTGTTTGCTAATTGAGTACTTTGACTTTTTTGCCAAATAAATTGTGGAACAAGGATTTCAAGTTTCCCAGCACAGAGTGCTGCAGAACAGACCTCAGGCTGGAAACCCTGTGCACCTTTGGCTAAGAGAACCAAGACTGGCCTGTGCAATGTACTTCAGAAAATATCCAGGAGGTGTTTTTGCAGCGTTCCTCTCTGTGAAGGCTGAACAAGGCTAACGGAGTGCTACAGTTTTACTCTGGAATAAATTACTGTTGTTTGCTATGCAAATCTTATGATTGTAATTAGGCTAGGATTTCAACTGCTTGTGTACACTGATCTTTGTTCCCTCTGTGCATGGGAGCTAATTCTAATGCTGCAAAACAGCACAGCACATGCCAAGGTCTGCTCAGCCTCTGATCATTTCTCACAGGGTGCATTTGCTCCAAGTGGACAACTGAAAAGAAATTATTTACCTCTGCCTTCACAGGGGACGTAATTGCACCGCAGGCATCTTGTGGGCCGCTGAAATGTTCAGGTACTGTAGAGTCTCACTTGAAAGCAGGGGTGGGAGAAAAGGCAGGGAGGAGGTCCTGATAGGCATCTAGTTTTTAGCAAACTGGGTTTAAGAAGCGACGTTCTGCTGGTGACTGGCTGAGGCTCGGGTGGCATGTGTGAGCTGTCAGGACAGTGATTGCAGTTCCTGGCATGGCTATGTATAGCTCCCGTTATCTGTGCAGCGGGGCTCTGTGGAACCGCAGCCCGTGGCTGCTCGCCCACACTAATGAGCTCTCCCCGAGGCCGAGCCTGTGCCTCTGGGGGTGGGTGGCACAGTGCTCCAGCCCTGCTGCTGTTTTGGAAACCAGTTTGTTGACTGTGCTCAAGTCCAGCTTGCCCAAGCTGCCGTGCCGGCTTGGCTACTGTTGGCTGCGGGAGCTTGTCCCAGTGCAGCGTGGCGGCCCCAGAGCTGTGTGGAGGACGAGGCAGGCTGGCAGCTGGGGCTGCAGCAAAGGAGAAGTGTCACCTAGACCTGGACTGGGGCGAAGCACCAGCATGGTGAGGCCGGTACAGGTGAGCCACACTCACAGCCACCAGTGTCCTGTCAGATCATGGGGTGGGAGCGCATCCTGCGGGCAGCGGGTCTCAGTTTTGTGATGGCCCAAAGAGCAGGGGAAAGCCAGGGGGTGCTGCTGCCAACCATGCCTCCCAATATGTGGGAGAAGTGGGAGCAGAGGCATTCAGGTGCAGGGGTACCAGCTGGGGGTGTTGGGGAGATGTACCCACCCTTCCCTTAGCCCCTCCATGGTTTGTCTGTGTGATTGAGGTGGTGGCTGCGCTCCTGCAACCTGGTCAGAGCCTGCACCTGCTCCAGGGTTGGGCTCTTCTGTATACCTGCCTCCCCTCTGCTGCAGGATGTCCAGCAAAATAAAAATCTTAACTGCAAGATCTATTAGCTTGTGCAGTTTTATATACAGATAGATAAAAAGGCATTATTTGGAGTTTTTTCAGAATCATTGAGAGGACAGAGGAAGAATGAAGAAGTACCCTCTAGGGGACAATATAGCATTGTTTTTCTAAGGATGTAGTAAATGACACGGTCTGGTTTTTAACAGCTTGTAACTCCTGTAAATCTTGTTTATTTCTTTTTGCTGCCTACTCATCTAAATCACAACAAAGCAAAAGAATAGTGGCAGTTTTACTTTACTTTTCTTGCATGTTTGCACATGACCTTGAATCCATTAATTTTATTTGTGTAAATACAATTTAAGGGAGCAAGGAAACTGAAAAAGTCTCGAGGTACTAACGTGCCTAGCAAAAAGCAGAAGAAATATTCTTTGCAGAAAGTAATTTTTCTGACCAAGTGTTTTTCATTTCTAGTGCTAGTACAACAAACTGTATGTTGTTTCCATAGCTGGATGAACCCCTATTTCAGAACAGGTTTGAGTGTGTTCTGAAGCTATTGTTGAAAAAATATATTTTACTTAATTAGCCAAGTTAAAAAGTGGCATAAAATCTGTGTGAGCTTTACAAACTCTGTGCTGTGGCTCTATGTACACTCCTTTGTCAATGGCATCTGTAATTTAGCATTGAAACATAAAGGATCATTAGTTGGCCTGTAATTGTCTCTGAGAAGGAATGTGAACTTGACAGTTTTGCACTGTAAGTTTGGGGGAGAGAAATTACAAAGATCTCAGTTTCCTTCAGTAGCTCTTAAAGTTATTCTATTTGCTGTGTTCTAATCCTGTTTTTCTGGTACACCTGGCAATTTTTAGAATACAGTAAATTTGCACTCAGGGTACAAAGATATTGGTATGGTGTCAGAAATGCTGTGTAGTGAATGTAAATCCTGTATGCCTGTTATTTAATAACTTAAGTCATTCTTAAGATATCTTCATGACCTGTATACATAGAAAACCTTACAACAAATGTTGGACAGCTCTGGATATTTCACAGAATTGCTGAATCTTCGAGTTGGAAGGGACCCACAAGTGTGATCAAGTCAAACTCTTAGGTGTACAGGGACTGAACGCACAGCCTTGGTGTTGTTGGCACCATGCTCTAACCAACTGAGCTAATCTCATATTTCAAGGTGCTGGGCAGCTGTGCCAGGTCAGAATCCCAGGCCGTGCTGGCTATTGAGGTGCTCAATAGTGCTTCCAGCTCTGCAGGTAGTTTGGTGCAGGGCTGGCTGATGTTTTTGTGCTGCTGCTGCTGAGGTGTGCTGTGGGGCTGCTCAGCGTGGAGACCCTTGCTCAACACCCGGTTAGATGCAAAGCGGTTCCTGAATTTAGAGGAGAGCCTCTCTACTGCCCATGTGTGAATCATTTCAGACCTTATGTCCTGGATCTGGAGGACCAAGGTGGGTTAGCTGATGGAGAATTTGGAAGCTGATTCAAGGGATGTCCTTTTCCCGCTGCTTTCCCTTTCCAGCTTTCCTGGGAGCTGCCCACCCTGGAGCCTCGGAGGTGGGCACTGCCTTGGGGCAGCTGGAAGGTTTGCTCAAGAGCTTGCTAGTGATGAATCACAGAGGAATGGCATAGATTGATAAGGTCGTGTACTTATGATTAGACACATCCTTCCTCCAACAGCGGTTCTTTGTCTCCATTTTGCTTTTGGTAATGTGTTTCGGCCGTTTGCATACAATGACTCTCCAAGCAGGAGCTGTTTGACTTGAGACAAAGTCACTATTATTCCAAGCAAGCTCAGGAAACCCTCATAATTTTGTTGCCCTCAGAAGGGTGAATTTATTTAAAAGCCAATTAAGTTAAATCACCAAGGAAATATTTTTATTTTCTTGCAGCCTTGCAGCTGTAAAGGGCTTTTGGGTACATAAACAAATGTATAACAAGAAAAATATACCTGGCAGCTACATTGTTGGGCTTTTTGTGCATTTTAAGTGATGGCTGTAGGGGGCATGTTCTTTATCTGTAGCACTAGCAAAAATAAGTAATTTGATTAATTTTGAGCTATTCACAGTGCAGGTGGGTAGCCTGGAAGGCACGGAAGAAGAAATTATTGAAATTATTATTCCACATTAGTCCACAAATTATTGAAATTATTATTGAAATTATTATTCCACATTAGTCCACAAATTATTGAAAAATACTGACTATTGTAGTGCTTACAGCCTGCCCAACACACAAGTCTATCTATGTCCTCAGCTGGAGTTGATGGAGAGCCCAAAGCAGTAGGTAGGAACACTTTAGGCTTATCTGGGGAGATTTTGGACTAGACTCTCAAGGTGCATGATTTAGTCAAGTGCCTGCTTGTGTTTACAAACAGAAACCTTTTTGGGGTACCCTGAATGTGACATTTCTGGTGCTGCTGTCCTTTTTCAAAGACCATCTCTGATGTCTCCCCTGGCAGTGTCTCCTGAGCCCTTGATGCCCCTTGGTTATGATCCCCTGCCTGTGATGAAGCCTCACCTCTCCTGCTGCAGTGCTCCCTTGGGCTCTCCTGGCTGTTCTGGCTCCCCTCCTCTGCTCTGTATTGTCACTTACTGAATAGACTTGCTCAGCAGAGTTTTCAGAAGGAAAACAAAATGAGGTAGTCATGGATGACCAATATCAGCTTTTCTTTTTAACTCAGTCATAAAGCATTGTTGGCTCACTGGTTTGGCTTCTACTGTCTATAAAAAGGTTTTGTGCAACAAGTCCCCTTTTTCCCATCGCCCTGTGTGACACCAGTGCTGAGATGACCTTCTGCTGGAAAGTCTCATTGCTCAGTTTTGTCACTGCTCTGTATGAGTTTCCCTGGCAACCAGTTTGAGCTGCATTGAACCAAAAATATCTCACTGTGCTGGGGGAAAGTCAGTTTGCAGACGTGTATTTCTCTTTAACGGGTTCTCTGGATGGTCCATGTGTTCAGCCTGCAGATGTCATTATTGGGAACCAACAGCTGGGAGATGCAGTGTGCCCCTTTTCCTTCCTTCCACAGGCAGAGCAGCCTGTAAGGAGGCTGCCCTTGCATGATTGTCAACTGAGCTGTGGCTGTAGGACCCATCATACTCATGGTACCCTGAGGGTCTCATCTTCTGCTGAGAATGGTCTGTGCAGCAGACACAAAGTCTTTCTTGCATTCCTTGGATCTCTGCAAATTTCAGAATTTCTTAGTCACAGAATGGGTAAGATTGGAAGGGACCAGCCTTACCTAGGTTATTGCTAACAACTTTGTCCACATTTCTGTATAAATACATTCATCTTTACAGCTGGACAGGCACTGAAGTCCAGTTTTGCTCCCATCCTAGTCTCTAAAGGCACCTGAATGAGAATATGTATAAATCTTTGGAGGTCGAGACGCACCAGTTTGCTCAGGAGAGAATGCGCAAACTGGAGGTGTTATTTTAAACCTTCCCTGTTTAGTTTTGATTTGCAGATAATCTTTTCACTACCTAATGTAGAAGACTGATGTGAAGAAAAGCATTCGTAATTCCAGATGTGTTCTCAAGATGACAAAATTAGAAGAGACAGAATTGGAAAGCAGTTGGTCATTTTTAGTAACAGGCTCCCTTTTCTGGATTTGTAGGGTGTGAGGATTGCGGTAAAAGCCTTATAGGAGAGTGCAAACTCCACGGACCACTCATCAGGGCTAAAGATAGGGTCATTCCCAGCCGGGCCCGCCTCACCCTACCTCACTACCTCACTCTGCGAGTCTTGGAGCTGAGAGCTGGAAACCAGCAGAGTAAGTACTTTAGCTCTTTTTCCCACATTTGAGAAAAAAGGAGACAAAGACACTGGCCTGTTTTCATGAGTAACTCAAGGCATAATCATTGGGCATTTGCGTTATGAAGACTGTTTTCAGCTGAGCACAGCTAAAGCTCACAGTCAGCCACTGTTTTTTGTGACTGGTTTCTGGTAACAGACACATCAACTGATGGCAGGACATTAGCCAGAGCTGGTGTGACATTTAGCTGTGAACAACCAGTTAGCTCTGTTCAGTCAGTCCAAGTTTAATGAATGCTGAATTTGTATTTAATAATAACAACCATGCACTACTACTTTTTTTTCTCTTTTCCCCAAGCATGCAAAACAGGAAAGAGTATTCAATGAAAGGTCAGAAACAAAATGGTAAATGACATCCCTTATCCACCCCCTGCAAACTCCAGAGATCACAGGGGGGTAATTTACCTTTTGCAGCATTTTCAGTTCATATTGTGGAAAGACTGTTGTTTCCTTGTGAAAGCAAAGCAGTTTGAATGCCCAAACATGAACAAAGGAACGATGTTCTTAGTGTGCAAATTTTCCACAGCTACCTGTGTATAATTAGTCCTGCCTAGATTGCTTTTCAGACAGAGAATGACAAGATGCCTACACTGTCACTCCATTGATCTGGCAATGGAATAACCAGAATGATTAAGAAGGCTAATACTGTGTTTTTATAGATTCTTTCCACTCTTATTGGGAGAGAACAACCTCCCAAATTATGCCAAAAGGCAGAGAACTACAACAACATGGGTTTGTAGATTGAGAAGTATCAACACGTTTGTGTTGCATACTCAGTTTAACATCCTGTCATGGATTTTTGGTAGTTTTTTATTCAATGTAGTTCCCATTAAAAAAAAATCAGTACCTATTTACATCCTTTTTAGATTCTTCACCTTAGAATTATTTAGTGGGCTTATTTGTCTAGGAAAAAAAATCCATGTGTTCTGCACTATTTTGTCTCTGTTTTCACAACTGTAAGCATACAAGAAATAGTTTGTGATGTCTGTACTAATATTAGACTGCTCTTTGTTTTCTTCACAGTCCTTGGTGTATTTGCAAAGAAAGTAATACAGAAGAGAACACAATTTGGCCCTTATGTTGGTCAACTGTCCACAAAACTGACCTGCTATGATGAGAGCAGACTAGTCCTGCAGGTAAAAACCTACTGCCTTTCTATGGAGTGCATGTGTCTTTAGCAGCTCATACTTATTTAGGTATTTTAATCAGTCAATTTGCCATCTGATCTAGTTCATTATTTGTACTTTTGATGTGTAAGTATGAGTGTAAATCACATTATTAGGCAGTACAGAATAACCTGAAGTACCCAAGTGTTCCTGTATACTGTGTTTTCTAGAAGTTTGGTTTCCTGCTTTCTAGTTTTACCATTTCTAGGGTGTTAAGCCTATCAGTCTGATAGCTCTTGATAAGCTTTTCAGGGAGCATGGCTACTGAACTTTGTTCCCAGGTAACACAAAAGGATTTGTGCTTTGCACCATACCACTGGGAGGTTTGAGTTTGTGCACTGAGTTAGTGAGAGTGACAGAAATATGCACTGAGGCACTGGCTTAGTAGGGAGAAACAGATAGGGAAACACTTCTTAATTATTATAAATGCTATTGTTATTAATTAGTAATAATTGTTAATTTATATGTAGACTTTGATGCACAGTGCACTACCTCAGTTTGTTTAATCAGATTGTTATTTAGGGCTGGTACCTTCTGTTGCTGCACACATAGGTACTGACTGTTGCACCTGGACCATGACACTATTACTTGTACTTTATCCAGCAAAAATCATGGCCTCTCAGGACTAGCCCAGCTTAGACAAATGTACATGGACATCCTTTCCCACAGGAATTCCTTGGGAGTTGGTTGATTGCAGTCCTCTGGGCCCCAGTCTTTGCATTTTGCTGTCAAGGTCGTGGCTGAGCACAACTCTGTGTCATACAATGAACCCATGGTCAAGCCACAGCCTGTGTCAGGAGTTCCCAACAGATCATGGCTCTTCCAGAGTTTGCAGTTCCTATCAGCCCCCTCTCACCCCCGAACAGAGAGGCACCAGCAGCAGCTGTCCTGTGACACACTCTGTGTCTTCATTTGAGCTTTCTCCAGAGGCCTGGGGCTGGAAAACGCTGTGTTGTGAGGAAATACTTCTGAACTTTAGTTTGAGAGCTTCAAAGCAGTCATAACTTCAGTAGTTGCTGTAAACTTGATTTGCACATGGAAATCATGGGAATTATCTGCCAGGAAAATAATGCTGTCCTTCTATGGGATTTTCATAGCATGTGAACACCAGAAAAGGTTTGTTCTTCTCTATTACTAAATATCTTCAGTCTTTTGATTAGACACCGAAAATGTACTTCTCTAACAATGGATGGATGAGCTAAGCACCCAGTTCCTTCCTTTTCACCAAGCCATTGTAAACCACACCCTATCCTCTATCAGTCAGCACCATTTGCTTAAAAGTATACAGTGATAAGCACAGCTCTGGCTGATGAATGGACTGTTTCTTCAGAGGAGGAGATTAGAGTCCCAGATTTCCTACATGACAGCAGTAGCTGCCTTGACTTCTCCCTAGCATGAGTATGTGACCAAACTTGTCCAACAGGCAGGTGCTTTCATTGGAAACATGATGAAGTTAGATAAAATAGTTCCCAGAAGCAATGAAAATGCAACTTTTTTTTTGCAGTTACTCGCTCAGTTATGTGGTTAGTAGAACAAATACAAACTGTGCTGATATCAGTTATGCAGCTTTGTCTGTCCATGTTTGAGACATTTTTGCAGAAAAGCAATAGTCTTGTTTGAGGTCGGTAGTTTTTGCCTCATAGGGGCATTCTCTTGGAGGGGAATCTAGGAAGAATGAAGTAAAGGAAAAAGAAAAAGATCATTCTGGCACAATTGTTCATTTGTATTTACTTTTGCATTGTTAAGAGGAAAAAGAGAAGACTGTTAAAATGCCATTATGTTATATGTTACCTCTCTGGACTTATTAACACAAGCTATACAATTGTTCCATGCAAAATGTGGTAGCACTGAGGCTTGAGATTATCGAGTGCTCAGGAAGTAGATTAAGGCATAAAGCTTATCTTTCTACCTGCCTGCACTTAGTTCTTAATATTATCTTTATATGACATAAAAATGATGAACTATAAATGGAAAATACATACAAAGGCCTACAGTTATTTTAGTAGCAGGGTGCTCAGCAGGTATCCTTTCTTCACTTTCTTTTGCACTCAGTGTTCATTAAGAGTGATCTATTTCAAAACAACCATGATTTCAAGGGACATATGACCAAGACAAGATAGATAACAGATTGCAAATTAAAGAAAACTAATGTGTCTTTATACAGGACTTGGTTTTATCATATTAGTCCTGTTCCCCCCACTTTGTTTCAGGTGTTGAAAGATGGAGGGAAGTACTTTCTGGACACTCCCAATGAGGACTGTGGAAACTGGATGATGTTTGTCCGGCTAGCCCGGAACCAAGAAGAACAGACTCTTGTGGCTTATCAGCACTGTGGAGAAGTCTACTTCACAACAGTCAAGGTAGTTAAACCTACATTGCTCCACCTGTCATCCAAAAGGAAATTTATAGACAAAGGTTCTGAAGGACTAACTCTTTTACAATGACAGATTGATTCTATTCTGCTAACTGGATCATTACTTACATACCACCTTTAATGTCATTTAATCTGTAGTAAAGCAAGCAGTGTATGGAGTTTGTCAGGAAAAGGTGTTGTGTACTTGCTGCTGTGGGTAGTGAAGAAACTGAGCTGAGGGAAGATAAAAAGCATTCCTGCTGATAATGTTTAAACTAAATGCTCTTTAATGCCAGGAAGGTGTATATAGTGGGATTATTTGGCATTATTACATTCTACAGTACTTCATTCTGGAAATAACAAAAAAATTCCTTTCTCTATTACATTTCTGGACACAAATTGTTTTCTGAGCACATTGCCCTGTGCTCAGGAACAAGGTGTTGAGTGAATCTTCATGTACAATTTTCCTTGCTCATTAAATCTGAAGACTTAACTGCAAAACTTAGACTACTGCAATGTTGCCATGAAATGATCAGTTTATGTAAGAGATTCTGAACTGCATCTTTGTTTGAAAAGAGAGAACAAGGTACTCTATGTTTATAAATGAGACTAGAACATACAGTCTTGGTTTTTATTGTTTTGGCCATTTTCTTAGGCAGAGTTGGTTTCAATCAGAAGTAACTCTTTTGCACACTTGGGAAAAAGAAATCTATCTGTTGAACATAATGCTTGTATATCATTGTGAGCAACATAAAAATTAAAAAAGAAAATAATATTAGTGAAAAGTAGTTACTATGAATTAAAATCCAGTGTTTCAGTTTCATATCCAAGATTGGCACATATTTCTGTGGCATAGTAGTATTTACATTTTTTATTCCATTTTTGTTTCTCCACCTGCACAGTGAGAAAAATATTTACTGTATAGTGGTGATGAGAGAATAACATTTCATACCTTGAAGTCTTTTATAACAGTATGGAGCATAGTTGATTCTAGAATTAATATCAACATAATTATTAAGAAAAAAAAGAAAAATATAAAACAGATATACTACCCTGAGACATATTTAGGTTGTGTTTGAGATGCTCATGCAGTCCATATTATTTGAGATTTCAGCTTGATTTGCAATGCATTATATGCTTGTAAAATTGACAGGATTACTAATACTATATTTGGGAAGCATGAACTTTTCCAAGAAGTAGTTGTTATAAACTAGTAACTTAAAATTTCCAGAATAATTTAAATTCTATTGAACCAGCTCTCTGCTGACTTCAGCAGAACTCTGCACATTGGCATTAATGAAGGGTTAACTGCCTCCTAGACACTGACACAAAGAGTGTCCTAGGATGATGCATGTGGAACCTTTGCTGTGCTGTGGGTCATAGGGCATTATTTGCATTTTATTTCTCCCAAGTCCCGGTATCGTTCAGGGTGCTGTGGCATCCAGCAGATCTTGTCATGGTCAGTGAATGCGATGGCCTTGTGCTACACTTAGGCACACCCTGCTGGTCATGCTGTGAGGCTGGCTTAGGGCTCATTCTGAAGATACTTTCTCAAAACATTTTTAGTAAAGTAGATTAAGATAGGAGTAGGATTGGCTCCTTTCCCCACTATTTTACAAAGAAATGAGGTTTCAGTGACATGAAAGTACAGCTACTAAAGCAGATGTGTAAGTGGCATTCTGACACCACCATTAGCTTACTTTCTGACCTAATCACTGCAATCCTTAGAAATAAATGCTTTAAAAGATATGGAACTGTGGAGAAATAAAAATAATCCATGATTGCTCTTGGTCTGATCCCAGGAGAGTCTCATGTGTGCACTGCAGTTCTCTTATTGTCACTGGTGGCACAGAGTAAGACTACTTGTAGTGGATTTGCATATTGATATTTAATGTCAGTTTTACTGAGATTAGAGCTTTTGAATTACTTGACTGTTTCACACACTGATGCACTTGCTCTCCCTTCAAAGTCACATTGACCAGCTCTCAGCTTTCCATTAAGGAAATGGCTGCTGGTCCAGGAATGCTGGGCAGAAAGCAGTGACAGTGTCATGCTGTGCAGTTTTTTTTTGTGGGCATCAGTCTCAGCTGTCACAGGCCAAGCTCCCAGACATCCTTAAACATTTGTCTCACAATGCATGATGAGCCTCCTCCTTAATGGCTCTGCCTCATGTCCTTAATTGAGTGGAGAATTCGGGACAGACCATTTTTATTTAGGCCAGGTATTATCAAAATGTACACCCAACCCACAGGGGTTGTAGTTGGCAGGCAGGTTTGTGCCTGGGAATACAAAATTCAGTTTTCAGCATGAAACCCACAATTAACCCCTCACCTGTCTGCATTCACAATCTACATTGTCTTTTGCCTACTATGCTTATCCCACACCAATATTACAGAATAAGTGGATTTTATGATGGAATAGGACTCGGCTGCTCTCTTTCTAGGCTAGTTTGCTTGGTTTTTTTTGTTTTTTTTTTTTTTGGTGGCACGTGTTTATCTTAGTTAAAATAAAACTACAAGTACAGTGGTGCAGTTTGGCTCTACCCTTGTTGCAGCAATGATAGTGTTTATTATAGATGAAGAGAATTGTGTACAGGGTCAGGGAGTCATATAAATCATGTTTAGTTCTCTCCTTTGCATTTAAAGAACTAATAGATCTTTAGCCAGTGAGTGTAACCATGCCTCTCCTTTTCTCTCTGCTATATTGTTGACTGAAAGTATTTGTCAGAAGAGGTCATAGTCCAGTCCAAGGAGAGATTTGGGCAAGCATGACTGGATGGGAGACTGCAGATTATGGGCTCCTTTAATCCTGTGGGGGAAGGCTTCAGTGGAAGGAGGGCAGAGTTACAGTAAAGCACGCTCACAGCAAGCCAGGCACATCAGAGCCAGCCCGGGGAAGGTGCCAATTTGCCTTGCAGTGCACATATTGATCAGCTCTGCACCCATGCTCAGCAGAACATGTCCAGGAGGCATCCAACATCTTGTGCATTCACAAGGCATTTTTCCTTTGCCTGTACCCTGTAGTTAAGTGTTGTGTCCAGAGGGCTTCCAGACATCAAGGAATGGCCATGGGATATTGCTTGGAAAGACCGATGGATGTCTCAACATCACAGGCAAATGTATCTCACTGAGCAAAGGTTATGAGCATTGAGGCATCCCTCCTGCTACAGGGCCCCCCTGCCTCAAAACTCTGTGCATACACAATTCCACTTTTAGAAACAGAAAATGTCAATCAAGAAAGCAGGCAGTAATGCTCAAAAAGTGCTTGAATCTTGAAACTAAGTTACCAATAATTTAAACAGAGTCAAAAATGCAGTTTGGATAAGGACAAAACACTGCACACCCCTGTCCCTCCTGTTTTTCTTATTGTTTGGTTTAGGAAAATTGACACAAGTAAACATGTGCTGGTTTTTTCCATTCACAGCCAATTGAACCCCACACAGAATTGAAAGTATGGTATGCTGCCGATTATGCCAAATTTATGGAAGCTTCTGCAATCTTCATTAAAGAAGAATCAGATGTCTCTCCTTTGCCTCCAGTAGCAGTAAGTACCTCTACTCTGCATTGAAGCCATCACTAGACATAGTAAATTATAGTTTATTTACATGTTTTCTTTGTTTGTATAACTCTAGTAATGCAAGTGTAGGCCACAGAGTGCTTTTAGCAATTTTAGCTAAGCAGCTGCCCAGAGAAAGGCTGTTCTTCCTGTCCTGTGTTTGTAATCCAATGGAGCCATCAGATACAGTCAGAAATAAATGGCACCACTTGATGTATTGGAAAGACTTAAGATGGGCACTAATTTTTGGATAACCAAGCTGTCAAGCCTCAGAGTTTTTTCACCATTTCTCATTCTTTTGCTCTGACTGATTGGCCAGAGTACCCACTAATTATTTCAGTCTTTCCTGTTCAGTAACCCTTCTCTACTAATTCAAATACCTTCCCCTCTGTATCATAGCATAAATCCTTAAACAGATAGGAGAAGTTTGTTAAGTGTTGAAAACAGGGCTGTAGAAATCAATACTTAATCTAGAAAGAATGTGAAACAAATGAACCAGGAATACAAATGAACCAGGAATTCATGTTCCAAGAAGGCTTGTGAGGTGTTCAGAATATTCCCCAGAAGGAAGGTGAGGGAGAGCCACAGCATCAGGCACAAGTATTAGCGGAGAGGAGAGCTCAGTTTGGTAATAAAGAGGGATTGGATACAGCCTCACCGTGCTCTCCAGAGCAAGCCACCCCAAGAGCAAGGGAAAAGGACAGTTTATGAGAAACTTACTTATGAGAAAAACAACTTATGTGAAAAGGTAGATGAAGTTGAGGAGGTACATGGTCATGCATTAATTGGAAGTATATTTCATCAGTGATAGGAGTTTTTTGGTAATTGTTTTTCATCTGAATGTTTATAATGTCAGTATTTAAAGTGAATTCAACTGAATCCAGTAGAGCTCTTATTTCCATGGAAGTAATACTTCCAAATAATACCCTGTCTGGAAAAAAAAAAGCTTTAAGTCACGATAGGCTTGAGATCCCTAAACCTAAGGTGTTTCTTATCCAGTTAATGGAAGTCTAATGCCAAATGTCAAGCTAAGTGAGGAAGCCTCTCCTGGAGTCGTTGACCATTGCTGTGTGGTAAAACATGGAGTCAACCCAAGACACAAGGAAATCTGTATGGCTAAACTACATTTTTGTACAGAAACCCATTCCATTTTTGTGTGGCTGGAAGAGCAGATAAACTCTGTCAGTCCAAGGATAAAAGTACAATTTACAACTGTTTATGAGTAATTTCATAAATGCAACAAATGTAGAGACTTTGAAATTCAGTAAGCACAGATAAACAAAGGTGAAGAACTCAGGACTGTTACAGTAAATGCTAAACAAAAACATATGAACCAGTATTTAGCCAGCCTTACCTTACCTTTGAGTTTTTACTCCTAAACACAATCTATTGCCAGTCGAACAACTAGGCGGTAGTACATGGAAGTAAATACCATCAGGAGACAATGATGGGTCTTAGAAAACCACAGGAGAAGTTGAATGAGAAGAATATGACCCTTCCTTAGAATGTTTAGTAAGAAAGACCTGTCTCTGTTCTCATTGCAGAAAGAGCCTGTAGACTCTTGGATATGCTCCAGCTGTGGAAGCACTTTTGCAACTTTTGCTCTGCTGGAATCTCACCAGTGCATCCATAAGGACCGAGTCCTTCCTACAAGGTTCAGACCACCAAATAAATTGGGACCTGTAAAAGCAAAGAACAAGCTCAAAGGGAAACTGAGAGGAGCATCATTAGGCAAAAGCATTACTCAATGCTTTGGGACCATTTCCTGTTCCTCTGCTGCAAAGTTCAGCTGTGCCAGCTCAGGAAGCACTTGTGGTGCTCTCGTGAGGTTTATACCTAAATGGAGAAATGGTCGGTCTTCACTGCTGAAGGGAAAAGAAGTGAAGCAGCCAGATAGTTTTCCCTGCCGACTCTGCGGGAAGATTTTTGATTCCATTGACAAACTCACGGTCCACACTTATGCGCACAAAGGGGAGCGTCCCTACAAGTGTTCCCAGCACGGATGCACAAAAGCCTTCATTTCCAAATATAAACTGCTCAGGTACAGCTCTGAAGGCATTCCTTTTCTACTGGGGGTGTGTGGGGGGGGAAAAGACATCTTTTTCCTTTGGGTTGTTCCAGTGACGGTTAATCCTTGAGGTTCAGTTTTTATTATTACTGTTTTTGGTAGAATTGGAGACTAGTCTCCCTTAATTATGGTGGCTACTCAAAAAGATTATGTTGAGCAGTTTTAAGCTGCTCTGTACTTTATGATTAACACCTTCCTTCCTGCCTACAAAATGTAGGCTTTTACTAATAACCTGAGAAGTAGTGAGAATGCCTTCCTTCAAGAATTCCAGTGTTTTCAAGTTTTGAGGCTGCTAGAGTAAATGTACTAGAATAAATGTGAACACAAATAACTTTTTTTGTATCCGTGTTTTGTTTCTTTTCCTCTTAGGCACTCGGCCACTCATTCTCCCCAGAAATCTCACCAGTGTGGCTACTGTGAAAAGACCTTTCACAGGAAAGACCATCTAAAGAATCACCTTCAGACTCATGACCCCAACAAGATGGCCTTCAAGTGTGAAGAGTGTGGCAAGAAGTACAGCACCAAGCTAGGCTACAAGAGACACTTGGCTCTTCATGCTGCCACCAGCGGGGACCTCACCTGTAGGGTGTGTGCCCAAGAGTTTGGTGGTACCGAGGTTCTGTTGGAGCACCTCAAAAGTCATGCAGGGAAGCCGACTGGCAACATGAAGGAAAAGAAACATAAGTGTGACCACTGCGAGCGTCACTTCTATACCCGCAAGGATGTGCGACGCCACATGGTGGTTCACACAGGCTGCAAGGACTTCCTGTGCCAGTTCTGTGCCCAGAGGTTCGGGCGGAAGGACCACTTGACACGCCACACTAGGAAGACTCATCCCCAAGAACTGCTGAAGAGCAGGTTGCAGAACGGTGACTCAGTGGGTCTCCTTGACCAACTCTTTTCATACAGACTGAAGGAAGATGCCAGCATGCTGTCCCCTCTTCCTGAAAGGGTCCCTGTGCCAAATGGGATTGTGAATAGTTCAGAAACAGAGGAATACAACTGTTCACATCTTCATTCCCAGTCAAGCTTACAAACTGCTCTTCCTCTTGAGTCTTCTCCTCACTTGCAAAGGATGGGCTGTGCAGACAGCCTCCCGGCTGTCCCTCCCGCACCATGTTCAGCAGCTGTCCCTGTCAACCTGAACCTTCATCAGCCTAACAAATACGACCTTAGTTCTACCTCATTTGCTGCAGGAGCCCTCAAGAATCTGCCAATAAAAGTGGATGTTAAAGGTTACAATGTGCATCTTCTTGAGGACCTGCCGTTACCAGAACCTCAGTCTCTCCACAAAATCAGTATGGAAGAAGCTTCCTCAGGGCCTGTAGGGGATACTAACAAGTACCCAGTGCACAAAGAGACAGAGGCAGCAGCTGAAACTGCAAGCCTGCCTTTCATGGATCTCACTCATTTGATGGGCTTCTGGCAGCTCCCACCAGGTGACAACCAGAACACTATTGGGGACATCACAATGGCGTTTGGCTCAGAGGAACCATCACACAGGCTGAATGGCCTTGGCCAACAGCAAGGTCTTCAGCTAGCAGCTGGTGGGATGGCCATAAACCAGCTGCACCATCTTCCTCGCTCCTTTCCATCCACTACAAATTCTGTAACATTGCCTCACTTTCACCATGCCTTCAAGTAACAATCATCCTGTGTGGGTTTTTTTCCTTTTTGTTTTTTAAGACTGTGCTTCTTACTTAAATCTGTTAGGACCGGGGTGTTTTTGTCTTGTTTTGAAGAAAAGCTGCCCCAGATGTTTTCAAAGCACGTTATGAACATGGTAGTTAAATTCAGGATGTTAATAAACAAGAAGCTCTATTTTTCATACTGTTAGTTTTTTAGCATATGACAACAGTAGAACTAACATGTTTCCCTCAGCTCCCTCTATGTTTTTGTTTCTTTTCATGCAAACAACTGAATAACTATCTTCAGTGACAGCAAAGTATCATAACAGGCACAATAAAACTATGGCTGCTGCAATAGGAGAAATATGGTTAGGGTGATTGGGAAGAGGGGGGAAATCACAAAGAAATCAATTTAATGAGCCATAAATCACAGCAAATTTGTACACATGGCAAATGTAACAAACAATTTATCAACATCAGATAGATTTCTATTAAGCACTTAATTAATGAAATTTATTAATCCTTAATTTAAATCAGAATCATTCCAAGAGTAAATCTTACGTCCTTGTTTCACTTTCTTCAATGAATTTTATCACTCTTATGTTAAACTAGATTTTGTTTTCCGGCAGTTCAGCTGTGTGCCTTTTTCCTGGGGCTGGAAATAACCACCACTTCTGAATGGCTGTGTAAGAACTGCAGTCTTGGATACATGCCGTTCTCAGAATGAGAAGTGAATTGTCTCAAGTTAGAACAAAACATTAATTTTCATTTAGAGCCGGATCTGTCAAGACATCAGACATTTCTCTTTCTCTCTCTTTCTCTCTCTCTCTGTTTCTAGTAAAGCATTTGAGCATTTGCTTAAATTTAAGCTTATGGTATCCCATTGGGTCAACGGCTTGATTAATTCAACACTTAATAAAAAATAATGCATCCTACCTAAGGGGCCTTTATTCACCTTTTGTTGATAAAAATGGCCATTGTTTAGTTGGGGAAATGATTAATAATTGCAACCATCTGAAAATATGGGCTTTCACAGAAATCCAGCCCTCATCCAGGGGAGCCTGTGCTCAAGTGGTACCCCTATGGAGCCAGGAACAGGTCCATGCACAGAGGGGCTGTGGTGCTGAGCTGACACTGGGCCCTGTTCAAAACCAGGTTCTGAACCTGCCTGACGAGTGTCAGCTGAAATTAGTGGGCATGATAATGGAGGGTTCTGCTCAGAAACATTGGGACTGCTGCAGTTGGACTCCAGCCTTTGTTTATTGCAGACCAGAGCCGTGGGGAATTCTGGTTGTTTCCTGGGGTAAATTGTCCATGAACAGTTCCTGTGGACAGTGGGTTGGTGTGACAGTCCTGTGCATGCATGGTGTGACAGTATCTGATGCATGAACAAGCAGAAATTGTAAAGATCACATTTTTCAGTAATGACATTATTGAACAAAGAAACAAACTCTTCACAATTTAGTTTGTTGCCTAACAAACTAGTTATAAAAAAATAATAATGGTTTTAGTGGATGGCTCAGTTACTAATGGATTCTGTTTCATCTGAAACAGACACGGAATTTCTGAATCTGAGTAAATTCTCAAACCCCAAGAACTACTGTTCTGTTAAATCCAAAGAGAGTTCATAGTACCAATGGCCATTACTAATATAACATGGAGCAAGCATGTTCTCCTCTCCCTCATTAATCGCAGGAATATTTCCAGAGAGCTTCAAATAAAAAATAATTCTTAAATTATTGATGTTTTGCTGTTACTGAGCTACAGATCATTGTAGTTGTACAATGTCATTGAATATTCTTACAAGTTGATTGGTACTTGGATTAAGGATTGTCTTATTGCAGCTCATGAAAGAATATGTTCTGCAGATGCAGTGCTGAGGGGATTTTTTGTCATGAAAATTTTTGGCATAAGACAAACCAAAAGGAATTTTAAGGTCCTTCCTGTAATGACAACAGCAGGAGGCAAACAGGTACTTCATAGTCATGTCCAGTGAGTCGTTATTTAAATTATGAGTTCCAGAATAGGGAAAAGGTTGCAAACAGTGTTACATGCACATTCTACAGCTAGGCTTGTATTTTCATCTGGACTCGGAAAGAGGTGTGTGTGTATAGTCACTTAACTGTATTTTTTTCCTTGTTTGTGCAAATTGTATTCGCTTGGCTTCAAGCAAGCTTATGTACTTGTAAAAAAACACAAAAAAACTAAATTACAACAAAAAATTCTTTGCTACAAAAAAAAAAAAAAAATTTGTAGCACTGCCTGATCATACACATTTTGTCATTTTGGTTTGTGCTTTCATAAGGGTTGTCAGTAATTACCTAAATACTTGTCCTTGAATTTAAATGTAATGTTTAGAAGCAAACATTATGCAGACACTGAGCACGTTCTTCCAGTTGATCTTTCAGCCCTGGAGCATGGTACCTGAGCTCTGGGCTGCCAACAGAGGTGCTGCTGCCTGGTTTCAGCCTCTTCCAAAATATGGAAAGATGATAAGCATTCCTTACCAATGCATATGTAACTACAGATTTGTCCTGGTTTAGGACAAATTAGGGGAAATCTCCAAAAGGGAGCCCCCCAAAACAAAACAAACCTCCAACCACCCCTCCCCCAACACCGGGTTCGGGAAGGAATTTCTCGGAGGAGCAAAGTGGAAAACAAAACCTATTTATTTACAAGTAACAAAAGAACACTCCCCAACACAAGAAAAGGAAAGAAACAGACTTTGTGTATGGTGAGGGCGTCAAGCTTCTCTTGCAAGCTCCAGGTGTCCTGGACGTCTCAGGTCAGGTCCGGAACCGGTCCAGTATCTTCAGGGGAGGGTAAGAAAGAGGGAACAAAAGAAAAGGAAAAAAAAACAGCGCAAAAAGCAGAAAGCAAGCAAGCAAAGCGGCTAGCCAAGCCAAGCAGTAAAAAGCCCAAAAGCCAAAAAGGCCTGGTCAAACACTCCCCCCTCTCTTCCCCGCCCCGCCGCAGCAAGACGGCCGGGGGGGGGGGAAGAGAGAAAAGGCACAGCTGCCAGACACAACACACGATATTGGGATAAAGGCTGTCAACCCACGACAAGATTAAAGACCGTCTCATTCAAATAAAAAGAAAATAACCACTTCTGATGCATTTTAAAATACTTTAAAAGCACACAGCCACGGTGTCTGCAAGTAAAGCGCAGAAGCAAACCTTAAATGTGCAATGCTGCTTAAACCCATCAGCCCATTCAATTTTCTTTTTCCAGATTCTTGGCATCATAGATGTAGCAGAAGCTGATGATGTCCCATGACAAAGAAAGGCAAAAAGTTTCAAAAAGTTATGTTGTCAAAAAATAGTTTTGTTTTAAAATTCTTGCAACTCAAGAGACGTGAGATACCCCCGAGTCATCTAATACTGTAAGCAGGACTGGACCTTCTGAATGTGTTTGTGAGGGAGACCTCTGTAAACATTTCTCAGAGGCCATCAGTGGCTGAGGCTCGGGCTGCAGGACACCTCTGGTGGCCCTGCCTTTGGCTCCTGCAGGGCTGTGACAGCTCCAGTGTGGGGAGAGCAGCCCCACATCCTCTGTGGGTACGGTGGGGGAAGGCAGCAGCCCCAGCACAGACCAGTCCTCCTCCACAGGTGAGAAGGGCATGTAAGGGCAGAGAGCTGCCATGGCCGTGGCACAGCAGGTAAGGGATCTGGGAGATCTTAGGATATTTTACCTCACATTCAAATAGAGATAAAAATACTCTTTTATCTGAGCTCTGCCTGAAAACCTGTAGAAGCAGAGCAGTATGTGGTGAAGAAACAACAGAATTACTATAATCAAATCATACTGTAAAAGAACAAAATTCAGTAAACATTTGGTCTCATAAAAAGAGTATTCTTTTTATGAAAGAAGAAAAAAGACTGGAACCTGCTGAAATAATGTCAAGAAGCTAAAATTATACTACATGGAACAAAAGACTGCATCCTCTATGTAATCCCAAGTTGATCCATTGCTAAGTTCCCATCCTCTATCAGAAACCAAGTTCATTTCTTTTTCCTTCAGTTTTATTTATGAACTTTTCCTTTAGAACTTTCCATTTCCTTAGTCAATGTTTGCTGTTAGTTTCAGAAAATTTTTCATAGCCAGTCTGAACTGGGGTGGTACATTCCATATATTAATAATTGGTTCATTTCTAGTGGAATGTTTAAAATGCTTTTCCTCAATACACCATTCCTGCCCTTATACATAAATATATATATATTTTTTTGTAAGATACAGGAAACAAAGCTATGAAATCCTACACTTCTGTAAACAGACAGAAAATAATGGGGACACACACAGAGCAGCAAATACAGTAAAACTTGCTCTAAATTTGAAGATTCGTTTATTTGGTTGTTAAAGAAAGTAACTGTGGTAACATTGCACAGTATAGTTTGGAATGGGTTTGGGTTTTTTTCCCTTTTCTTCCTGGACTGAAAGAAAGGCTAAGCAGCACTGCTTTAATATATTGGGGCTACTGTCATGCCTGCCTTTTCTAGCTCTAGGAGTTGCAGTTGCTTCAGTGTCATCCTTTCTGTATCCATCTAATTAGCTAGAGTCTTAAATAGTTCAATTAAACTGTTTAAAATATGGTATTTATTACTGCTATGTCCAACTACTTTTCATCTTAATTTACTTAATAAGCATTTAATAGGTAAGAAAATTCCTTATGGATTTTAATTGAAAGCCTTACTGAAAATTACTGGGCTAAAAAGCCCCTACTTGTTGCATCACTGAAACTTATGGAAGGTGATCCAAGGCTGACAGTGGATCCAGTGACCAAAAAAAAAAAGAAGGGATATACCTCTACAACATTTCTGTCTTGTTGATGAATTTTTAAAAGCAATTGAAGTGCTTAATGCAAGAATGAGATTAGGTTTTAGTCTGAAATCAAAGTGATTGAAGAGATGCACAGCACACATGGCCATTTCTCATGTATCAATCACTATCATTTATTGTTTACTGGAAGACTGTATTAAATATTCACATGAAGTTCCACAATGTCCACTTGTCTTGTTCAATATATCAAAGCATTAGGGCAAAGAAAAAGAAAATCACATGGTACTGCATCTTCCTGCATTTTGTTAAAACCATTGAATGAACTGCTGGTAATGTCCACCCCTTTAGGCAATCATTTAATTGAATCTTGGCAGCAGATGCAAATAATCTCACAACTTTAAACAGGATAGCATAGTAATATTTGTAGCCTAGAGAGAAAAAGCCCCTATCAAACCTGAGCCAATGAATTACAGTTTGGTAATTTTATTGGTAACTGTAGCATTTCAGGGGGAAGTGGTGCTGAAAAACTGCTTTGCTTAAGATCTTCTGCTTTCCAGCAGAAAGCCTTAACACATCCTTGCCGACCCGTCACTCTTATCTTCTGTTGTCCGCTTGTGGTCTAGAAGCAGCAACAAGCCATATACTTGCTATTTCTTATTACAGAAAGAGCTTTTATATTTTACTCTATTTTCTCCAAGAAGATTAAACCTGTATTCGTGGGAAGGTGATGGAGCAGCTCATCCAGGAAACCATTTCCAGGCACATTAGGGATGAGACCATTCATTTGCACCACTCAAAGCCAGTTTCTCACATCTCCTTTCTCAGCTAAAAAAGGCTCGTGGGTAGCTCTGAAACTGATTTCTCATCTGCCCAAAGTGCTCTGTAAAGCACTTGGCAAAGCTCAAGTGCTACAGAAAATGCAGCAGCAGTTGCCAACACCCAGCACCTGCAAGCTCACCTAGACCAGTCTTTTTCACAGTTCCACTGCCCTCTATTTCAGATGTGAGTGTGGATGTCTGTCCCTGGGACGCACTGGGGGCAGTGGCTGTCCCAGACCTCTGCAACTACAACCCCAGTGATACCTGGACTAGCCAGTATCCCCGGGGAAAGGAGGTGCCAAGCCCCAGGTTTCAGAATTCAGTGACTAAACCTTGAGAATGGTGATGGTATCAATAAATCCCTGCTGGTGGGTGCAAGACCCTGTGTGACAATCAGAGGAGTTACTATGCTGTTAACATGGTCCCAGGTGACACCACAGGGTACTGAGGGCAGTTTTACTGTGGTGTCAGGAGGTGGGTAGAGCTGACATTGGCACTGTGGGCTGGACACTCCCCTGCCCATTGCAGTCTCCCCCACAGCTGAGGGATCCAGCCACTGACCAGCAGCAACCAAGGACAGTAAAACTGCACACAGAGGAACCTGCAACAGCTCTGACTGTGAGTCTCTGCAACTGACTGTTCTGTGCACATTCCTTTCATCCCATGCTCCAAGGACTCTCACAAGCGTCTCTCCCAGGCTCAAAATATCTTGCCAGCTACAGGGAATCATTCTTGGCTATATTTCCTGCTAAGGACTCGTGTTCTGCAGCTGTATATATTTCAGAGGGGTGCAAGATGCTGACCATCTGAGCCATCCTCTTGAGCAACTGCACCACAACCACTTGAATATGGGCTGGAAGGGCTTCTTCCTGCTCTGACATGGCTTGGCAACCCCGTTGGGAACCCCAGTGACTGCATGGTCCGAGGAGAAGGAGCACCAAACATCATGGTCTGGGAAACAAAACATTAAGGAGAAGGAAGAACCTCCACACTGTCATCCTGACATAGCTGTTACTGAAATGAATGCTTGCATCTTCCACACGTGGACAATGGGAGAACATTGCACGTGCACAAGATCTGCTGGAGAGGTTTGCGGTATTGAGAGGCAAATCCTCTCGAGCAGAGCACAGTCACTGCCTACTTGGGATGGGGCTGTTCCAAATCAAGGAACATTCAACACCAAAATTAGTATTCTCAGCAGCCTACACTGGGGCCCTGAGGAGCTCTGCTACAGGTTTCAGTGAAATTGATTACTTCAGTTAATACAAAGGAGCTCATACTGCAAACACTGCAACAAGGTATTCTATATAACCAAAGCAAACAAGTTCTTTTTGCATTACAATATTGAAATAAAAAGTAATAATAATTTCTTACCCAGTCTTTCCTGAGGATCTTCTCCCAGCAGATACACTCCTAGATTTTTTTGTTTTCTTCAGTGTTTCTGAAGAGGCCTCTGCAGATCATTATTTTTGAAATTTACTTGCCATAAAACATGATAATCTACATAAATTCTCAAACCTTAGAAATACAGGGATCAAAGATACTGATACATGGAGCAGTGTGTATTATAATTCACAGGTTATACTACAAATAACCTTTAAAATAACTTTAAAAAAGTCTTCTAAACATAGACTGATACAGGTCATGATTACCAGTAGCAGTGGTTCCTATAAAACATATTATGTGGTATCCTGCTTAGAGGGAACTATTTTAGGAAGTGGTGATGTTAATTTTAAAGCTAAATCTTCAAGGGCATTTGGAAAAAAAACCATACACAAAGCTTTGTATCTCATCCAAATGGACTTAAGGTAAAAAGGATGGAATAAATCTCAAAGTTGAAGAGCAAAGGTTATGGAGTTCTTTATGGGCAAAAAGAACTTCAAAGCCAGACTCTGTATTTTAGGTCTATATAGATACTTTTGCTTGAGAGCCTCTAACTCCTGAGGTCCCTCTTGAGGAGCCAAATGAAAATCTCTGTGCATACAGTCCACACAAGGGATCAAGATAATGACCAGGAAAGCCATTCACTACCAACAACATCCCCTTGGAATCTTTGTCTTTTCTCAGTTATAGCAAGTGTTGTGCAGAAATAAGTTCAGGATTTCATGTCAAGACTTGCAAAAAAAAGCCCAGCAAAAAAAGTCAAACTTTATAATTCTACATTATTCTATCAGAAAACAGGATTCCAAAGCCTAGGATCTGCTTTAAAAAATGCCTCCCCCACCTCAAATACCTCAGGGTTTGTTATAAGAAACACATAAATATGACTAAATGAACTCTTTGCCTGGCTTACGTTTCTCTTTTTGTATTCTCTCCAGAAGTGCTAACACAGCAGGTGTTAATGTTGGAGTTTTTCTCTCCATCAATCGTTGCTTGTCCTAGTAAAACAAGATGCACAGTCATCACTCAGCTCTAGCACCGAGCTTATGGACCCTAGTGAAAACTCTCCAAATTGCAGTTGATGCAGTGCTAGGAAGGAACAGGCCAAAGGCCCACCCTCTCACATTTACAAGCCATTTTTCCTGCTCTGAATAGGTGGAAGAGTAACAAGATTTTTCAACATATTTAAAAAAATAATCCAAACCCCCCTAACCAGCAGTACTCTCCTAAAGGAACTGCTTATATTATTCTCTTATCTATAACAAAACAGGATCTCACTTCAAGACACTGATGGTTAGCTCTACTTTTCTGATTCCCCCAAGGGGCTCTGCCCTTTGGTCTTGTGTCTAGTGACTAGGGAATAGCAAACCTTCCAACAGCAGGGAGCCCTAAAGAACAGTAAGAGCTTTCTCAAAGCACTGCAAAAGCTGCCAGGTATCTCATTCTCTACTATTCCAGCTGTTACCCTGGAATATAACTGCAGAAGAGTCTGAAGAAGTTGTTGTCCCAAGTTTTTTGTACTGTCATATTCTGTCACTTTTTTGATCAGAAAAAGAGCTCCAGTTATGGGCAACTCCCAGATGATATTCAGCACATGTTCTAAGAATTTATCAACTTCTCTGGAATTTCAATTCTTATATTAATATAGGCCTTTTCTGGCCCACAAATTACAGTTTAGCAAATCTGCTTCCAGGACAAGACAAGTGTGACTGTGTTTGCTTACCAAAGCTTGTCTGATGGAGATTGCAGCATAGCCAACAGCTTGCTTCCCAAAAAACTCCATGTCCCTCTGTCGGGGAGCCTCAGCAAACCTTTGAGAGCATAATAGACATTGAATATATAGACTGACAGAAAGACAGGAACAGCTTGTGTCACAG
Organism: Melospiza georgiana; assembly: GCF_028018845.1. NCBI lineage: Eukaryota > Metazoa > Chordata > Aves > Passeriformes > Passerellidae > Melospiza > Melospiza georgiana. The sequence continues at coordinate 65,768,383 of NC_080432.1, read as the reverse complement.
TTTATACACTACAGGAGAGGAATTCCCCTGCTTTTCTGGAACACTCAAGATGCAGTTCAACACCTGGTCCCACCAGCAGGTGCCCATGATGAATTCCCACCAGCTTCCAAAGTACAAACTTAGCAGAACTACAAAACCTTCCTCTAGAAAAACACTTGAGACAGTAAAATGAATGCTTATGGTATCAACCCTGCAAACAGTAATTGCTTTCAGGAATAAATCCTGGGGATTAATAAAAGCAGATTTTATTATCTTTGTCCTAGTCCTACCCCTTCCCAACCTCACAATTAACTAGTCTGAGCAGAGCTCCTCAAGAAACATGTGAATATCCAGGCCTCTGGCTGCAGGGAGTGTCTGAGCCCAGTGTCGGGTGCTGCAGGACAGTGGGGAAGACACCTGCATGCACAGAGACCTGCTCAGCCTGTGGCAGAGCTTAAAGAGGAGGTGGGGAGGCTGAGAAGTATCAGAGAGTGCAAAAGAGATGTAGACTCAGGATTGCACCCTTCCAGCCCTGAGAGAAATGCAGTGGATGGAAGATCAGCAGGAGTCTGAGGAACTCCACCTCTCTTGCTATCAAGATGAAGGAGGAGACTTAAAAGCAGGGAAATGGAAACAGGTCCCTGCCCAGGGAGGCAGAAGAATTCCCTGTTGGCTTCCCTTGCCTTCCATGGGGCCCTTACAGAAGAGGTGTGAAGCCTTGGATCCCGAGGGTCAGGCAGACAGCAGTGGAGAAGCAGCTCTGTCAGGGGGTGTCCCAGATCCGTGCAGTCAAACAGAGGGACAGACAGACAGATAACAACTACAGGGAACAAAAAAGGGTGGGTGGGTGTTTGCTAAACAGCTCCTGAGGGGAGCTGAGTGTCCTGTATGTCAACCAGACTTATACCATGGGGAAATCTGCTCCTTGCTGGAGCCTGGGTAAGGGATATTACTTGGAGGCTCTCTGGACTAAGTCAGCACACAGATTACTACACACCAGTGACTGTCCAGCTGGGCAGTGACAAGGACATTCGGTCATAGGTTGGAATCTATGAACTCAGAGGTTTTTTCCAGTCTAATTGATCCTGTGATTTAGCAAAACACTGCTGCAGCAGTTGTGTCCCATCAGCTGAGGCACATCCAAGAGCCAGGTTTCTGGGTGTGAAGCAGCATTGTGAAGAACATGAAGTGGTGCTTTCTAAAATCTCTTTTGGCAGTATTGCTGTCCTGATTCTGCTAAAAGCTCTTCAGCAGCTGTTATGGCAGGTACAATCCAACTCATTGCAATGAACCACCAGTGTTCAGGGTCACTGCAATCACATTCAGCCATTACCCTGCCCTTGATGCTCTCAGACCCTTCCTCTGTGTCCAGTGCCTTTCACAAAAGCAACTCAAGTGTCCTTACCTTAATACTAAAGATACAGTGTGTTTATAAATTATTTCTCTCAGTAACAATACTGAAAATATGGCCCAAGCAGCCACCAAAAACCTGCTCCAAACCAGTAGCATGGGCAAAATGGTTCTGAGCACAGGGGAGGGGATGATGAGACAGGGCAGATTCAGGGGTGCAGTGGGGATGCCTGGAACTTCAGGGAAGAATGGGGAATTTTGGGCTCTATCTGGAGGAAGATCAGATGAAAACTAAGTCTTCCTCTCCTTCCCACAATCCATGTACTTTCTCACCAGTCCTGTAGTATAGGATATACACCCCCACTAGAACTCTCAGCAATTTGTCCTTCCTAAAAAGCAATTCTCCAATTTCTTTCTCCACAACTACTGCTGCTCTTGCACAGCTTGGTTTCCTCCAAGAGGGAGAAGGAAAGGGAGGGTCTGCTCTTAGAGTTGGTAAAGTAAGACAGAAATAACAGAGTCATTAAAGCAGCAGTGGAAATTCAGAGAGGAGCTTGACCCTAATCAAGGAAGGAAGACGTGTCCTGCTGCTTATATTGCATTGCTGTCATCTAGGAGAGGAGAGAGGCTGGAATCATGGCAGCTGCTTTTGCTATCAGTAATGGATTCCTGCTCCAGAGGGGACCCCAAAGAGCCCCCCTTCTCCCTTCTGCCCTCTGCCTTCCTAAGGCAGGCAGGACTCCACTGACACCCTTCTCAAGATTGCTCCATCATTTTATAAGCCACACTATCATGAGATATTGTCCGTGTGTGCATCTTTTTGGAGCTGTGACTTTTAACACAGGGAGCTCTGGGCAGAGGCTGAACTTGGTATTAAGTAATAAAACAGACCTGTCCTTTTCTAAAAGCCTTTCCCTGCCTGCAAAGCTGGCTGGAGAAAGGGACAGTGGAAAAGGCACCCTGTGAGAGTGGGGAAGCCTGTGTACACTACTTATTTTGATTTGAGAAAGGATTTATTTCACCCTCTGTTATAGGGTAGTACAGCTATCCTGACTCTCCTCCTGAAGTGTTAATATCAGACATTTGCTGCCTTTAAATTCAAAATGGTTATGTTAGTATTGTCTTCCATCGCCTCTGCCTTGCATCCTTACTCAATTCAAGCCAAAAAATAGAGCTGAAAATCAGAGTTTATGGAGAGAATTAATATTGTGCCAAGGGTGCAAAGCCAAATCCTATCTGTGGTTAATAAGATGTCACTGCCTTATCAAAGATCAGTACAAGAACCACAATAAGAAAGCAGACCACAAATCTGGATTGGTGCTTGGTGGGGGAGAAGGTGGAAGGTGGCTTCCTTCACAGTTTTTGTGACCTGCTTGGCTGATTGAACAGTATTAAGAAATATTCATAAGGCTGCTTCCAGTTAGATTTCTTCCCTGGCTGTTTCTGCAATAGAAACAGGAGAAGGCACAAACTACACTTCCCTCTTGCAAGGGACAGAAATATCTTAGAGCAAGGGTTCTTTTATTTTTTTTTTTTTTGAGGGAAAGAGAAAACATTAGAAAAAAAAGAAATTTTCATTTTTTGAAAGGCGTAGGGAAGCTGGTTCAGCCCTTCACTGTCTATTGACAACACCAGAAGAAGGACAAAATAAACCAATGCACTCCAACAAAATACCATGGTCATGGCAGACCTAAGAGCACTTAGGAAGAACCAGAAAAGACATTATTAGAAAAGACACCTTCCCTTCTCCCTTTGTCACATTCTTTAAACCTTTGTGCATTTCTCTTTCCTGCCACAACTGATTTTAAAGGACATTTTACAACAGCAGTCGACCAAATCAGTAGTGAATTGGCATCTCTGGATAAAATAATATCCATGCATGTCCATGTGTATTCACCTCCTCCCTTGCAAAATTACTTGTTCCAATAAGAGCTTAAGCATCCTTTCCCTCCATCTCTGGTAAATAAGTTCAGCTCAAACACATTTTTAATCCTTCAGTAAAATGGCAGTGAATCTCTGCAACTTCATCTCTGAAAGGGCAGCTCTCAGATTCAACCTTGGGCATTCATGCATCATTGAATCATACTCTCTTTCAGATTTAGGTGAAGAGAAATCTATTAGAGATTCACATTGTCTTTAAAAATATACATTTGAACATTTACTCGAAGAGCAGAGACACTTATGTGCCCAGGGCAGACATGATATCTACTGATTCGGCTCTTCATGTTGTCAAACACTAACAGGACAGGGAGGGGGAGGAAAGAATTTGGCACCCAGTCAAGCACATATGTGACACTCATCCACAACTTCCAGGCTTTGTCCTTGGAGGAAACAATAATGTTACTGGATGAAAGACTTCATATGGAGATAACACACAAACACACTACAGTTTTAACTATACCCTTTGCAGGGGCTGCTTCTTCACAGTGGTGATTTCTCTTTCCTATACTCTCTGTCTCAAAATGCTGAAGGGCTTGCACTTCCTGTTGAAGGCTTCCTTGGAACACTGGATCAGCTGGGATGCAAAGAAAAACTTTTGCTTATGGGTTGGAGTGATGCTTTGTTAATGGTACTTTCTTACCCAGGCTTTAAAATAACTTCTATCCAGGAGCAGGGAGCTGCAGCAGTATTTGTTTTGGGTTCAGTTTAACTCCTGAAGGATTTCATCAAAACTTTCAAAAGCTGTCCAAGTAAAGCTGTGGTTCAACACAAATAAGAAATAAAGGCTATTTCCAGTTTATTCTGCTCAGGAACAGACTGGAGAGCAGTCCAAATGTTGACGTGCAGACAAGAACAGATTGGGTCTGTGAACAGGAGCTGTCCCATTAGACTCTCCTCACACACACCTGTTTTTCTTTCTTTCTTAATTAAGGTGGAGACCAGTCTGATCCTGCTCAAAGGGCCAATATTTTCATTATTAGTTCTCTGAGTTTAGATGTATTCCAGAGTGGGGTGTTCCCTGACAAACAGCAGTGGTGCCCATCCCACCAACCTCACTGAGAGAGCCACAGCCCCAGGCTGAATGGGAGCAGCTTCTTACCAGCACCTGTACCACCTGACAAAACAGAAGGAAAGCTAGGGATAGCACCTGCAGCTGGAAGCACTGGAAATTTTACGTAGATATAATATCCACTGCCAAATTTGTATAAGGGCCATGCCTCACAACAGATGAGGTTGTAAGGTTCAGACATGTCTCGGATTTTAGCATCACTCTCACTCTTCTGCAACAGGACGGGCAATGCCCTTTGTAAAGAACACCATGGAAGCAAGGACCAAACTAAAGCCTCTTTCCTGTACTGTGAATTGCATGAGTCCATCCACAGCTGGTAAATTAAAGGCCCTGTTTGTATCTTATTTTGCTTACTCACCCTTTCTTCTTCTCAGTTATTCTCTTGATCTTAATAATTTCTCTATGCTGTCCACTCTTTTTCCATAGTAATTAAATGGATACTCAAGCAAGGCATTTTGGTTACAGCTCAGCTGGACTAGAACACCCCTCATTCTACAAAAGCACACACTTCCAAATCCTCATTTCCCTTTGAACCTTCTACTCCTATGACTCAGGTCCTTACCTTCTGTTTCTAGACATTTTTGACAGCAAACTTGAGAGGAATATTCCTCTGCAGTACTGGAAGTGCAGCAGACACCTGTGCCCTGCTCACTGAGGAGCAAACCAGTCCTGCATCACCAGGGCACGGAGAGCCACTGCAGGAGTTGGATCTCACACCAGTCATGGTGACACAAAACTTCTCACCTCTCTCATAACACACAGCTCTTTCTTTTCAAACTATTTTGCTAGATAAAACCATTATGCTCTCCACAAATCTTGAGATACCAAACATGGGACTAAGGCAAAGTTATTGCACCTTTGTCTTGGTTCTTGCAGTCACTCGGACTTCAGTGTATTTTTTGTTTTGTTTTGTTTGGGGTTTTTCCTTGCCAGATCAGGTTTTAGCCCTATTGTAGGGCTGATCTGATCTACCACAGAGACACAGGATCAGTGACACAAACTGAAGAACGGAGGGGTATGTGCACAGCCCCACCCCTTGCAGAAAACCCCTGCATTTGGGTTGTGCCAGGCAAACTGTGCAGTCACGCATTCAGTTTGTAATCCAGGGATCAGGGAGGTCAAGGGGAATCTTTTCATTCACTTCAGCAGGCTTTGGAACAGAGCCTGGTACCCACACTATGCTGTCAAAGGGACTAGTTATGAGATGGTTTATTAGTCTATTTTTTCCAAGAAGACTGAAATAACAAATTCAGCCTAAAACCCTGGAACAAAAAAGGAAGCTGTAGGTTAGTAATTTATGCCTCACCAAGAGAAAATACATTCTTTTAAATTCAGTGTACAGTAAACATGGTTTTGGACAAGCAGGTAAATTAAGACAGTGCAAGACTGAAGATGAATTCACAGTGTGTCTGTGCACAATAAATCCTCTAATCAAGTTCACTAATGGAAGCAGTTACTAGATAATTTACTGTTTAAATTTGTTCAACTCACTTCTCTACCAGCAGTCACCTCCTCCTTCCTCAGTGCTCATTACCCATTTCAGCTAAATGCATTGAAATTCCCATTAAAAAGGAGGAGTTTTTACCACAAACTATGCAAAGTGTTTTCCATGGGTTGTAGAAGGAGCCAGACCTTGACTTCAGGCAGCTGTGCAAAATGCAAAGCATGCAAGAGCCTCAGTTAGACAGCACAGGATGCCATGACCGTGGCAGAGTCGGCACTTGGACAGGGCTCTTGCTTGAACAACACTTCACTGTCAGAAAGGGGCATCTCCACAGGATTACAGAATATCCTGAACTGGGAAGGACCCAAGAACTATCAAATCCAACTCTTCTGTAGCATACCAGGGTTCCCTTTTGCAGAACTCCCTCCTCATGTATCCAGCTCCAACAAAGCACAAGCTCTCCTTTGCTATGACAGGCAGCATTCTGTTTTCCACATGACTGCTCAGGTATGTGCTTTCACAATGACATCACAGTTGGCTGAGGAGATGGTGGAACAATACTTACGTTCATCACTGCCTAAATTCAGGGCAGGTGAGCTGCACCCACTCAGATTTATGGTTTGGATGTCAGCTAGTGGATACCCAGTAATGGCTCAGGTAGAAAGTGCCATGCAAAGTGTGGCATGATCTTCATTACTAAGGTGGAATGCTTCCATGATATGCTAAACAGCATTCCAAGATGATCTTATTTTGTAGATGTTAAATTTGTTGAGATTTGCATTTAAATCATTTTTTTTTTTTTAAAGTAAGTGTTAAAGTTACATGGAAAGTAGTTTCAGGCCCTTCTAACTCCAAAGACAATCACTCATTTCAGAGCAGGGACATGACTTCTATAAAACAAAAACAGCCTTTAGAAAAACTTCAGGAAAAAGTCCTTTTCATTTGACTTGCAACCTACAGAGGTACTTCATTAAATTAACTTCTGTAAGGACTTCTCATGGAAGTGTTCTTTACCTCCTCTTGCTAAAACAAAAGAAATCCTTGTCTTGCTAAGCAGATGAGTGACTTCTTTTGTTTTTTACCTTTTCCTTGGGATTTTACCACACTCCAAATCACTGTTAAGGTTACTGCAGTGTTTCACTGATTACAAGCGAAGAGGAACAAAGCAATTCTGAAATCTGTTTGACTCCTTTCCTATTGCCTCTGATTAAATGTCTTTCCTCTTTTGTTTCCAAGTCACAGCTGTGTCTGTCCTTAATCCAGACTCCACTCTTCGTTTCAAGTGCCTTCCTCTGCCTCCCCCACCTCTTTTTTCTGTTCTCATTCCCTCTAGATGTTTGTTTGTTTTCCCTTTTGTTTTTATTTTAAAGGACTTTAGGTATAAGCACAGTACCACTGAATCAGTGATGAGAAATCTAGCACAGAACGTGTGCACTGCTTTAGTCAGACTGTCCTTTTTGGTAAACCACAAAATCACATTCCACCCCAAAGCACTGAACAGCATGTTACTTACTTGTTCCATTGAACTTATTTCCTTGTATCTGACTCACCTCAACAGACTTGCTTCTCAGATTTCCTTTTCTGTTTTGCTGTCAGGAGTCATGAGTACTGGGTGGTCAGTGTTCCAGTTACCACAGTCAGTGATTACACAATTAGCAATTAAGACACAGGCAGATCCCACTTAAGCTTGTCAAACACATGAAAACTAGTACAGGCATCAGTTAATGGAAAATGCTGAAACTTTTTCTAATCTTACAGATTATTTCTATTGATCCTGTTAACAGACAATTCTAGAAAATGAAGGCTTAATCTAGATGTGTATACTGTACATGACACTTTAGCTTTCTGAGCAGTGATCAAGACTTGCAGATTCAGATGCCTCTTTATTCCCTTCTCCATAATCAAAATATAAGAGCTTTCTTCCAATAAAAACAAGTATTTTGAATTTTCTGTACATTAAAAGTCTTTATCAGTCCCTATTAGCTCGTTTCCATCTAGTATTCACACAGCTATGGAAGGAATATTGAAGATGCTTTGAATGCACCAGTAGTCAGGCCACTGCACTGATGTACTGCTGACCATGTCCCTTCCAGTAAAAAGGTTAACTTCTCACATAGAGGTAGAAGATTGTCTGTAACATACAGACATAAACCTGAGGGGGATTTTATAAATACAGAAGGATTCAGGACTGACTACTAATCCTATTGATTTCACTCACATTATGAACCAGTCACTATCAAAATAATTCATGTCCACAGTACAAACATTCAAGTTCACACCAAACCTACAGATTTTGGCCCTCAGCTCATCTTTAGAAGTTTTTACAATTGTAGTGGGTATTAAGTTTGTATTCCAATTAAACCAAGTTAAATACAAGACCTGAGGAAGGGTATTCTAGAAACACCAAGATGGTGACTATCTGCCACACACTTTTCATCCAAGCATCTGCTGCATGTTTGCCATCCTACTCAGACTGAGTAATTCCAGCAAAGCCAATTCCAATGGCAACATTAAGGGTCACTGACTACTGTAACTGCAACACTCCTTGGGACAGATTTTATTTGCCAGGAAATATAAAACTCGGGTTAGGTAACAGTGATGTCTAACTGCAGAACAGCTTTTCAGACACCTTTGTTTACAAAAGGGACCCATCATAGTACCAAAACAATAAATAATCCACCCAAAAAAAAAGAACCACGGAGGAGTGGGTGTAAACTCCTTGACTTATAAAACTGTATCATATCAAGCTACTATATTCAACCATCAGTATAAGAGAAAAGACATAAATGAAAATACTGTTTTGTAAACTGAAATAATTTAATAGAAGAATCTAATCAGATCAAATCTGTAGGATTCTGCTGATTTGTTGAATACATTCAACAAATATATATAACTCTGTTCAGTGATAACTTGTAAGAAAAATATTCGTAATTTTAATACATTTCTACTGTAATGAAACTTTGCAGCTATTGCAATGTCATTCATTACAGAACAGATATCACCAATACATTATTTTATATAGAATTTCACTTCAGAAAAAATGACAAATTACTGGGTCTTGTTATAGTGAGATTTGAACAATCCCCTTTGAGCAGGACTGGCAAAGGTGTGAGTTAGCAGTTCCCTTCTCAACACAAATGTAAAAATAGGGATATTTCCATAATAAGTTTCTCAGTTTCATCAGGACAGCTTCAGACCTTGCACATTTTGTTTCAGATTGAGCAACTCTTTCTCTTGTCTCGTTTTCTCCTGTTTGAAGGCCAGCTTGTTGGCTTTCTTCTCCATTCGGCGTTCCTGTACATAGGAATAATGAGAAATTTACAAAATAGGAATTAACATGCAAAATCAAACTATTCCAATTGACTCTCCTAGATCATGAAAATAAGAGCAATCTGGACAACAGTATTATTTATGGCACTAATTATTGGTAGCCAAATTAATACATGTACAACCAGGATAAACATCTTTAGTTAGCTGAAGCTTCTAATATGCTTCTAATGGCAATTTCTGTTCCTACATAAGACAGCTAGGATTTCACTGTGACCAATGAGGATTTTCCACATTTTTTTCAGATATGATGTTTCAGATCACACAAAGTGAAAAGTAACTATTTTCTTTGCTACTCTAGATTGCAAGGAAATCTGATGTTCCTCCAGCCATTGTATCTGCAGTAGTGGCCACAGACCTAAAGTTTTGATACTGGAAATCAGAAAGACAAAAGTGCGATGTTAAAAAAAAAATCTACTGGAAAGAAAATTAAGAAGCAATAACTAGTCCTTTGAGACCATCAAGATTCTCCCATTACCTTCAGACATGACAAGTGAGTTTTAAACAAAGTTTTTAAGACAGAATTCAGGTAACACAGAATGCTCTGCATAGTTTTATTTGCAGTCAGGTGTACCTTTCTCTCCTCCTTGATTGCCTGTTTCCTGGCTTTGCGATCCTCTCTGCTCTCAGCTTTGGAACGGGGCTGTGTTGATGCTTTTGGCAGGTCACTGCCATTTATCATTTGCATGCGCTCCACCTGCCTAGCAGTGAGACCTTTCTGAGGCAGGACGTGTAGGGGAATTCCAGTCTTCTGAGAAATCTTGATTGGTTTGGGCTGAAATAGAGAGTGCATGGGAATTAGTGGCCCCTAGCTTTCTCTTCAGGAAGTGCACATGGCACTGCCTTATCAGTGTAAAAACTTCAAATCCAGATTTAACAGTAATAAATGTTAAGCATCCTCATACTATTTAACTCCCCCACAAAAACACACATTAATCCCAAAGTAAGAAATAAAAACATCTGTGACAAAATCTGGCCTTCCAGAACAAGAAAAACATTTTCCCCTTCTATTTAAATATTACTGAAAAAATAAAGAACTCAAGCAGTCACTTAATATTCCTTTATAAGTTTGCAAAAAAAAGGTTTAATTTCAAATTTGGGGATACCAAGCTATGCTCTAATGATGGGCAACATATGGAAGACCAAAGAACTAGAATAAACTGTTCCAGACCATAGGAAAATAAACCTGAGCAAGTATGTGGCTGTGAGACACAGATTACACAAATCTCACAGATAACAAAGGAAATTCCTCACTGTTTCTGCCTAGCTATTACAGAAACTTTTAAGTGACTCAGTTTTCCTTAGAATAAGAAAAAATATATCCAAATTCCTCTTTAGTGAAGAAATAATGCCAGAGCCCTCCCCAACCCTCATTTCTGCTCCCTGTCTTTTAAAACACATACCCATTGAAAAAACAAACACATTTATCTCAAGTTTTCCCAGTGTTATTAATCAGAGTAAGTTTAACAATTTTACCTTTGATGGCTCCTTAATAAGTGTTGGGTGATTATATAAGTTTGAATAGGTACCTAAGTCGCAAAGAAAAAAGAAAGTAGTTAAGAAAGGCTTGCAAATAGCAATTATGAATTCTACTGCTACTTAGGTTTTGGGAATTTCTCCTGTTGTGCTCAGAGAATAAATCATTTTACCTGAAGCACTGCCAGGGAAGTTCTGAAATCACCTATCATTTACCTTGAAATCCTAAGAAAAAATAAGCAAACTCTAAAATACTTACTCAAAATGGATTCACAATCCCACTTTTCTTTTGGCTCCTCTATAACTACAGTTACTATTTCTTCCTTTTCCTCCTCACTTTCTTCATTGACAAGAGAGTCCAAATCTTCATCAGGTTCAAGAGCATCCAGTTTCACACAACTTTTTCAAAGTTCAGAAAACAAAAAAATATGTTTTATCTCTTATTGAAAATGTATAATTATTTAAGCCCAAACTCCCTTAAGTCAAGCCCCAGACCCAATAAAGCTACTTCCAATGAAATTTGCAGCAAAAATGAAGTTTCCATAAGTAAGTCTCCTCAAAATAAACTAAAAACATTAGGACAAAGACACAGTCAACAAAAGAAGTATTTCTGCTTTTCAAGAGGATGATTGCCTCTAAGATACTGCTTACATTAAGTTCAACACAACTATATAAAAGGAGCATAACCTACTCAAACCAACAAAATTCCTCCACTTAATTTTATCATGCAAATGGATGCATGATAAAATGCATGCAAAAGCAGCTGCTTTTATTGTGGGATGCAATCTTTTGAGTAAATGAACTTGAAACAACACACCCAAAACCTCCATGTAAACAGAGAATTACAGAACTACTTATGTGAAGCAGTACTTCTGAGAATACATACTTCTTTGCTTTCTCTCTGTAGTAATCATCCAGGACTTCCTGCAGCCGAGCATTGTCTGTGTTAATGTAGCCTTCTAACTCCACGTTATCTAAGGCTCCAATCTCATCTTCATCAAATTGTTCATAAAACTAAAATAAAGAAGTGGGTATCTGTAATTAGACCACATTTGTCACGCAACTTCTTGACAGCTTAAAGAAGAACCTCACATTTCTTTTTATTTGCCTCTTTTTCCTCTCCCCTTGCATTTGCTGAACAACTGCCAAACACATCTGCAGTAGGATTTCCTTCTTACTGTCAGTGCTCTTTCCACACAGAACTCCACAAAGTTATCTTATAATAATATAAAAACCAGCTTCTAGAAAACGTTTTTTATTCTGATGCATTATTTCAATCTATGCCTTAAGAAGCCTGTTACTGCTCAGGACAAAAGTTACACCCTACTTCCATGCTCGGTTCGTGAATGTATACTTCACCAGGGACCTGTAAATGGCTTGCTGTGTTGAATTGAGCCTCTCAGACAAAAGTGTAACACTAATTATGAATGCTCATACAGTCATTGGAGTAATTTTGTTTACTTCCCATCAGTGCTAGGCCTTGCAATAGCAATTAACACTACAGCCTAGGTGACACAAGCCTCTAAATGTACCCAGGATTAAATGCAGAATACATGCAGAGAGCAGTAGCTCGATGCCCTGACTGCTAAAAGCAGTAAAATCTGCACAGGTACACAGGACACTGTGTGATGAAAAAAATCAACAGACAAAGCAGCATTTATCACTCTTCACAGTTACACTTTTGAGCAGCCTCACCTTCTCAAATCTGTCATCCAACAGGGTTAACTGCTCATTCCGTCGTATCACGGAAGATGTCATAGAATATTCTGTGAAACGACTCCTGGTTTCTTCTTGCATAAAAAGGAATTCTTTAGCCTGTCCATTAACCTCACCATCTGACAAAGCACCTTCTGAATCATAGTCTTTATCAGTACTGCAGCTATCCTTCTCATCACTATCATCTTCCATATCTTCCCATTCATCTTCATCCTCAGCATCTGGTCCCCTGAACAGAAGCACAAAATAGTTTTAGAATAACACATGGACCTTTACATAGCTCTGGCCCATGCTGGGTTATCTGAAACAAATTGGCAAAAACAGATTTAAATCTTGAGTGAGACACTTGTCTGAGAGCTGAAAGCATTGCTAGCTGGACCATGCATCTGTGCACTGAGACTGAAGTTATTTTTATATTCAGCTGTACATGTCAAAGCAGAAAAATATCAGCTGCATTCTTGACTATTAAAACAAGCAAAAATTCTTACTGTTCATGAAATTATGAGAATGATACCACACCTAAGCAGATAAAATGCAGTGGGGTATCATATAAAGCATTTGTAAAGGGTTCAGAAACACCCATTAGCCTTCATCAACACTATTACTGATGTATTTTACATGTAATAGATGACAATGATTTAAACAGTTCAAGAACACTATTATTCCAAATACTGCATATAATCCATAAGCTCAAAGTAACAAATGAATCCCACTTCTTGGATAATGTAATAAATTTCATTTTGCAAGCTGCCATCCAAGCAACACAAGGTAATACTTTTTTCAACACACCAAAGTTTTCAAGTTGAAATCTGAAACCACTGTGGCTTCCTACACCACCACATCCAGTAGCAAATAGCATCTCTCCTATTTACATAACAAATATTTCAACAAAGCTCTATCTACCGCTTCTGTGGTTTATTTGCTTGCAGAACAAAATCATCTTCCAGGATATTTTCTGGATTGTCAAAGTCAAAATCATCATCAAGAGCTGCAACAATATCGGGGTCAAAATCTAGCCGCGGTCCTAGAAAGTTGAAAAAATGAAATGTAAATATTTACATTTCTCTGACATTACAAAGCTACTTTCCTGGATAAAAACCAACCCAGCTGGACTGTTAATTTGCAGTAAGGAAAGCTTAAACTAAAGAAACACAAAACTCCTCAAGAATATCTGTAGATCTGATAGAAGCCAGGGCATGCCACCAATCTCTTATCAATTTTTATCACTCAGAAAAAAAACATTTCCTAGAGGTCTTCCATAAATGCATTTTAATATAGAATAATGTAAAAGAAAAAAAATATCCAGATCAAAACACCACATGATCAGCTACCCGCACTAGCTCCAACCCTAAAATTCCCTATATTACAAAAGGTTAAAAAGTGTTTCTCTGCTGCAATTAACAGAATTGTCTTCAGCATCCTTCTGTCAGGACAGAGAGAACTGCTACAATTGCTTACTGTTAAGAAATATGGAGATAGCTGTGGAGTCAATGTCCAGTGCAAATGTGGACACATAACAAAAACCTACCTCACAGCATGTAACACTGAAATAACACTAATGAAGGGGTGTAAACACTACTCAGCATTTGAAGAGAAACTGAGTGAGAATCCAGTTCCAGACTCGGATTCAAAAATACAGAATAATAAATTAATAGTATTATCTACAGTTTCCCCCTGTTATTAGTTTGTATTTGCTATGCCATAGTAAGAGATCATGGATTCACCCTCTCCAAACAAAGCTAAAGAACTCTCATTAGTCAATCACAGAAGTAAGTCTCAAATTGAAACATGGGTCTCTGAAAGATCATTCCTCATGTCTGCTGCTGAGCCTGTTCTAAGCCAAAATAAAAATGACATCACAATAGAAGCCCTAATTACCATCTATTTCCTAGATGGCAACTCACATCACAAAAAGGTGAAAAATACCTGAAACAGGAGCAGCTTTATTTAGCAAGCCCACATCCTCTTCAAACTCTGTGGCAAATACTGAGGAAGGCAACTTAATGGATGGAGCCTTAGAAAAAGAAACAGAAAAACAGGATCATAATGTATTTGTTCTCAGCTTCCTATTTGAGCTCACATTAACAAAAATCATGCAGACACTCCTGTGACCAAAATAAACTCTGTTAGTGCCACTTAAATGTTACAAGTGCTGCATTATCTACACCAAATTTCCAGAGCTATACAATGATAGCTGCATAAACTGCTAGCAGCATCAATTCTCATATTGTCAGTATTCTCCAGGTGCAGGAACAGTATTTTTTGCATCTCTAAAGCTTTTAAGAGAATAGTTGTACAGCAGTCACATGGAAATTGTAAAATGTTTTTGGCTTGTTTTGGAGAACACTAGCACAGATTTGAATTCACCTCTTTATTGAAAGTCTTGTTAAAAGCTTCACAACATGCACATCTATCCTAACTTTAAACCTTATGTAGTCTCACCAAGCTGCACCTGAAAGGTACCTCTGACTAAGACCATTGGTTTTGACTAAAATGACAATATTTGATTAAATCAAACACCCTCAGCTATAAGTGACTGGCAATGGCATGCTTCACTGCTTTAAAGCATTTACTGTTTTTCCACTCCAATGTGATCCAGCATTGTGAACTTCTGCAAGTTATGCCAGCAATTGAAAAGTTTGCTTTTATTCTGTCTGGCTTCTATTACATTTCCCTTTAAAAACATGGTGTGCTGATAATACAACCTGGCATATTCATAACTCCCAGAGCATTCAGAAGTTCTAAGAAACCTTAAAAACAAATGCCCATGCCAGAAAAACACACAACTTGTTCAAACAAACACCTTTGCAAGCCATCTCTGTAGAAAAAAACATTTTTTTTGTGGGTACCTGAAGTGTTTTAACACTATCCTAGCAAAACAATGTTCATCAGTAAATGCCAGCTTGTCAGCTTCTGAGTTTGTTTGTAGGAAAGTCAAGTTGGTTATGGATCAAAAGGATCCTTACACATAAATATAAATATATATACACACACACAATGAAAGTGTCTAGAAAATGTTAATGCTCCAAAGAACAGTGTTACCATCAGCAAAAACACTACTTACTGAAATTCTCTGAATTTCATCCTCTATGTGCCCCTCACTTGTGATGACAATTCTGCTTTGCTGTCCCCGCACAGATGGGACAAGCTCAGAGGGACCAGAGGCTTCTTTGAGGTGCTGCAAATAGTCATAGTCATCATCAAAGAAGACACCATACTTGCGCTGCTCTTCTCTTCTCCGCTCCTCATGCCCCTAGGAAGAGGGAGGAGAAGAAAATAATCAAAAAGAATACATTTAGTTACTTAAGTCCATGTAAAACTTACTAGCAAAAACAAAAGCAACACATCTACTGAGTGTCTGACTGTGTAGTCCTCTCTCCACTCCTTACCCTAACCCACAGCCAATTAGAATGTTGTAATCAGCTGGTTCCATGTCTGGGTGCTGTCTGAGCAAGACCTTTCCAACAATGCCTGTTTTATCACAGTGAGTCAGGCAAGTTTCCTTGTTGCTTCTTTAATACATTTACACCTCAAATGCCAGTTAAGTCATTCTTCAACGATCAGGTAGTAACTCATAACTATGAAATTCCCTACAACATCCCTTTTTCAATAAGCTGAACTAAATACTACCTTCTCTCAGGCTGTTTTTGAACTGTATAATTGCATACCAACTTTTTTTCTCCAGGGTGTTTCTTATGTGAATGAACCTCAGTATTAAAAGCGAGTATTTACTTTCTGTGTGGGCAGCAGAACTCTCTGGGGTGCAGTATCATCAGCAGCAAGAGGATCCCTCTGACTTCGGTGCACCAAGTGAAATGTTACTGCTTTCTTCTTCTCTATGAAGGGCTTTTTCTTCTTGTGAGGCTGAAAAAAGGAAATTTGGTTAACTGTTAACAAAAAATTAAATATTAAATGCACCTTAAGAGAACTTGTAGTGTGCTGTATTCGTTTTAAGGCAATGCCTCACTAACAAATGCTTGAAGACCGGCGGGAGCTTAACTTACCTCCCCACACGCACAACAAATATTTCGTATGTTCTAACAGCAAACACAGCTTATTCAGCTGCAAAATGGCAATGCATGGAACAGCACATATCTGATAACAGCACACACAGTTTAACATACAGCCCTAGAAAAGAATTCTGCAACGCACTTCATCCAAGAAACACGGGAAACTGATAAGGAGATTCATCTAGACACACCTTGTTTCGTGCTTTGGACAGCTGCGCCTAGAGCAGCAGTCCCACTCCAGCCATGAGGGCCATCGGCAGCACCCCTAGCCAGGCACAGCTCCAATATCGGCACACACCGGCGGGCTGGATCAACAAACCCACCCAGTATTCCAAGCGGCTGAACGCCTTTCCTGCGAGTTACCACACCTGACCTGGAAAACACTTCCAGCAAGGCTTCCGGCTTTACTCACCTAACAAACCGCGCTACAGCCGATATAGGATACCCGGGGGCGGCCCTATCGCTCTAACCTTGTTCCCCAGGCAATTGCGCGTACAGAGCACGGCACACTCACCATGGCGCTGTCCCCCCGCCGCTCCCGCTGAACCGAACCCCGCTCGCTCCCACGCGGCCCAGGCGTCAGCGCTCCCGGGCTGTGCCCTCCATCTTGGGAAACACCAGTGACCAACGGGGGGAACCAGATAAGCCGCCAGTCCGGCCAGGTTTGTAAGATTTTGTCTCCCAGTTAAAAAAAAAACCCAACAAAACAACGAGACGGAAACAAAACAACGGACGTCTTTTCTCAGACGGAAATAGTATTTTGATAAAAGAGAGGCTCAGTGGATGTTCGTCGGAGACACATTTTCCCAGTTCTCCCCTCAAAATTGTGGGAATGGTTCGGGCCGCCAGCGCTCCCAATGGCAGAGCGCGGCGCAGGCGGCCGTGGAGCAGCGCGCGTGCGCAGCAGCCGGGGCGGGCTGAGGGGACGGGCCGGTTGTGGTGACGGGCGGGCTGTGGGGGCAGAGTCTGAAGGACCGGTGGTAAATAACACGTGTTGGTATTAACAGTGTTTTGCCATGCTTGAGTTATTATTTCGGACGAGAAATGGCTGGGGGAACTGGGCCTGTTCAGAGAAGAGACGAGCAAAGTGGGGGACGTCATCAATGTCCATAAGTATCTGAAGGGAGGGTGTCAAACGTTTGGAGCCAGGCTCTGCTTGATAGTGCCCAGCAACAGGACAAGAGGAGACAGACAGAAACTGATGCACGGGAAGTTTTACCTGAGCATAAGGACGAATCTCTTTACTGTGCGGGTGATCACGCAGTGGAATAGATTGTCCAGAGAGGCTGTGGAGTCTCCCTCACTGGAAATACCCAAGAGCCGCCCGGACGCAGTGGAGTGCCATGTGCCTTGGGGTAGCACTGCGTGGGCAGGGAGGTTGGAGCAGATGTTCTAGTGTTGTCCTTTCCAACCTGAACCATTCTGCAGTATGACACTGTAGCTGTATAAATGTTATCTACACCATGTAGGGCTGGGCAGAAACGTGGGCACTCACGTACAGGCTCCTTGCTGAGAAAAAGAGAAGTATGCTGGGTATTTTAAAACCTGCTTTGTTACTTTTCAAAGGAAAGTATAAAACAGAGGAGCAGTTTTTTCCCATGTGTTTACAGGCGACTAAAACAGTAACAAGCTAAGAAGAGGTTTTCACTGAAAATTCAGAAAATTGTCCACACTATGTGTATATGGATGCAGCTAAATATATATGCATTCATTTACCTTAAAGTATTAGCTTTACTCATATTTGGGTGGATTTCACTGGTTTTCAGTAGGTGTCACTAGAGCTCCGAAAGAACCCAGATTTTCACTCTTCTGGCTGTTTTCTGGAGTCCTGAATCGTTACCCACTTTCATCACACCACTCTTGCAGAAGTGCACAATCTGATTTGATCCAGTCCATCAGCTGAAATAACTCCCGTACTCGGAGGATTCAGATTATCTCTGCCTATATCTGTGCAAAGGCTGGACTTTCCTCTGCCTTGCAGCAGGTCTGTACTGCCAACCCAGCGACAGCTGGAATAGCAGAGCTGGATTTTCGCAGAGTAATTAAAAACAGTCACTCAGCTGTTGAAAACACAGTACTTAGCATTTGTTTGTGGGGTAATGATGTAGATTAGATTACTCCTTATTGCTTCCAAGTTCCTGGCATGCCTCTCTGGCATCCACAGAAGTGCATGTACATAGACTTGGTGACAGGATTACACTTCACAATCCCCTGAACCTGGCACCTCCATATCTTGGTGCTGGCAGTACTGTCATTCCACACACCTCAAATCTGGTATAGGAGCATTGTGTCAGTTTGGATTTGGGAAACATTAACTTTTACTCTCAGCTGTTTCCTACGTATAAGTTTGCCTGTTAAGTCTCTGTTTTCTGTTTTTCTTTAATTTACATCCTTCCCCTGAATTTCCTGGTTAGATTCCAGGTATTTAGGGAGAAGGATATGTATTATTTGTTCACACAGAGATTAAGACAGGTTCCTCCCCATATCACAGAAGATTGCTAATGTATACTAACAGTAATATATCTCTATACTTCAGTAATACATCTGGGGATGAGTTTGAATCATGGATTAGCAACAATAGGCACCACATTGCCTCCTTTGTTGATACCTCAGGGTGAGTCATCTCCTGATTTATATCAAAGTTCAATATTTAGCATTACATGTATATAACTGTGTATGAGTGTCTCGGAGACTCTGCTGAAGCTTCTATTTCAGCCAAGCCTTACAAGGCCATCCATCCCACTGCACTCTCTCACTCTCAGATTCTTTGCAGAGACTGCTAACAGAGCTCAGCAAAGAGCATCTACAGAGACTGAGGGGGTAAGTGCTCTGGTCACTAACTACTCCTTTTATGCTCGCAGAAGAAAAATGGTCAGTATTGAAACAGTCTCACTGTCAAGGCAGCCACTTAAAAGATAATATGCTGGAAGCACCTCCTTAACATAATCATCAACTTGCCTTCTGTGTGAGGAAATTTATGTTCATTTTTGTTCTCTTAGTTCTTGCAAAGAAGAAATTATTTCAAAGTAATTAAAACCAAAAGTTATTGTCAGTCACTTTGAAAGTTAAAAGATAGGCAGATGCACTGCTGTCTAGGCTAAACCCTCTGCTGTGCAGATCAGTTTTGTTCCTCTGCAGCAGGTGTATTTCCACTGTAAATTTGCTGTCAGTGAAACTGCTAAGAAACACTTCTTGCTGATAAAAAAGGGGAAACTGGGAGCACAGGTTAGGTCTCCAAACCATTGAGCTACAACCCTAACTTTGTATTTTTAAACCAAGTATCACGTCTTTCAACACACCTCTCCACGAATACACCACACACAGGGAATTTACCACATGTGTTTGAAGGACTGCCAGAAAACAAAGGAAGGTTTCAGGAAAATTCTTTCATTTCACTTCCACAAGGAGGAAATTTAATTTGGCTTCTGGAGGCTCTCTGAATTTAACTCTACTATGTGTGCCCATGTACATGCTAGAGATTCAAGAAGAAAATATTTTCAGTAAAGATTTTCTGAACAATTTTCTAGAGGTGATTTTTTAAATTTTCTATTTCTATATATTCATTCATATATATCTATAGTTCAAAGAGCTAAACAATTGTCTAAAGTGCTTGGAACTGTGCACAGCAGAGTATCCTACAGTACTGTACAACTAGGCAGCACACTCAGTTTCCTTGTTTAATACAAACACCATAAAACAAGCATAACATATGTACTGTATATACCCCCCAATACATTCTTTATGTTTTTCAGGTGATGATACTGGACTATATTTGTGTGTGTGTGTATATATATATATATGTATATATATTACATTACAGATAAAACCTCAAGAAGTAGCTATCATTAATTTGTAACAGTTACTGGCATTCACAGGTATCACAGACCTGTATAAAATGCAGTATCAGATCTGCCACTTCTTCAGAGTTACCATATTCAATCACACTGAACCAAGTAGCATTAATTTTAAAATTGTAACAAAAAATCCACTCTGCATAAGCTGAAAAGTTGTTGGTGTTGATTCTCCACAGCCTTCCATCTTTTGAAAGTAATGAAACATGTAGAAAGTACATTTTAGAGGGACAACAATTCTAAGCTGATAATGTTTCAGATACATTTTTTGTAGTTACCAGTAACTATTTAGTTACCAGTAACTATTGAGCAATGGGGAACCAAGGTTTGAAATTTTTTTTGCCTTACTTGACTTGAAAATGGGAACATTTAATCAAAAATCAAAGGAAGTTACAGAATAATTTCTCACTATTTTTCACCGAAGTAATAGAAAAAATAAAGTCTAAGAACTGGCCCAGTGTGTATGAATGGGTGACACTCTGTATGCAAAATTTTATTTGCAATGAATTGACGTGACAATTCCTATGCAGGTGATTGTGGCTGCCTTAGAGCCTATTCAGCAAGTAAGAATCTTGTGGCTGTACTGGACCCTTGGAAGACCATCCTGGAGCTCAGCAGCCTGCACTGCTGTGGATGTGTGATCAAGCCGTCCTTACTGGGGTCATGTCCATGAGGGTTTGCTTGGAAGAGGCAGCAGTGCAGTGATTCCTACTGCTGAGCCTGTCCTGGTGTACTGCAGCTCTGCCAGAGAAACACAGCTTTGTGATCTCCCAGCCTTTAAGGTGCAGCTGGGGCCAAAGCAGAGCACACAGACCTTGCCATGATTTACTGTTTGAGCTATTGAGCCACAGAACACTGGGAAGGGACACAAACTTACCAGCTTTGTCAGCTCCTGTATGCACAACAGTGTCTGTGCTCTGCAATCTTCTTGTGCCTCTCCCAGATTTGCAGTTCGCTTGTTAATGGAATTCTGGTTTTTTTTGGGTTTTTTTTTTTTTGGTTTTTTTTGTTTTAAGGAAAGCCCCTCTTTCCCCCAAAACTTAAGAGCTATCTAAGAGCTAATCTAAGAGCTATCTACACTTGCAGGCAATTAAGCATGTGCCATCTTCACACCCTTCCCCCGCTGCCCATGCAGTCGAATGCCTGTTCAAACAAGCCATTGATATTTTTGTTTCAAATCACACCAGCTAAAATAATAATTATCTGAAACACAGTATTCCTTTAATTCCAAAATTTGTACAAGTTTACAAATCAGTATGCTACCACACAAAGTAGTGAATGGAAGATATGTTTAGCAATGTTTTAACATTTTGCTATATCATAACAATGTTCAAATATTGTTAAATTTGACATAGTATTGCAAGATTTTTTTTAATATAAAGAATTAATGCTTGAACAAGAAGATACAGATAATACCATTGCTTTCTTTGTTTCTATCCAGTGCAATATGTAGCTTCTATAAAATATTGGTGAAATGCTGTATCTAGTTCATATGAGCTTTATTTCCATTAAAATCTTGAAATGGGAACACAAAGTAAAACAAGACCTTATTAGTTATTAGAGTTTATAAATATAAACCTGTTTGAACATTACAGCAAATATATGTTAATTTCACTTCATTTCTCCCTTTCCCTTTCTCTGTATAGATACAGTTCCATAAGTTTTGGTGGGGTTATTTTTCAGATTTCTGTTAAATAGAAGTTTTAAGCTATACTGGGGGCTGCTTTTTTTTTTTTTTTTTTTTTTTTTTTAATTTGACCTTCAAAATATTTTTGTATCATCCTTATAAAATCTTTCAGAATATATATTTTTTCTTTTTATCATAATCTATGCCCCATCAGTGAATATTGCACTGATCTTGGTGTAATAAGACTACAGCTAGCAACAATAGCAGAACTAAATGTGGAAGATCCTAAAGGCAGGAGGCAAGTTTATCCATACTTGCTTTTTCACCCTGAGTATATTTTCAGTTTAGTTTACAATGGTGCAGGTCTTAACTCCTGAAGATCATTAAAACCAGAGGACATGAAAGTGTTAAACACACGGTTCATGTGCACCTGTCAGTCTCATGCAAATGCAGGCGTTCAGCTTGGTTTTGTCATTGAAGCATTAAACAGACATGAAGACATGGGCCAATATTCTGGTCTCTGTTTAGGATGTCAACAGTGCTCACACAGGCCTGTCCTGCCAGGTACCCAGGTGACAGAGTGGTTCTCTCTACCCTGACTCCAAGCCCTGCCAGCTGCAGACAGTCAGGGAGTTTTGCTTGATTCCCAGGCTGCCAGACTGGACTAGATGTTTTTAGCCTGTTGCTGGCTGGATCTTTTTGCACTTTGTGACCATACAAAATCGGGGGTCAGACTGAGTTTATAGTCAGGTTATAAGTAACTGTTAATTTGAAACAAACTCTCTCATATTATTAATTACAGGTCTGAGTTTGAAGCATCTCTGCAGGAAACCAAGCACTCACTTCACCTGGAAGGAGGGGTCTAATTTCTATAATATCAGGGATACTTAATCCCTTTGTTTCAAAGCTTTCATTTGGTTTTCTAGTTAAAACATGGGTGCTTATCTGATGTGGTTTTTCCATGTCAGCACTGAGGCTGTGGTGCTTCTCTAAGAGGTGCTCAGCTTGGCCAAAGCAGATGGTAGTGTGAAGTCCACCACAGTAAGGGTGGTGGAATACACAACTGTAGGTAAATGATAAACCCAACAAATAAATGTAGTCTGTAGAACTACAAGTGGCCAAGAATATTTTCAGTGACTTTGAAGAGATCTATCTTCTGGTCCTAACATGTTTCAAATCACCAGTTGAAATGGTATTAGCTTAAATAATCATTAGCTTTTTTTTTTTTTTTGATACTTGTTGAGTCAACATATATAGCACAATTAAAAAAAAATCCAGATAGACTGTATCTGAGTTACAAAGACTAATATGTGTTACCTGAAAGAGGAGAGAGATGAGACACTCTAGAACCATTTCAATTTTTTATGTGAAGAAGAAATAAGGATTTGATTAAGTACCCATTCTTTTGCACCCACAGCAACATACTATGATGTGTGATTATACTGATAAATATTATATGTGAGATAATTTCAGAAGCCACTTCAAGCTGCTCATTTTCTCTTTCTGTGGATGTATACATACCTGACTCTGTGGGAACACAGGTATCCTGTGTGTAAGGTTTGTCATGTCTTGTGCATGACATTTAAATGATTCATCCAACTTGATAAAAATTATCATACTGATCCCTCTTAGCCAACTGGACTCTACTATACTTTGCATGAAAAGTTCTATTTTTTCTTTGCCTGTTTAACATCTTTTTATTTTTAACTCTAGGATTATTAATTCATTAATTTCTCAGGACTTACCCTTGTAGAAGGCATGCAGCACCAAAGCAGGTATATGGTGTAGTATTTCCAATGGGTTGTTGATACAACTGGAAAACATTTGAACTTATCAATACAGACAACTAGAAGAGACAGCAGAAGTTGCTTCAGGCTTCTTGAAGCAAACTTGCTTCACTGCACATGGTGACATACCAAATTCTCATTATTTTTTATTGCATGGACAACGCTTTACAGCTATTGTTTTTCTGCCAAAAAATTCTGCCACAAAATTCTAAATTTATAAATTCAATTTTTCAATTTTAAAATTTAATTTTAATTTCAAAATTCTAAATTCTAAGTTCTAAATTTTGTATTTAGAATACAAAAATAGTACATACAATTCTGTGTCTCTGTGGATAGTTTGAAGTTTTAATTCTGCTACATCTTATAATAATGTTATGTAGTATACTACATAAGATTTTACATAAGTTCCCATAAAGGTAACTCTTTTTGTCCAGTTACATAAATGTGTTTAATTAGTTCACTGAACTGTGGGCCACACTATGCATCTGATTATTACCAAAATAGTAAGAAATTAAAAATTATTTCAGCATCTCTACCAAGGCTAGAGTCCTGCAACTAGAAATGGTTTGGAGGGAATACTTTAAAAAAACCCCTCCAACCCCAGAGGGAAGATAGGAAAAGCCTAAGTGATACCTCACCTACACATCCTTATTTTTTATGACATAACTTCAGCTTGAAGAAGTCTGAGCCAGAAGTTGTATCCTCATCTTTGTGTTATTACTCTTAAAACAATAAGGTTGGGACGTGACTTTCCATCCATGGTCTAGGCCTAGTATAGAGGAATGTCTTGTTGCAAAGTCAATTTTTTCACTTCATCCTAAGAGTTTAACAAGTTTTAGTTTGCTTGTGTAAGCACCACCTTGGCATGGTAGTGGAGCTACTGTCTTATATAAAATATTTATATTTTTATATAAATAAAAATATAAACCTTACCTTTGCCCGAGTTATTCTGCCTGTGTAACAGCTGTCTTTCTGCCTTCAGTATCTTGGCTGCTTTCAAATGTTTCAATGGGATTAATGCAACACTGAGATCTATTTCATTGCTCCTCTCATTTCCTTTGAAGTGAAATACTGTGTTTTATACTTCAAAGTCAATATAGTAGACCTTTATATGATTTTGGACACACATTCCTACATCACACATTGGCAACATCAGCAAAAAAAAAAAGTTTAGGCAGAACTATTCTAGTGTAACTTTTGAGTTTACTCTTCAAATTCTAAAAATAAAAATTAGCATTCTACCAGAATTGCTGACAAACCTAATGCCCTGCTAATTCCTGTATGATTTAGTGCCAAAGAATACATTTTCACTGCTTCCTTGATGTCAGAGTGGTGTTTCTATATTTATAAAATGATGGACTTTCCAGAAGCTTATTGTCTGCAAATGGAATCCTAATGGCTCTTATTGATTCCATTTAAAAAGGAAGGTTCTGCTTCCTTTTCTTTCCTACAAGCATGTAGATGGATTTTTTTATTTGGTTATTGATATTTTGTAGCTTGTACATCATTAGATTTTTACCAAAGTGTAATGGATCCTAAAAGTCATTTAAATTTTACCTTTTTTAAAAAAGCTTTTCCAATGTCTTTAAAAATAATAGAGTGACAGAGAGTGGCAGCTGTTGGAAAGCACTCTTCTGTTACTAGAAGTGTTCTTCATTAAAATAATCCACCTCATTTATGCAAACCTGGTCTTGTTGTAAATAGCTCTAAAGAGGGATATCTAATTTTAGCCACCAAATTGCCTTCCTGCCTTCAGGCTGACATCTCTAACAACAACCTTCAATTTTATAAACTGAACACATTCCACAAGAATCTATCAGAGGATCTGAGGTAAAAATCACATCTACACAGATCTTTTATTGCCAGAAAAAGAAATACTTACACTTCATAATTAAAAACTGAACAGGACACATAAAAGACAAAAAAAATTGTAATATGTACACACATTAGAAAGGATAAATAGCAAATATATTGTAATACTGCATTAAATGTATGCATATGTGAATTCCAGGACCCCCCCCCCACAGTTGTGTACACTAATTCAAAGGATAAATAAGTGCTAATATAGGACAGAGAATTTCTTAGTGTAAACAATGCCACAGGCTTTTTAATAGGCCTTTGGGCCAATTTAGAAAAACCATGTATTGCCTTTCACACTCCATACCACTTAATTTTAATAGTATTCTATTCACATGTACAATTTCAAGATAGTATAAAAAATTAGGAATCTAAGACGCATTCTTCACACTCAACAAAACCAGGCTGGAGACACTCCAAGGGTTTTTCTTTCACTTTTAAAGGACCACTAGCTGAAGACACACTGATTCGTTTGGGAGTTCTTCCTCAAAGCAGTGCAAGAGTCCTTAAATGTAAAAAGTTACATCAGTAGTCACTGCTCAGCCCTACTAATAAAGACTTCTGTGCCTAATTTCAATTCTGACTTTGGATTCACACTAGCATGATGTCAAAGTTGTCACTACTGCCTGCCATGGATGACAAAGATAATGATCCCTCTGGTTTGAACGGCAAGTGACAGACAGCAAGGAGTGTTTCTAAACACAAAGCATTTCATTGCATTCATAGTGTCACATGATTTGTCCTTCAAATCCTGTTTATGTATCTCTGAGGATCCAGAGTATGTCAACATTAAAAAGCCAAAAAATATATTACTTGTTCTGTATGAATATTCCATATGTTTTCCTGAAGCATGTGCACTGGGATTTAAAAAAAGACAGTTGAGTTATACTAGGACTAATTTCTGGCAACTGTATTTACTGGCACCAAAGAAAATGACAGTTCTTCCTAAAGTACTGATGACACAAGGACTTATGGCTTGCTATCTTTTTAAGACAGGCTGCATCCACTGAAAAAAACCTACATGCACAGTTGCTTACAGTCTTTCTTTTAAAAAATAATTCTTCCCACTGGCCAAATGCATTGTTGAGCAGTCCCATCGATTCCACTTAGCTCTGTGGACTGACAGACAAAGTCTCTTTTCCCCCAGCTCTCAGTTCTTTTGTCACGCCAGCTCCCCCTTTGTTCCCCTCAGTCCCAGCCCCATGAAGGCGGATGAGATCCTGGCAGTCGGCTCTCCAGCGATTGTCCTCAGCACTTCCTGACTCGTGGAGCTCTCACAAAGAAGTCCACTGGCTTGTCCGTGTGGGCTGGCCACAGAACCGTGGTTTGTCTGGACATGGACAAACGCTTCCTCTGGGTTCTCCTCCTAGACTAATCATTTGTCCATTGACAAAGACAAGGGCCACTTTCTTCATTAGCCTCAGGGTAAGCTGTAGCACACACTCATAATCAAGTTCCAGTGCAATTTCAGGTCTTCAGGACGCAATGATTTTCCCAAAGAAAATTGTTACTTGAAATATGGGATGCAGTCAAACAGTTATGGACGATGAAACCTGAAAAGATAAATTAAAATCTTAGAATTATGTGTATTATATTTCAACTGACAATGACACTGATCCTCATCCCATTCTCACAGCTGTTTCCTTCTGTCGGCCAGTTATTCCTGATTTTCCTGATCTCTATTGGTTTAGAGTCAGACCTGTTATTTCCTGCTGTCCATCTCTCTCTGCTTCGTAAAGCAAACAGAGATTTGGTGTGGCTCAAGCACTGTCTGTCTGTGCCATTAGCCTGCCAGTGTGGTCACTGGCAGTTTTCCTTGGGTCAGCCAATGCTTTCAGGTACTGCCTGGGCATGGCTGGGGTTAGCACAGGACAGCAGGCAGGCTGGGAAGGGGGAACATCACCCTGTTTTGAGGTGAGGGGAACAGGTTAACTGCATGGATTCAAGCTGTGCCAAGCTTGCTGGCCTCAGGGCCAGAGAAGAGTGTCTAGTCTGTTTGCCAATACAGATTTAGCTACAACTGCATCCATTATTTGCAGATACTGTCAGTAAGTATTATCAGAAAAGCTTTGCTAAACCATAAAAATTAAAATTCTGGGGTTTTAATCCTTGTGCAAAATGAGGCTAACAAAAATTTTGTATTTTCTTTTAAGTAAGCAGCAAATTTTATAGCATTTCAGATGCTTTCTTCTTATTAACAGCAGCGAACTGAGGTACATGGAGACCCAAATATACCTCACTTTTTTAGGCTTTTAGGTAGGGCATGTACATCACTCCAGATTGCCTGTATGATGGCTAGAGAAGTGGGTTGCACCAAAAGGTGTCACCAACCCTTTCTATAATAAGTTGGGAACCTACAGCAATTGAAATTCTAAATCATGTTAAATGTAATGAATCCAAGCAAAAGGGTAAGGAGGGCACCAGTATCAGGTTCTCGGTGTGTAGACATATATCTCTGTTTAAATGGCTTTAAAAATTTATCTGTCCATGAAGTAGTAAAAGATGCAGCAGCCTGAAAAAGGCATAGATAACGATACATCTACACAACAGATTTACCTGAGTTTTTGTTTGACACATTTTCTCTTAATACTTCCACACATTATCCCTGTAAGTTGATTCAATCCAATACAGGGATGGACTTCTCAAATGAAGATGTGCACAAAGCCTGACATTCACAACTATGCAGCTGATCTGCTAAATGAGGGTACAGAGGATTGCTAAAAAGACACAGGGGTTTTGTATTTTGTGGAAAAACAATATACTGGACTATATATAACATTTTCCTTAGAAACTCTTCATCAACACCTGCTAATATGCTCCTCCCAAACTTGTATTGATTTCTTTATTTTTAGAAACTAATTTTCTTGGATTTTGTTATGAAATAACAGAAAGAATCAGTCTAATTTACTAGGACTAGAAAACCAGTCAAGTAACAGTCATTACAGTAAATGATGAACAATGAAACCCATTGTTCTTTCTTTTTCAAGTTTGATATAAATTTTTAATATTTCAAATATATTGTAAATACTGATTATAATATTAAATCATCTATATTTAATCTGCAATAATATAGGAAACCATATACTAGAAACTACTTTTGTTTATTAAGCACCTTCCTTGTTTTCTCAGTCTATCACAGAATAGCCTTTGCTAATCAGGTGCCAATGCAAGTGTCTTTTGGTCTGCATAATCTCAGTGATCTTGAAAATAATTAATGTATGAGAAATCAATTCTCTGGCTAGAGAATTCTGTATATGGTTTCATTAAATCACTTTTGTTGTATCAATCCAATATTATGTAGCAGAAAACATAATTTTTAGTGAGACGTTCCAGGGAAAATTAGATCTCTTTATTTTCAAAATTGCAATTGACTTAAAACATTTGCATGTTATTCTGCTCTTAATTAGTTTTTTCTAGTGTTACTCTTCTGACTTCTATATAGTAACTCCACAACATGACCAGTGAAACAAAAGAGCAGGGTTAAAGAACAGAAAAAAACTGACTTCCCTCAGGTTGAAATTCTTTCAACAACCTATAGAATCATTGCCTGCATTGATCACAATTTGGCTGTTCCTATTTTTAACTCCATTTTCAAAGGCCCTCCTTGAAGAAAATAATCCACTTTTTTACTGGTTTGTCACTCCACGAGATTCCTGGTTCAGCTTTCAAGAATCCAGTTGTAATCAGCCTCAACTGTTCTCAAAGCTCATGAAAAAATATCCAATTCTTTTTGTATGAATCATGCCTGTCTGTACTTAGGCTTCAGTATTGCAAAGCAACTCAAGAAACACAACAATATAAGCAGGGGGTTGGTTTCTATACCTGCTATTTTTATTCTCTCCCTTGGGATGCTCTTTTTTTAAAAGTAGTATTTTTATACATTCTGAAAAAGATATACTATGTGCTACCTAAAGAGAAAATGACATCAGAAGCCAAATCAAAAGATGCATCTCCATGTTTGAAAAATACATTTTCTAGTGGTCAGAATGCAACACTACATTAAAACCCTGCATCCTGGTTCATCTTCTGGCTTAGGTTTGCTGTCTGTGAAGCCGGTTTGGATTTTTAAAAATGAATTTGTTTATGTTGTATCTACACAGAAGTGATAAGTTATTATTTTTAAAAACTCCATGTTTTGGGGAGAAAGAGATCACTGAAGTTGTGAAATCAAACAGTGAAGTAGCAGATACATGAAACACCCATCATGAATTTTCCTTGTGATGCATTTTTTAATTTGGTGATTCACACTCACTAGCTCAGATCCTGAGTTTGGTTGAAACAGTAGCAGGAAACAGAAGGGACCCAGTCTTAGACAATTGGTTCTGTCTGACAATTTTCAGCAGAAGCAAAGACATTAATACTATGGACACAATGTTGGCCAATCTAACATCAAGTTTTGATTGCTGGTGGCAATTTTCAGGCTTTGCAACTTCCAAGAAAAAGGAACACAGCCATGGAGATTTCAGAAAGTGTGTCCCTCCCCCTAGGAATAATTCTGCCAAATTTGAAACCCTGCTAAAATACTGTGGACACTTCAGAGCTTCTTCAAATAACAATGCTTCAGACAACATCTTGATGTTATCTGAAGCAAAGAACAAAACAAATCCACATTAACACATTAGAAGTGGCAACAAGGGAATCTATCTTGTTCCCCAGAAACTGCTGCCAGGAGCCTAAGTGACCCTTAGAAAGCTTGCCAAGACACTGGTGAGCTTTTCTGAAGTTCAAAGCATCATCTAATTTTCACTTACAAAATGCATCTACACAAATGTATATTTTAATGAGCAAGGGAGTGCTGCCAGAGAAGGAAACCCCTTTTATTTTGTGTGCTTGAAGATCACTAACTTCATCTGTAAGAACTGATGGGTTCTTGCATAAGATTATTTTTTAGATTCCCCAATCTTTTTCTACATAGTGACCAATCCATTGCAGTCACCTGCACTGCTGTATAGAGATGGCACCAGCAATAGTGGGAATTCCAACAGAATCAGTGGTGGGATTCAAGGGGACTCATGATAGGAATCCACACAAATCATGACACAACTGCAGAGAACTTGCAGGAAAGCAGAGGGTTGCTGTTGTTTCTCACACTTTCACAAGAAGGGAGATTCACCCACCTGGTAAATTGCCGACTTTCCTCGTGTACTTCCATTTCTGTGCTTTTGAATTCATTCAGTTCTTTCCGTATTGCTGCCTAATAAGCCATAATGACATATGCAACCGTAAGAAATATGAATTTTCAGGAAAACAAAGAGTCTGAAAGAAACGTGGCCCTACCATTACACTTGCCTTACAGTTCCCATTTCAATTTTTCCTTACTGTAATCCACAGCTCTCACACATTTCTGATCACCAAGATGAATGACTTTTCAATTAGAGCTGTTCAAAGTACTCATCCACAACAAAGAAATGAAAAGCATCAAGCACCAAAAGTAAACCAAGAAACACCAAATCAACTGCAATGGGTGAACAAAGCCCACACTGAAACAGAGCACTTCTACTGACAAAAATGGGCAAGGGGTTGGGTTACCCTGACAATCACTTGCTGAGTAGGCAGACAGGAGGGGATTCTATCTCCAGACACAGCCCTGAGGAGCTGGTGAGTCACTCTGCCAGCACAGGCACTGTGTGCATAGCAGGGTCCTTGTATCTCCCCTCTGGAGACAGGACTTCAGGAGTGCAGGATGAAAAGCATTTTATTTTTCAAGTGGAATTAATCACTTGGTTTGATTAGTTTTATTTAAAATGATATTAATATTTGGACTTTTCAGGCTTGGATTTTTAGTTGGCAGATACTAAAGAACAGCAGAAATCCAGTACAGTTTGTAAATGCCTTGTTGCTTGAGACTGATAGCAATTTACCTCATCAAGTAAATACAGTTTCTGAAATATTCTAATATATACTACAAGAGGTTTTGTTTCTATGCCACACACCTTTCTACCTTCACTGTTAAAGGAAATGACAGTTTATTCTTCCTCATTCTTTCATCAGTTTAAATAAAGACAATATCATTTCATTAATCCCTAAAGAAACGTCATCTAGTGTGCATGCCTTTCAGTGCAGAGCAGACAAGCAGCATGATAAAATTATAGCATCAACAGGCTGCAGTCTTATAAATTATAAACGTTGCTTTAAGCAGGGGTGGTCGTGTTTAGGCACAACAGCATGCTTACATGAGGCTGCTGTAGAGCTAGTGAAGAGACAGTGACTTCTGAGCACCAAATCAGCATCAAAGATAGCAGAGCTCCAGTTCTGTAATAGAGCTGCAGCACAATTTTCTGCTCCTACTGGAATTAGAAGAATGATTTCTCTTGGAAAAAAAGGACAAGGGAGTTTTCAGGCAACCGCAAGTCTGCTTTTCTGCTAAGGCCAATAAACTTGGGGCTGAGAGGATCAGCCTTGGGCAGCTGTTAATTACAAAATGAATTGAGACTAAAACCTGCTACCCTGAAGTAGGTAGGCAACTCCATTGTTTTTTTCTAGTGCAGTTTACCCTGGTTGGACCTCTGTCCAAGTGGAGGTGCTGGGTCCTCTAACCTCCCACAAACTATGGGAGGACTAGACAGTGCTCAGCATCTCCCATAACCAACATCTACAAACTCTTCTGACTACATTTTTAACTATTTCACCTTGGCCTGAGACAACTGTCAGATGAACTGGCAATTTTTAAATATTAAACTTTAAAATACTAGCTGAAATAAAATCAGTGCTTCACTACCCTTAGCTAAAATAAAGTGGGCTCTTGCACACACCACTTTTCATATCAAGCACATCTCACAGGAGTTCCATTAAGTCCACAGGTCTTGGTTCAGACCAGTGCTTTAAGACCCAGCACTCTGGGCTACCTGAATCTTACAGCTCTCCTTTCATTAAGTAATGTAATAGGGAAATGGAAGAGTACCTTATGGTAACCTTTGACTGATGTTTTTTAAAAATGAGAATCACAGGATAATTTATCTCATCCTTTGTAGTCAGGCAGCAGAGCTTTATTAACTGTAGGATGTTAGGGGCAGTCTTCCCAAGAAGCTCTGCTGCATGCACATGGTCATTCCCTGCACTGGTGGTCATGGCCAAGAACCTTGAGGAGGATGGAGGAACTTCTACCTTTTTTTCACTCAAATGAGTGGCAAAAGCAACTCCTGGTAGCAGTGACGCAGACTCCTGCCTGCAAATCCCTGCATGAATTCCCACAGATCAGGGACACCTTTGGTAAACTTTTATCTGTCTTAGCAAGGTTTTAAAAAATAGAAAACAAAAATTAGAAATTCTGGCTCAAACTGTCATAATGGAGGTGTAAAATATGCTCATAATAGGCACCTGAGTGGGTTTTCTTAGCTGCAAGCAGCAGACGCACAGTAGCGCCATGACAATCTTGCTGTCACCAGCAGATGTCATTTGTGATGCTGGCAATCAAGAGAATGTAAACCAGAGGAAAGCTCCCCAAAAGTGACAGATGAAAGCATTTTCTTATAATCTGCATTTGTGCCTTGCCTTGTCTGCAGGAGTTAGCCTGGCCCAAGGCTTGTCAGCACGACGGTCGTAATCTGGAGATTCCGTGACCTCCACGTACTCGTTAAATCGAAGGATTCTTCTCGCTTGAAGTTCAGCCACTGTAGGCCTCAGACTGAGCTGTAAGCAGGAGGCAGAAAACAGTATGCTTAATAAGATGAAATGAAATAAAAGAGGAGGGTATGATGTAATCTCAAGAGAACTTTGATGGTATTTCTAAATAGGGTCACTTTCAGGTGTCTAAAAAAAGGCACCACCCTGGGAGTGCTGTGCAGGAATGGAGAGGCAGCCTAACCTGATTTCTTCAATTATAAAAATAGTCTTTGTCGGGCAGGTCACAGAGAATCATGACAGTTATCCCTGGAATTTTAATTGTGACTTTGCAACTGGCACTACCCCACTAGGCCATCTGCATGAACAGTTATACCGTGTTAAAACCGTAATATCAAAAATACCTGACATTTGGAAGTATCTGCCCTGGTTTTGACCATCTAGTGGTCATTATAATGCCAAATTGTTTCAATCACCTCAAACAATATTCACTTTAATTAACTAAGGATGATCATATTAAGGAAACTGTATTTTTGCAGAGACGGGCAGACCAGGGATACTTATGAAAACTGCCCCCATCCTCTCCCAGAACAGACCTGTAACTGCTCCATTTCCAGGGACAATGAGCATGATCCCACCTGCAGAAGCTAAGACCACTGATGTGGTTAGAAAAGCACTGAAGGGATGTCATAGGGGTCACATTGTTTTGCTGCCCTCTCCACTGCTCTAGGGAAGAGTGGATCTGCAGGTGTGGCTGCCCCTGATCATATGTGACAGGGGTGGTCCTGCTACAGAGGAAATCTGTCACTTATGTCCCCTGCTGAGGAACAGCAATATGGCCAGACTCGGTATGCTTCTCCAGGTGTGGGCAGCTGGACAGCATGGGGGTTCCCCCAACAAGGGCTTGGCTTGTACTGCTTTTCAAGCAGATTTCTAATCTGGGGAAAATGACTGATGGACATTTGCAGCAATGTCTACACACTGATTTTCAGATTCTTGTGAAACATAATTCTATGTACAAAAAGACACAATACAAAAAAGCACATCATCACCTTTCTACTGAGTCTACGTTTTATTTCTCTTTTGGCTTCCTGTTCCTCTTCTTCATTCTTCTCTGTTTTCAGAAGAGATAAAAAGGAGTGAATATTTAAGTATTATAACTGCACATACTGTATTTCTCTTGGTTGAACGCTTCAGAACTCCAAGTCCTGGCTCATGTTTCCTCATATTTCTGGATGATGCCGCCTGTGTTGTCTGCTTTTTGGATTTTGTCTGCTCTCATTCTTTTCCCTATCCGCATTTCCCCTGATTCTGTAGACATCTCAAGTCAACTGTGGGTCATGAGCACAGCAAAGAGAAGGTGCCTGTCATTTCCTTTCTGTGTACCAGCAAGCAAGTACCCTGAAAGAGTTGCCTGATGTTTCAGTAACTTATTTTAGCATTACAATCACTTGCTTTTACTTCCAACATTGACTTTAGAATAAGAGCCTAATTTATAAATGCCAAGTGAAAATTTTACTCTGAGTATTTGAATTACCCAAGTTCCTTCTACTGCTACAGACACGAATCAATGACATTTGTTCCACTGTCATTTGTCAGCAAATTGGTTTTATTATATAAATTTTTTTCTGATTTTACAATAGGGGTATATGATCCAACACTCAAGCCCTCTTGGTTAAGGGCCACTGGCTGGACCAGATGAACCAGTACAGCAGAAAATTATGTCCATTTTTAGGATGTATTTGGGCACACGAATAAAACAATTTCCTTTTAACAAACTTCTGTTCTAACCAAACTTGATTTTTCAACTGCCAGTGAAAAGCACACTTAGAAAGACATGTTTGTGTGTGCTCAGCATATTTTTAAATTGATGAATGGTTCGAAGGACAGTATTTGCCCTTTCAGTCCAACTCTGATGGTTAAATGCAAAGTTTTGTGGCTGAAATATCCCACCTAGAGAAATACATAAAATTCTGATCCTGTTTTATTCATGGTTGGGGATTACAGACTCTGCTTTACAGTTCAAGGCTAACTTTAAATTTAAAGAAATTCATTTGTTCTGGATACAGCCAACTTGTATAGATGAAAAGGGAGTTTTAAAACCTGGTATAGTTGTATCTGCCCTGTTTCCTATGGCCAGCCTGCTGTCTTAGTAGAGGTGACCTGGCCTGAGGAGAATTTCTGTGTAATGACTTTCACAGTGGAGAAAATGCTACGACAGGACATCTCATGGTACTTGCAGATATCCTTTGCTTACTCAAATGCTTTCATTTAATAAGAATATCAGGGAAAGGAGGAGAGGACAAATTATAAAAATAAAAAAGTAAGAAGGTAAAAAATAGGAAAAAGGCAATGCTTGCCCAAGATCTTCTCTGTGAGAAGATTCCAACACCAACATCAGGTTTCCAAGAGCAAGGTGCAATCGCACAGGCTTGCTGCCAGGATTAGGTTGGATTTCAGGTTGATGGTGATGTTACTGAGATACTGAAATATGGATGTAATTTATGGTTTATTAATTGCTTTCCTGTTAAATGGAAAAGAAATGGATAGCCTGTTTCCATAGAGGAACTGTAAATGGACTCAAACTGAAGAATAACTAAGTGGAGAGTTATAGATTAATCTACATTTTAATTTTTTTAATAATGTATCTATCAATACATAAGTTGGGTATTATTTAAGGAATTATAACTTTAAAGGATAACTAATCCCATAATATCCTCATCTAAAAAAGTCAAAAGGTCTCTAGCTGTTTTGAGACAGATAAATCATCTGTAGGCTTTTGTTTAAACATCCTCTCTTTGCAATCAATAGACACAGCAGCTGAGGTAATTAAACACAAACTATTACTTTGGGGTTCCGTTCACTTGGGAATCATGTGACATAAAGAAATTTTGTCCCCTCATGAATGGAACTGCTTAAGTCCTACCTCAGACAATCTCCAGTAACAGGAAAAAAAGACAATTGAAAGTACACATCACTATACTGCCCTTTCCTTACTTTAGTTTGTAAAATATGCTGTGCATTATTCATATCTTGGCCTTTCTTTTCTATCTAAACTACAGTGTTTCCTAAGATGCTTCATGTAAGAAACAAGGGCTCACACTGCTTAATGTATGCCTTAAGGAAGAACTACCAACAGCATGGCACCTGAAATAGTGTTTCTCTGTATTTTGGGGGAGGATAAAACACCTTAAAAATCTTTCTCTAGACATTTGGGAAGGCTGAAGGTTAGCTGCCTATTCCAAGATGTGAAGCCAGATCCCTTTGGAGAGCAGATGACTGCACAGCAAGATGGGAGACAAGGGAAAACCCCCCAAAAAGGGCAAGCAGGTTAGTGACTGGGCAGAGGGTGTTGGTACCCCTTGCAACAGGCCATCTTCTGGAGGCCAATTCCAACGTGAGCTTCCTTAAATCCTGGGAAAAGCAGGAGAGGATCAAACCCATGGGGAATAGACAGTCTTCTGCATGAGAGGTCAGGGACAGGATTTTATACATTCAAACTGGTTTACTTCTAGGAATAAAAGTCAAGAGCTAAAGGAAATGGACTGAAATCTTGTGGCTGCTAGTATTATACTGAATCTGCTGTTTAGCACATGGGCCCCTGTCTCTCCACTGACTTGTACCTAAAGCACCAATTTCCCACCTCCAGCCTGCTGGGCAGAGTCTTGCTTTAAGCCTGGTGCTACAGAAATGCTGCCTGGATACAAATACCTACAAACAGTAAAAACTACAGTGTGTTTTTGGTCTTTTAAGGTAAAAGTTTTGAAAGTTGCTGTAGGGAGTTAAGAAGATGTGTGGTGCTAAAAATAATGGGTCTGGTGCTCCTGGTTCCTGTAGGTGTTGTGGAAAATTCCAGCCAGAGGGCCAAGATTTGGCTGCAGGTATGAAGTGACTCACTTGGCCAAACAGGAACACATTAATGCACAGGAACACACTTATCACTGCTTTCCACCTTAAAAGCAGATCTAATCTGTGTGATGTGGAGAGAGAAAATATAAACACAGCGTTCTCAGCTGCAAGTCCCCTCCTCAGATGTCCTGCTGCTGCCCTACTGGCAAAGAACCAGCCCAGCAAGCGCCCTGTGCTTGCAGAAGTCTCTGATTAGATCCCAGCAAAACTATGGCTTCCCTCCTTCCCTCCCTGCAATTCCTAGGAGGTCAAACTGGGATTTGACTCCTAATTGAAACAATTTTGTTTAGCATCAGTTATTGTGGCTGTCAAGTTAAATAATCCACCAGTCAAAGCCAAACAAGCAGCTTCCCTGTCAACCATATATTATTGCTCCTGCACTTTTACCACATTACATCTGGTCACCTTCTCTGGGACATCTGTTTTGTAGCAGAAGACGAGAAGAAAAAAGACAAATTTTCCTGCCTGAGGACTGCTCCATTCTTGACCAAAAAGTACTCCTGGAGCATAAAACCAAACTTTCCATTGTGTCCCTATGGGATTAGCTATGTTTAGAGTTCTCTGTGGGCTTGCTAAGGAAAGAGAAAGAAAAGACAAACAAAGCACTTGCTTCTTGCAGTGCTCTGAAATGCACAAAGCTGCTTCTCTTTCCTGGTCTTACAAGCAAAGATAACCATTAATATTCCTTAACAAGCTTTGAGAGCTAAACCCCATTTTCTACAAAGCCATTACTGGCAGGCGTGCAGGTGCACTGTACAAGAAATTCACTGTCCCTTACAAATACAGGGAAAAATTACAGTTATCTTAATCTGAAATTCTTGGAAGACTAAAAAGTTTCTTTGCCATAATGCAATACTATAAATACTGTTGGTTCAAAGCCAGTGTACAAGAAGCCTGCCTTTATAAAAAACACAGGGCTTTATGTATTCCTTCAAGTGGACTCTTAAGTTGTCGTAACTTTGTTTTAGTGTGGGAAGTCTCAGAAGTCTGGATAGTTTTATCCAAACAGTTTTTAAACAAATCCGCCTGCAATGTCTTGCGATGGTACTTGGAAACAGGATTTTCAGTAACTGGTTTATCTGGAAATATTATCAAAACAAAGCTTCTTGCAAAACAAACTTGCTCACTAACTGGAAATACAAAAAAAGAAAAAAAGTAGGGATTTTTTTTCTGAACCTCTTAGAAGATTTGGGCTGAACTTTATCCTGAAGTAAACATTTGGACCTTTACCACTTAATGTAACCTCAAAGTCTGATAATATGACTCAAAACAATACATCCCCTTAGCTGCAGTTTACATACACACAATAATATAACTCTTTCTCCCCATCCACTGCTTAAAAAATACGAGGAAGGAAACTTTATGAAAGAAATCCCAACTTACTCACAAAAGCTCACTACACCAAGAAAGGCATTTAAGATGTGCCAACATTTTCAAATGATCCACAGTAAGGAATAGCAAAAATTTTGATGTAAAATATAAGTGCCTTATGGTTTAGAGAGAACTTGCACCCTGAAAGGACTCTGAGTCAGACTCTCATCACAAACCCTGTCTGGGTTTTGGTTTGCTTTAGTTTTAATAGATCACTTTCAACTTGAAATATTTTACATCTCAGTGATGAGCAAAAAGCAGTTCCTTCATGTGCTCACAAGGGCCTCTGTGATTTTTTTGTGATTTACAATTCTGCTTCCCAGCCTTCATTTTTCGCTCTCCCTGGCCTCTTTAAGACACCCCCCAGCAGCAGCAGGGGAGGATGGCAGGAGGCACTGAGTGCAAAGCCTGGTGCACTGCCAAAAGCTTAAAGTAAACAAGCTGAAACAGGAGAGGAAATCTATTAACTGCTTTCCAGTCTTGAGCTACTTATTGCAAGAGCAGTGAATGGAATAAACACTGGCAAAAGGGGATATTAAATACATCACAGGTTTGCTGCTGGCTTGGTCACCTCGAGATAAGCAAGAAAGGGCAATAAGGGAGCCCAGCTGGTGCTCCCAGCCCAGTGGCTGTATCCTGGCCCACCAAAGATGCTTTGGATTTATGCTTCTCACACAGCCCAGCATGAGCAGTTTGTCATATATAAAAAAAGTTCTTATTTCCAATTTTATTTTTATTTATCTTTGAAATTTAGAGGTTTGGAAATTACAGTTTTAGAAAGTCTAATCACATTATGTGCTGGACAGGAGTTCCCTGATCCCTCTCCTGTGCAAGCATGAACTGTAGCTTCCATTTTCAGTAAGATATGGCACTATTTGGCATTTGAGAACTCAAACAACAGCAGTAAGATTTTATTAGCATTTTATTGTCAGGATGGTTTGCCTGAAAGCCAATAATTGCCCTCTCCCTGATTTGCTAGGCTGAGCAAGTGACACAGTCATCAGTCCATGGATGCTGTCAGGTAAACATCCCATTTTCTTTTCTTCCCTTCCATTAGCATGCTACACATCAGGGCTGACACCAGACCTGCATGGATGAGCTCCAACTCTACTGAACAATTGCTGGAAATACCATAACAGCATCATACCAACTCTTTGATCAGGTGTGAGAAGTTCTCATGCCTTAAGAGTTTTTTTTGTTTGCTATTTGTGTGATTTTTGATTTATTGCTATGAAGTGTCTTTTCTTCATTTATTTCTTCTACTTAACCATCAAGTACTAGCCATCTCTGCAGGATGAACACAGGACTAGGTGGAGTTGGGCATGGCACTGTGTGTTTAGGTAACAGCTTCATTGTGGAAAGATTCATAAAGGAGGACAAAACAATGCTTGTTCTGAAGAGTTTGCCAGCCAAAGAACAGAAGCAACATAAGTAAATGGCAGAATAGGTATAAATAGTAAATATCTAGTGTACTTCCTCCACCCTTGACTATTTGAATTACAGACTTTTTTTCAGCATAGATATAAGGAATGATTTAATTAATGGGAAGATATTCAGTGAGATTCTCATGCATGTTACAGTACAGAAGACATTTATGTCAGAAGTGAATATGAAGGCCAGCATGCAGAAGTAGCTGACATATACCTATTGACTTTCTGCTGAACAAACACTTTGCCTTTCTTCTTTCTACTCCTCCTTTCAACCTCTGCCCTTCCATCCCACCTGCACCTCCAACTCATATTCCTTTCTCCTCCTCCTCCTAAAAATCAGGGGGAAGGTTAACTAGCCTAGAACTATTTCTAAAAGGTATCCAAGTCATTCTTGGTCTTTGGGACCAGCTTCAAGAAGCGAGATTGTGACAAGTAAAATTTGGCATATTCAATAAATGGAATTTTCAAAGCTACAATTACAGGTTAGTGTATAAATCAAGTGTTGAGACATTATTTTCTAGAACATCATTTCTCTCTAGTTATGGTTCTAATACTGTAGCAACAATGATGGATTTCCATATGAATCCAACACCTGCTCCCTTTCTAAGCAAACACTGTGTGAAACCTGAATGAAATACTTACGCTTCAGGATATTTCTTTGCTCCAGCTCTTCAGTTGTGGGCCTCTGGCTAAGCCTCCTGTGAGAACAAAGTAAATGACTGATTTAAAACCAGATCTAAATGACACATTAGGATTTGTAATACAGCTTAAAAAATGTAATTTCTGGAAGTAATTTCCAGGCAGTTATAACAACTGCTTATGTAACCAGAGTGGCCATTTGTTTTAAAAGATGTAGTGTTGTCATTTGAACACATGAATAACTGATACTTGAATAATATTACAGAATTTGTACTAGCAAATTTATAGTCTTCACAGGTATAATTTTATTAATAAATCCATATACCTTTTTTGTTTCCAAGAACCATCACTATAATCAGTTGTGCAATTGTTAGATTATTCTCAGGTATTTTGAATGAATTTTTATATTTTTGATATTTTGAAGTCTTACTAAAGTTTTTTAAAAAAACAAAACCAACAAAATCCATAAGCTGTTCATTCCTCATTAATTTGTATGTACAATACAATTGGGAGCTTCACCTTTAGCTGAAACCTAATTTTATTTAGTTACCTAAATATAACAACTGCCATTACAAAAACCCCAAACTGAGATAATAATTTTCTGGTTTGTACAT
Source organism: Melospiza georgiana (assembly GCF_028018845.1). Taxonomy (NCBI): domain Eukaryota; kingdom Metazoa; phylum Chordata; class Aves; order Passeriformes; family Passerellidae; genus Melospiza; species Melospiza georgiana. Next base: position 65,727,426 of record NC_080432.1, on the reverse strand, counting down.
GATTGATGTTATCTCTGCGTTTACTAAACAAGTCCACTTGTTCACTTGAGGAAAGGAGCAAGAAAAATTTCAGCAGTAAAACTTATTTTGCATGTGTGTTCAAGACAGGTGTCTATTCATCAACACTCACACAGCTCACTACAAGCTGTCTTTAGCCTCGTGACACTCATCCAATTCAAATCGCTCTTGGACTTACAGATTTGTCCCTGGGGACCGGCAGGTTTACCACAGGTGACCAGTCCCAGGTGTAGGAAGTCCCAGGTGGGGACCTGACTCAACCCTGACTGAGCTGTGGGAACAGATTTTCCACCAGACCTCGATGCTGCCAGGTGCTGACCGCCAGGCCAGGAATTTTTCAGAAACTGGCATCAAACATGGATGTGATTTTGGGTATGAGCACAGCCCTGATGTACACAGATCTTTCTCCTGCCACCAAAGCAGAACTGTGTGCATTGCCTTTCAGCTCTCCAGCAGAACCCCAAAGCAGCTTCTGCAGTTGCAGCCTCCAAGGGAGGACGGACAAGCAGGATGTGATCACCAGAGCTGGGATTTGTTCAGGAAAGTGATGACAACAACCACACCTCTTTATTGGCCGGAGAAAAATGACCCTTGGGCTCTGCACAGTAGATGTACCACTCTTACAGTTCAGTAATGAAATAGCTGCCTTGGCCAGACACCCAGTTCACAGAGCAATTCAGCTCAGCTTCTGGGTGTTGATGCAGGGCTGTGTACTCTGTACTGGAGCAGTACCAACAGGACTACCCTGTATCTGGGAATCTCCAAAAAACACAGGACATCCTCCAAATCTGGACAACATTCCTGAGGCAAACAGAAACAGGGACAGGTCTAGCAAAATACAGGCATGTTGTAGTCTATTCTCAGAGACCACAAAAGCCAAAATAAACATGAAGATTTTTTTAAAAAAACCTGTAAAAGGCAAGTGAATTTTTAATGCAATGTTCTCAATTCCAGAAGGAGAAAGTAATATACATCCCACAGCAGTTTAACAGTTTGAGAAGATGTGTCTCAGCACTGGGTACAGTAAAACACTAAACCACTGACCAGCTCAACTTCTTTTGCTGGAATCAGCATATGATTGGAGGACTTGGAGAGCCAGAGGAAGAGGAGAAGGGTCAGAATAGACAACATGCAGGGGCATGCTCTGTGGGTCAGGAACTAATGCTCTGCCTGAGATGGGTATACAAGTGAAAGTTCTGCTAACAAATCTGAGAAAGAACCAGAACCACAGCATTGACTGTTGTGGACTCATTCTTACCCTCTTCCTCTTCTTTCCCTTTTTAACCAAAGTACCCAAAACTCCAAAAGCTCTCCAGTTTTGTTTCTTGCAGAACAGAAAATCTATTATTGACAATTTAAAGTTTTGTGAGAAATAAAACCACCATTTTCCAGACAGTTGTACCACAAAGATCCTGCAGTGCACATTGGGCTGCATTTAAAACATGAACCCAGTGTTCTCAATTCTCTTCCTCCATCTCCACCCAGTGAAACCACATTGACCCTGTGACTGATACCTCACAAGCTTTGTTCCAATCTGATGTCTGATTTCCTGCCTCTCCTCTTCGGATGTACGCTGCAAGATGTTTTTGTCTTCTAACTCTTTCTTAGATGGTCTGTTGCCAAGTTTGATAGCAAGAGTATCCCTACGACGAATTTTACTTGCCAAAGAGCCTGAGGAAAGGAGGAGTAGGGTAGATTTAGTTCATTCATGCTCAGGTTACAGACACAAACTCCCAGTGAGAACTTTAATACCTCCCCAAAGCAACCTTGTTCCCACATGCAGGAGAGGAATTTTAATTAACATCAAAAGAAAAATTTTAGCTCAGTTCATGAAAATAAAAAGCTAAAAGGCTTGGAGGGAAAAGCCAAATTGATACAAACATCACTTGTCACCTGTGAAGTGATAGGATAAAAATGACAAATCTACACTAAAATGTCTTTGAAGTCTAATACATTACAGGTTGGCTTATTTATCTACTTAATATATTTAGCAACTTGCTGCTCGTTTTCTTCAGCCTTAAGTGGCTTAGTCTCATTCCATCATCATTTCCCTCATTCTTTCAACTTTTTTTTCAATCAATTACCACTTAGTTCTTTTATAGTGTTTTCCATCTCTAAGTTATTTGTAAACTAAACCAAAAAATACAGCTTAGAAAAGTGCTCTGAGTGCCTGTAAAATAACCTAGGCAGGAACCCCCAGACACTGCAGCAATCTGTTCTGCATAAAACCAACACTCTAGGGACAAGGGCTTTGCAGCTTGGCCAGCATTAGCTTCAGGCAGCTGTGGAAGGAATGACATTTTTCACAGCCTTTATAGTATTTCCCTTGTGTCTTGACATTCTGACCAAGGTGGGCTACAAATGCCTTAGGTGGCAGATTTTCCCTGTGTAAGGCAGTTTGGTAAGGCCACAGGCTCCCAGCTCACTTTTCATAAGACACCGTGCTGCGGTGTGAACACAATAACTTTTGGTTTCTATCACTTTGGGTTGTATTCAAACCCAACAAAGAACTATAGGAGACTTCAGCCTCTTGAGCTACCTAGCACTTCACCTCCTCCTGCACCAGTGGCTAAGGAAAAAAAACCAACCAAAAACCATGTTCATTTTGCCTCATGCCACTTTGGTACACTGGACCGTGGCGTTCAAACCTTCTTTGTTGAGCACAGTGAGGCACCTCCTCCAAAAAAGCTGTGAGCAAGGCTCTCAAACCATGGCTTGATGGTGATTTCATACTGACATAAAGCCACCCCCGAGGAGGTAGAGGGAGGGCTGCTCTCCTTTGTGCTCCTGACAGCCTGCTGCTGCCACCTTCTTTGCCCAAGCAAAGGAGAAGCCTTTGTGTGAGCTGGATCAGGGAACCACAAATTCTGTTGAAAATCAGCTCAACGACAGCTGCTCCTACAATAATAAACATGAACTCTACCCTAAGGGAAAAACAGCTGGGAGAAGGGATTAGGCAGAATGGGGGCAGGACAACCCCTTCAGCACCGCAGGGCTTCTGCCCAGTTAAGGTGATGATAAGAGTCATGAAATTTCAAAGCTGTAAAACTTAGATGTAATCTACTGTGATCTGCTCTGCCTGCTAAGGTTGCTCCAATGCTTAAAACATCCTGATCAAAGAGGAACTAGTGACTTTCAGACAGTGAAGCTGCTGACTGATGGGCCTCCTCTGTCATGCACCACACCTGTAGCTCCCACAAGGAACTCATGGTGTGGGCAAGCCAAATGAATGGCTTGTGATGCCCTAAGGTCTCCACCTTGTCCCTCCCTGACATCCTCCTGAGCCTGTTCCTCCCACCTCGGCTCTCCTCCCTGCAATGATTGATCTGCTCTTCTCAGGTTTCTGTGCTTGAGATGACCCCGAAGTATTAGAAAGTATTTCCCAGCCTCGTGACTGAAGAAGTCGAGCATTGTCGGTTCTGCTTTTCAAGGTTGTTTATTTTTTTCTTATCTATTACATTCTTTCTCTGACCTGCTGAGATCTGTCCAGCAGGTTGGGCTGTGGCACAGCACCTGGCCTTGGGGTGGTCTTAACATTTTATACTACAATCTATGTGTACTTTATTTACAATAATTTTCCAATATCTATCATCTATGTCAGTCTGTTTCTACTCTAAACCAATCAAAAAGTGTCACCATCCCAGCAGAAGATGGAGGACAAGAAGAAGGGGAAGAAGGACAGCACACACCCAGATTCCTCCATCTTGCTTCTTGAACCCTCATTTGAAAACCCAAAAATTCTGCTTTTTCACCCTGTGACAAATTAACTACTATTCTACTCAAACTGTTGTGGGTTGTAAATCTTCAAACAAAGTTGGTAATTTTTTCCATGGAATAAAATTGAAGGCACAGATGTTTTTGACTCTGTGCCAAGGTCTCTGAGCCCCCTGCCAGGGTCTCGAATTACCCAGGGCAGCCAGAGGAATGTCCTGGGTCCCGACATGCTCTCACCCATGCACAGGCCTCAGTAGGTTTCTGACTGTCATTGCCTGGGAGAAGCAGGGCACTCATTTCTCAGTAGTGACAAAATACTAAATCCCCTTAAAAGCATTCCCTGCAGCCATTCCTCTCTCTGCCTCACACTGGCATGGATCAGGCACGCTCACAAAACGCAATCTGTGAACAGCAGCCTGCAGCATTTTGAGCAGGATACTTACTTTCAGTACTTGCATTCTCATCATCATCATCATCATCATCATCGTCATCATCTGTGTACAGGATCGGCCCGTCTGAGTCCGAGTCACTGCCGTGGCTGTCTCTGCTGCTTTCACTCTCAGGAGGGGGTGCAGCGTCAGAAGCCTCCTCCACCAGCTCAGAGAATGCTTCATCTGGAGCCTCCCCTTCCTGGTGTTCTTTGGGAGCCAAGCTGTTTATTCACGAGCAGGTAGGGCGACACATCAATGCAGGCAGAACAAAACACCAATGAGAAGCAATTGAAAAAGCAAGGATGAAAATAAAAGTTCTGTTAATCAAAGTAATTCCTTTCTAAAAAACATACATATATAAGACATCTTTAACATAGGCAGATATGTAAATGTATCTATGTATGTGTGTTAGGAAAAAGGATACAAACAATCCAGAATTATGTGCTGTGAAGACTGCATTAAGAACAGTTCACAAAGCTGGGGATGAGAGGACCAAGTTGGAGAGCAGATGGGATGGCAAAGTTTCCTCTTCTGGAAGCCTAACCCTATTTATTGTAGATACAGTCTCATTGCAGTTGAGTTCAAAATGTTCATGCTCATTACTAATGAATTTGGGGATCAACAGCAGGTTGCCCTTTGCCTTGGGAAAATCTTTACGTAAAGGAAGGGTAGAGCAGGGGGAGATGCTGCACTAGAATGTAGAGCTGGCAACAGATGTACCAGCAAGAATTTAAAGGAAGGTCTCTAGGCTACTGGCATTTAGACTAAACCCTCTTGGATTTATATAAAAGATGCTGATTTTTGTGACAGGGAAAAGACAAATTAATAAGCTAGTTTCACTTTCCTGCCAACTGTTTTGCTTAAAAAACGTAATTATGACTCTTCTCTTGACCAGTTTCTACAATACCTGAGATTTACACAAGTTATTAGGCAGTAAAAAACCAAACACCTACTAACTGAAGCCTGAAAGAACCCTCATTTTCAAGTGTTCAAGCAAATTCAGCTATTGAATCGAGAACTTTAGCAGTGAGATATTTAATGACATCTACAGAAAAAAAAAGACATCTACAGAAAAGAACCCCTTTATAATTCGGCATTATTTCTTGTTTGCCTTTATGAGAGATAAATAAAAGTGTCACCAGCTTTGAGCTGAACTGCTGACCCCAGTGCCAGCCACACAATGAAGTAAGAGACAGGTCATGAGCGACGACCTTCTGGGGAAACATGAGGTGCTGCAGGTGAAAGGCTTGAAGGCGCTGGGAGGGAACAAACTGTGCTGGGGGCCACACAAACTGTTCCCTATAGCAGGCTCCGAGCTGGCTAGGGCCCCATGGAGGGCCGAGGCTTAACCATAGGAATTGCTAAGTCATGATGAAAGAGCAAAAGAAGCTCCTGTCTTCCGCCTTTTGGACCCCAGCTTATCTCTGTAACCCCATAGGTCACTTTCCCCTAACCCCTACTATTGGACAAGTTTGGATCCCCTTATACCCTATAAAAAGGGGCTGTTTTAGCCCATTCTGGTTAGAAGAGCCGTTGCTGGAACCCTTCACAGACCCCTCAATAAAACCAGCACTGTGGAACACCAGGACATTTTCTTCTCCTCACTCACGTCTGCTTCCCGCCTAGCCTGGACACCTTAGCAAGCTCGAGCTGAAATCCTAAGAGAGCTGATAATCACTAAAGAGCTGATATCCACTAAGCTTGCTAAGGTAGCCATCGTCTGAGAGCGGCCTGGGTACTCGGACGCTCTGCCCCCGTGAAGGACTGAGCTATCCGGCCCGTGCTGCCTGCTTGGGAGCAAATCAGCCCAGCAGGGAGTTGAGATTAGTTCCCAGTCAGCAGAAGCAGCAGAAGAGATCCCCACGTGCCTACAGTGCAAACAAATGTGGCTTCCTTGGCTGTGCTCTCACAGCCATACTGTCTCACCTTTCCGTGCGGTCTCCTCTGGCACCTGGAGCGCTGCCCGGGGCCGCACTGCTCGGACTCGGGTCTGTGCCACGCTCGGTCGGGAGCAGAGCCTTCGTGTCCGAGCCTGGCGGCCCTGCCACAGGGCTGTCTGACACATCCTGCCCATCTGAGGAGCCAGCAGGCTGCTGAGGAGCTGCAGCGGGAAAAGGAGGTGGAAGTGGAGGTGGAGGAGGGGCAGCGGTGGGAGGAGGGGGCACAACAAGCTTGCTGGGCTGGTCCGCGTTGTCCATGTCAAAGGTGACTGTGGGAGTTTGCTCAGCCTTGGGTTTTTCTGCCTTCGCTGCCACACTGTCGGCCGTCGCACCTGAGGGGGAGGAAGCAGCCCCGTCTGGTGCTGTTCGTGGGGCTGACTGCTTCCCAGGTTTTTTCTTGCCCCTGGGAGTCCCTGATGTGCCAGATTTGCTGGAAGTCTCCTTAGAGGCTTTGGGATGAGATGATGTGGACGAAGGAGATGGTGATGAAGAAGACTTGGAGACTGGTAGTTTTTTTGCGTGAGAGGAACCAGCTAAAACAAGAAAATAAAAGGCATTTTACAGTCTTGCAATTATATGATTTTTGCACTGTATTTTCTGCATGAATTGACTTGTGCTGGTCTTAAAAAAAATACATTTGATACTTCTACAATACATTCATGTAAATGCTTGAGATGATTAAATTTTGCAGTTCCAATTTCACCTTTGTGTGGGAGACACTGAAATGATGAATACTTGACCAAGAACAGCAGAGAGGACCAACCTTACAAATGGATAGGAGTTTGTTTTGAGCATTCTGAATTGGCCTGTTACACCTGGCCTGGACATCTTCTAAGAAGTCCACAACTTATTCTAAAAATATGTGTAGTGACTTAGCTAAAAAAAAATTTTACTGCAACTGGTGTCCTCCTATGTAATGACAAACAGCAGAGGGGCAGAAACCACTCCTGCCACTGTGCACAAATGACCTTCAGAAGGGAGCAGGCACTGGAGGCCTCCTGTATGTACTGGAGGCCTCCATCTCACCAGTGACCAACTTGGGCAGTCTTGAAAATGAAGTGAAACAAGGTTTTGACAGCAGCTGTACAAACTGGCCAAGCTGGCTGTTTAATCCTGTGATGCTCATCATACTGAAGCATATATGTATAAAGAATCTCACTAAAGATTTCAGCTAGCCCACATTTCCATGTGCATTCCAGCCACATTTCCAATTGCTGTGTCAATGTCATGCTGTGTCATCACCTGAGATGGGAGCTTCAAACTTCTGACTTCCATTTAAAAAGCAATAAAAATGACAACCACCTAATGGTTCAGTCCTTTTCATCAAAATGCATCCAACTCAAATACTTCTGATGTAATTCTAAAAATTCATTAAGTTCCAGAGAACAAATGAAAGCATTATAAAGTTAAATAGCAGCCTTCTGGCTAAGCTTACTGAATAAAACAGAAAGCTGTAATAGAAATCTGCTGAAGGCCCTACTTTACTTATAAGCATTTAAATAAAAACAACCCCCCAGGAGACTGGGAGAGAATCAAAGTGCAGATACTGGCCATAATAAGTTCATGATATAAAAACAGTTTTCACAGTTAGACTGTTCTCAAAGGAGATGGAAATTAATTCAAGACACTTTACTGTTCTCTTCTCTAGCTGTTATGGTTTAAAAACATTTAGAGAACTGTGAAGCTTTCAGTGTATCTGAAAAAATTTATAGAAACTTCAGGCAAATCCCTGTTCCTCTCTGCGCTCCCAGGTGACAGTAAAGGGCACTGTCCTGAATCAACTGATATTGTACTCATCTTCCCACATCAAGTAAAAATCACTCAATTTACATGCAAAACGAAATGAAGCAGAAAAATGGCATCAGCAGAAGTTCATAATTACAGCAGAAATAGATGGTGGTTCCAACCTGCATATTATTTAACAGAAATCTTACTGAGTAGGTGGATGGTAGAAAGAAAAGGCTCTGGTTCTGATGCCTTTCAGCGCAGGCTGGAGGTCAACAGAACCAGTTACATGCTTGCACTTAAGAACTGCAGCACAGTACAAATATATGGCCACACAGTTATGGCTGAGAAAATGTCAAAACATGTTTCCATTGTAAAAATCCTTACATTATTCTCAGAACCTCCAATTAGATACAGAAACTTAAAAGATTTCTCCCACAGAAAACCCCCCTACATGTCCACATGGGTCAAAAGTGCTATTGCTGCTGTTGTTTTTGACTGGGCTGGCTGACAATTTTCTGTCATGCCTCTTTTTCAGTAGAAGATTTGAATTCCGATTAAATGAAAAATTTAATGGCTGTTGTTTGCCTTTTGGCATACATACACCCCTCCATTTAAGTCCCATTCTCCCAGTTCCACTATTTCAGTATGGAAACTTGCAGGAGAGCCATGGCTCCGCTGTTACTCATATTCCTCTCCTCCTTCATGGGGCTTGATCACTAGCTGCATCATGTGCTCACTTTCATGGTGATTGACAAACCCCTTGTACTGACACTGTTCCAAACCAGTTCTGCTTATTAAGTACTGCCCCATTTTGAATGAACACAATATATTTTTAATGTTTTTAATGGAAGAAATTACCAGTAGAATAAAGAATAGATGTGGATATATTTTACATCTGTATGGTCTGCAAGCACTGGCTGACATTGCAGCAAGGCTAATAGAAGACAAATCTGGAACCTGGAATGTATTTTAGTCTAAAAAGTCAGATACCTGACAGCTTGTTACCAACCACTGGTATAAACAGTTCTTTATGTGATGGATTGCTTTATTTCTGAAAAGTCTGCTGTTACAAGGCTTCATCTAGGAAGAGCTGAGTTTCCCAGTTGCATATGAAATACAAGTAGCAAATTCTGGATTTTCAAAACGTTTATTCTTGTAGTCGTCTGATGTAATAGGGACAGTTAATACCAAGTTAATGGATATTTTATGGCAAAGTTATTATTGTAATTCTAGAAGTCTTGCAATGTTTTCAAACAGTCCTCTTCTGTATGCTTCAAATACAAAATGTGCCAAAATGTACAAGCTGTGAAGAGAAATACTTGCAGAGAAAACTGGAGGGACTGAAGGGCTTTGAAAGACAGAGAATGAAAATACAGGGCTTGTATAAGTTTGCCAATACAATATGGAGCCCATTCATCACAATACTGCTTGTGGTCAAAGTATGTTTTAATTATGGTCATTGTCTCCACTGCAACCATTCAAACTCACAATCAGTACCTTAAGAGCACCCACCTATAATCTTAAATCTTGCATCACTGCTGACTTTTGATGTAATGGTGTGGTGATAAACACATGCTTTGTGCCTGATGAGTGATATTTTCCATTTCCAGTATGTACTTAGAATCACATCACCTGAGGGAAGCCTGGTCATTTCTAATGGTGTCATTTTTTTTTGGTCAGCTAAACCAACTGCTATTCAACAATCTTTTAAGATGCTTCAATGGTTTTATTCTTAACTTCTTTGTGATCTTGTCATATTGTCAAATTAATTGGAACAGTTGATACTTCCAGTAGAAAGTTACAGCAATATCAAATTAGTTTTACTTAGGGGTAACTTGTGCTTGGTTTCAGAAGTCACCTTCTATCCTGCTTATTCTTGAGCTGTTTCTCTGGGTCATTTTTTTGCCAGCTTTCACACTTGAACTGGGAATTCAGTGCTCTCTCTGCTGTGCTTGGTGTTGTACATGGGTTCAACATGTAGGGGGTCTGTGTGTTGTCTGGGGTGTTTGTGGCCAGCAGAACCAGAGCCCAGCAGGAAGCTCTCTGCAAACACCCACGCATGCTCCTCAGTAACACTGCTCTGTCCAAAGGCACGAGTCACCGAGCCAAGCAGCCCCATGCACATGCACCCACGGCAGCTGCACTGCTGGGCAGTACTCACCAGCTTCTCGATTTGCACTGGCACCCGTTGGCTTGGGTGGTGGGAGAGGAGGCTGCTTAGCAGGAGCCTTTCCCTTTTTTTTAGCGTGAGGTGCTTCGTTACCCTTATGGCTGCTGGCGGTGGAAGCGGTAGTGGCATTTTTTGGTGGTAGCGGAGCTTTTTTAGGTTTAGGCTTAGGCTTAGGTAGTGGTGGAGCATGGGATGTCAGAATTTCTGGGCAGTGACCAGTGCTCTCTATGGGTAAGAAAGTGAACAGAAGCCAACTGACACAGACATACACCACATAAATTCAACAGCAAGCTTCACAACAGTCACTATTTCTGCTGCTTGAGCTCTTGGGAATCAGGAGAGACTTCATCTGCCTCTTAAGGCAGTATTACCTCAGAAAAAAGTTACTGTTTACCTCAACCCAGGATCTTCTCATGGAAAATATTTACCTTGAACTTTGCTCAGACTCATCTATTCTAGACCTCCAAGGATCTGCCTTTACATTCAGTATCCCAAACTAAAGTTTGGGATAAAAACTAAATGAGGGAATGCTATTTACTTCTCTAACAAATCTCCTCAGCTTCTTTTCAAGCCTAACCACCCTAAGATCAACAGTTTGTAAAACTCAGATTCATGTGAACCTGAATGTGAACAGGGCCATTCTCCCAGCCACAGGCTTGCACATGGTTATGCAGTGGAAATTTTCCCAGTTTTCTCCTGGAGCAATTAATTCTTCTGAGCTGCATATTTTTTGCTCTTAGCAGCTTTATTTTGGGTAACTCCCTCAGAGTACTTTTACTCTTCAGAAACAAATGAAGCTAAATAAGATAAGTCATCATTTGGCATGGAAAGGCTCTCCCCTCCTGCAGGTTTTTTGTTACACAACTGCACTTTCAAGAGTCTAGAGTTCATTAGTCAGCAGGAATTTGGTCTTTATCTAAATTGTGCTTTGCAATAGGAATGGCTCTGCAGAGTGAAAGAGGTAGCACTGAGGATCCAATAGCCACAATCTGCATTTCAGGATTTGGACTTTCTTCAGGCTAGTTCTGTAGATGAACTAGTGGTGGAGGGAGTACAAGTTCCTGAATGCATCTTTTGGCTTAGTTTCTTCCAAAAACACCCCTGGTTTGTTTGTAGCCTGCAAACCAAAGCAGGGTAAGTGGGGATGACCAGGAAATTAATTTAAAAAGTGCATGCCTAATGCCAGCTGTAATGTTAATGTAGGTGAGCCATTTACAGCCAATGTATAATTTTGCAACATGATCACTACAGCTGTAAAACTTGGTGCTCCCAGGTGGAAGAGCTGAAGTTCCCAGAGGGGAATCTTTATCCATTCAACTAAACCAATTCTATGCCCATTTTGTCTCAAGATAACCTTCCCAAACCTTTCTGAAAAGGGATATTATAGAAGCCAGAGCATTCCATCAGAATCATATAGACTTTGTTTGCATGTTACTGAAAACTGTGATTGGGGAAGAAAGGACACAAGCTAATACTGAAAAGACTTTTAACAGTCTCTTCTATCACTCAAGAGAAAACCATTTCATTTCTTGCATTATGTTCCTATTAGAGCCTCACTCTTCACACACATTAAATGGACTTTCTCATCTCTCTTCTTTCCCATGTTAAAGATTCCCAAGAGGTAAGCAACACATTTTAATTTTAAGATTAGTAGATGAAAAAACAAATAATGTGCTAGACAACAAAGACATTCTTCCTCTCAGAAACAAAGCCTTTCCAACCTCTAGCTTAAGGCTTTTTAACATGAACCTAATGCATCACCTGCAGTTATTGTAAGCAACATGCACACATGTGTCTTCATGAGCTGAAGGAATCAAATGTCCAGTGTCTTCCTCCTTTATTTCCAGCCTATTATAAACTAATATGCTTTTGCTAAAGCTTTGAAAGCACCATCTCATAGAAACATTTTACAACTTTCAAACAGGTTTTTTTTTTGAGCACAGATTCTTGTACCATCTCTTTGTTTTCCATAGAAAGACTTTGGATGGAGAAAGAAACATCCTTATTTGTTACATTTTGACCTCCTTTCACAGCAAAAGGGGCTCCTTGTGAAATTCTACCTACCTTCATTCAAAGTTGAAATGGCGATATAATTCTGAAAAAGCAGGACATTTTAAAATTTGAAGTCCATTAATAATAAACAGGGTAAGAGAAGATATGATTTTGTATTTTGAAGATCCTGAAGGACATGATGATCAGAAATAATATAAGTGTAAACAACTATGAACAACTATTAACTAAAGATCCATAATGCTAAAATTTTATGGACCATTAAGAAAGAATTTAAAACTTGTTTACTTATATACCATTACTGTGTTTTGTTTCAGTTCATTAGTAGAGAAAATGTTAATAAAAAGAATGACAACCTAGAAAAACTAATACAGCATTCACCATATTCTAAAGTAATACAGTCAATCTACACTAAACTATATAACTGATTAAATAATGTATATCAGAATTTATCTTTTGAATCAGGAAAAAAGGTACAAAATAAAATATAAGGCTAAAGCTTTATTTAGTTGCAAATAAACACATCCTAGTGACAACCTATAATTTTCAATTTTTCTCTAGACAAATAACTAAAAACTATAAATGAAAACCAAAACCACAGCAGTTCATTCACACCAAAGTTCTTGCTTGCAGACTTCATGTGTGATTAAAACTGGCAGTTTATATAGCATTTATTTTAACAGAAATGCCTTGCCATTACTGGAACCCTACATTTGTCTAAGACAGCTCTTTTCATAGTGTTATGTACCTCATTCCAAAGACTGGCAGACTCCTGCCCAGCTGCATCCTACTTGCTCAGATAGTTACACCTCTCATCCAGTCTTGACTGCCCCTTGATTACAGCAAACCTTCTTCTTACTCACAGCCAGGAGGAAATCTGTGGTGAAGATTATTGTCTTTGACCATATTGTTCCTCCTGGCATCTTATTGGCTTAGTTGCTTTTATCTTTGTAAGCTCCATTTTTTTATCTCACTGTCAGTCTGATTTTGCCCATGGTACAGTTTCCCATTTACTTGAGACAGAGATTTCCAGTTCCTACCTGACCAGTCCATTATATCAGCTTTTGACAGTGACAAGCCAAGTTTGAAGCAGATGCTTTTCATTGCTTTTCCTCTGCTGACCCTCAGGCTTTGTGAATATTCACTGACTGTCCTCCCTTAAACTCCCCTCTGCTGACAACATTTAGGCTGCCATTATTGTGCTTTTTTCTCTGGTCTGGTGTCCTCTTGTTTTTCAGTGCCTAATCATAGTGTTCTTTCTTTTACTGCAAGTCCATTGGAAAATTCTTGTGGTTTTCTGCATCTATGTAAGATGTTGTAATAAATGTCTGGTATATACAGTAACACTGTAGTAATATAAATAACGAATAACTGCAACAGGGGCTTGATCTTGAACAGTGACAGAGATGGTCTGATGTCTGTAAATGATTGCAGATGCAATTATGTTGTAATTGTACCTCCCTAACATGATTCTGCTTGAACACGGACCCTTGGTCTTCATGCCTGCTCTTTCTTTTGCCAAAACAAGGGGGCATCTGAATCAGTTCAGACCCATCTATTTGTTCAAACCAATCCCCCAGGTACCTCAGTACCAGCTGCAGCACACTTTTATTGCTGTTGTTTTTCTTAATTTAGACATCTGTTCATCAAGAACTGACCTTTTAACAAAAAGTCTCTGAAACATATCAGATAGGAATATCTTTTATCCACTGCTGCCTTGGTAGAAATATCTGCTGTAGAAGCAACTTGCTTATAAATTACATCTTTAACAGGAAAGCAAACGTTAATATCTCATTAAGCATTTGGATCGATGATATGTTTATGTTTAGAATAAATTTTCCAAAGGCCAGATTTTCGACAAACCTCACTTTCAGACCAGATTTTCTTGTTTCCAGAAATTGTGATTGGGGCCAGACTCTTAACAAAACTCTGTTCTCATGTAAACACCTAAATGATGGTCAGAATTACAAATTACTCAGTGTACAACAGATCTTGTGGGGACTCAAATCTGAAAGACTTTCAGAGAGATGCCAGTGTGCCACATGCACTAGAAAATCAAATTACTTATTTTGCAAACTAAAAGTGGGACCTTTTGCAAATTCTGGACCAAATGAACCTATGAAAATGCTGGGCATACTTTCAGAGGATAGGTTGTAAAATACAACAATTTTTTCTTTGCTTCTGTGAACTTGTAAGGAACACGAGGATTTTGTCCTAGAGCACTGGTATTTTTGTTGGTACAGTTCGAGCAGGGCCATGGAGTTACCTCACAGAAAAGCAGCACTGCTGCAGCACCAGCGTATGATCTCCTTCAACTGCAAACCACCCTCCTCCTGGAGGATGAACACAACACATTGGAGAAACACTATGTAAAATAAAAGCTGGAAATAAAGTGTTTGCTGTCTTCTGCAGGATGACTCCCTGCACAATGAAACTCTGTAAGAGTTTTGCAGATGGTGAGTTTCCTTTCCAGACTATGCAGAGAACTACATTTTGATTAATCAAAATCCAGGAAGCTGTCAGTCAGGAACATGGGACACAGGACAAGACAAGGTGTCTTTTGTCACTTTTTTGGACTCATTGATTGTGCTGATGCAGGTGGTCAACTCAGACAAATCCTTTCATAAACTTCAGATTTAACCAGCTCCATTTTTTGTTCCTGCTATTGCTAATAAAATTCTGTTCAAGAAAAGACCCATTCTAATTGTTAGAAAGCTTCCTTTAATTTCCACTCTATTTCAAGGCACTGTTTATTCCTTTCTACCTGTGCCAGCATTGTCCTTCAGCCATGCTCTCTCTCCTGGCTGTTTACCAACTCGAAACATTCATCTAATGCACTCTGGCTCTCGCGGGCTCTGTTTTGCTACACTGAACCAGGACAGCTGTCTCACAATGCTGTCTGCACTCTCTCTGCAGTTTTGAATTCATCTTTCATTAAGATGGATAAGCAGATCTGCAAATCTGCAGACATCTAGATCTTACCGACTCCATAATTTCAACAACACCAAGAGCAAGAGGCCTTATAACAGAGACGGTAGAAAACAGGAGAGGGGAGAAAGGGACAGGTGTAACATTTCACCTGAAGCAACCACATTCAGGTATTTTGCATTAGTTTCACAATAAAAAAGGCAAAAAAAACCCCACCTGACTATCATTCTACATTTTTAACTGCTCAATCTTTGTGTAAGAAGTAAGCTGCTAAGAAAAAGAGAATGCCTAAGACATATTCAGCTGATCTGTGAGAACCTTGGAAGGTGGAAGGCATGGAGGTTTCTACATTCTCTCATACTTTCTGTAAAGATAGATATAAATAATTGAATAGTTAGTTTCTAAAAAAAAATGCACACAATCATAATTCTGGAACCACACTAGGATATGTTTCCTATAAAAGAAAAAACCTGAAACAAACAAAACAGCTTCACAAGTCAGGAGCTTTCTTTAGGCACTCATTTTTTTGGTGAAAGCCTGTGCCTCTCTCATCACTCTACCAGCATGAGCCAGCCCTGCTGACCTAGTGGATAGGCTCTGGCCAAACACAGCTGTATCTAGCTTTCCTTTTAAGAATACTTGGATTCAGCCTCATTTACATAGTTCAGGTGATGAATTGAAGATATACTATTCTTAGAAGAACTGGTTTTGCCCAGCAAATAGCTCAGCTGGAGTGAGAGATTCTTAGGGAGTCAGGCAAAAAAGCCCACAGCCTTTTCTGTATGCTGCTCATATCAATGATCTACAGAGCTCAGGAGTGCAGGAATCCAGCAAGGCACACAAGAGGGATGAAAGTCTTCCCAGTTTCTCACAGTGGCTGGTTTGCAGGTTTAATCTTCTGAGACAAAGCAGGCTCTTGTCTGAGACCCTGGAAGATGAGGGTTACTACTTTATATTCAAACAGCTTCTGTTCTGCTTTGAGGAAATAAAGAAAAGATCTCTGAGAAAAGGAACCTAGAAAATTAGACTTTGAAGAACATTCCTTGGTAGACAAACTAAAGCATTAGAGAGCAACTATGCATGGTTGTAAGACCACAGTTTGTGCCTCCAACCTTCTTTCCTTTGGTTACCCATAAGAGAATATTCAATTTAACAGCAGACTTAAGGACAGCAGACAAAATATAGAGGAAAGAACCTGTAAACCCAACATACTAAGGCCTGGAACCTTTTCCAGCTCTCATATGAGACTTAACCTCTTGGGGAAAAAATATGCACATGTAGCCCAACAGTTCGTTTGGAAACAGGACTAAAAACTGTTTCCTTTACCCATGTTTACTTCAGAGATGAGGAAACCTGAGAAGATTGATCTCCTGCAAATGTCCCAGGAACATTCCAGAAGCTTATGCCCCATATCACCCACAGCACCTGTAACAGAGCCTGGCTTTCTGAGATGCAATTATTTATCAACACAGCACCTAACACACCTGACTGATGGTATGCAAAACAGAACTTCTTACTGTTTTTCCAGGCAGTATCTTGCTGATGGTTACTGAGCCTTTCACTTCTTCAAGCCCAAGCTAACTATGAAATCTGGAACCATCTGCAAGAATCATTAAAAGATTTAGCTTGCTTTGACAAAAATGAGTAAGACTGAACTTTACAAACTGAACTTAGATTAAAAGTAAGGGGTTCTCTCGTGCATCTCTGTGCCAGAGACATCTTGGGAGGTTTGAAAGGAGAAAAGCATCTCTGACATAGTACCTGGAGGCTTTACCATGTGCAGCAGGCATGCTGCATCACCACACTAGTTCCTGATATCCAGGGAGGCAAACAGTGACAATTTTGACACCGATTCTACTGATGTGGCTTTTGATCTTGTCCAACACTGCCACAGGGGGCAGGAGGCAGAGATCCCCTTCCTTGGATCCCCTTTGCAATGCTCAGACTCCCCCTGGAATGTGGAGCTCTGGGCATTGCTGGGGATCCTGCAGCCCAGTGCAATGGCTCAGGAGCCCTGGCACAGTGGGAGATTTCAGTCTGCTGCCCAGACACCCAGAGTTGTCCTTTGACATTGGTGCCTGCCCACTTGCTGCTGTCAGGCTCACAGATAAAACAGCTATACTTTGGCTCTTATTTTCTGCAAAAGATGCTAGTGGCTTTTCTTAGTCAAAACAATAGAATTCAGAAGTCAACCCAGTGCAAGCACAACATGAATAAATGATCTCAGAAAAAGATTCATCTGATTTTTCAATAGCAAGGCTTTATCCATCAATTAGCTGCTTTATGTTAAACTGTCACTTGTTTCTAATCATCCTGCAATAAAGGAGAAATTTTCTTTTAAATACCCTGCTTGTATGACTGTCATTATTACTACAAAGAGTAACAGTTACACTATTAAATTGCCCAAGAGAATTTTTCACCACATATAAAAGGCACCTGTGAGCTGATAGGCAGCAGATGGGTACACAGCTTATGGAACTGCCTGGCAGCAAGGGGAACAGCTTTCAGGGGCTGTCTTCTTCACTTGCTTCTGCTTTACTCATTTTTATATGCATGGCTGAGCCTATTGTTTGCCTTGTGGATACTGTATTTCCATAACTCACGCTGAAAAAACTTTCCTCCTTTAACTTGTTTTAACTCCTAATATATTCCACATTCTACAACCTGCTGCTGCCAGCTCTCACCATACTATCACAACGTGCCTGTAACATGTGCTCTTTTTAAGCTTCTGGGTCCTGCAGCCATCACAATTATATGAGAAAGCCATTTTCAAGACCCAGTTGAACAAGAGGGCAAATAAAGACCACTACCATTTCTTAAGAGCATTTTAAAATAACCTTATAACTTCACAAGGCTGAGACGCATTTTTTGGCAAACTTTGATTCATTGGGAGCTGGAAATGCAGCACAACATTGCGCTACTAAGCAGGAGGAATTAAGCCTGTCTTTGGGTCTTACAAACGTGGCAGGTGCACACATCTTCCCTCAAGATTTACACCTGAGTTCATGACTTTGGAAGCCTCACATTAGCCTCGCTGAAGATGAACTTGCAGCCATTACTCCTGAGTGTCAGGTAGTGTTCAATCCACCTATCTCAGTTCTCATGATGGAGGGCTGTGATCTGAAGCACCAGCACATTTTTTTGGTCCTAGCAGAAGAGTATTCATGCTTCAGCTCTGATTTGGGTGCTCAGTGAACATGAGCAAATCTCCACTCTGCAGCTGTGGATTCCTTGCTCTGCCAGTGGGTGTGGGTGTAATGCAAACCTACTGCATGTGCCATAAAAAAATCACCCAGGATTAACCTGTCAGGTGAGACGCTGTGGGCCTTACTCTTCCACTGAGTTCAGCAGGCTGGCTCACCTTCTTGCCTAGTGTGCTACATATAAATAAAGAATAACTGAAGTGTGCTCACCATGACTAGGGGTGGCTTGTACTGGGTCTACACATTGTAACATTTTCTGATGTGTGGAATTGATCCTTAACAACTTTTGTGGGGAGAGTATTCTCTGCAATAAATCTACCTCCTTTTGTTTCAGGGGACTCCAGATGTTAACTCCTAGCAGAACTTAATGTTTAGGTGCAAGAGGAAAGTATACTTTAAGGGGTTTGCATCTTCTGGATGCTCATACTGAGATTCAATGAAGCCTAGAATACCAGTTTTGCTCATTTTTTTGTTTTTCTCCATATATTCTTAACTTTCTGAGAGGGACTGGAGTGATTGCTATACTTCTTTTGTACTGAATCTCCTTCTGTACAATAATCATTCTTAATTTCTCCCCATAAGGTCAAAAATATATAGAGAGTGCAGAGTCTAATAAGAAGTTGAAATAGATATTGGACCTCTCCTGCTTCACTGGAGTTCTGACATTCTGCAAAGTCAGCTAGAGGGGATTTCAACACAGTTAGAAATGTGTATTTCTAAAATAATAAACTGTACCTTAGGAAAACTTCCAAGTCCTGACAATTCTAAAAGGCTGTATTTAGTGATGCACAAAATAATAAGTGGTCTGATCTAACCCCAAAGTTAAATTGAACCATTTTAAAGGAGTTTTCCATGGCTTTTATAACTCTTTTCCCCTGACCCAATACACATCTGGTTCTAGTTGGCACCAAAAGAAAGACATATTTAAATGTCATGACAAAGGCTAATCTTGTATTTCTGCCTTGTTGGGAGACAGGAAGTACTAGAAATCTCATAAGATTCTCCTTGCACATCTATCCACTTTTTAAATAGTCAAGTGATTTACGTAGCTCTGAGAAGAATTCAGATTTTTTCTGTTAGCTGAACTGACCCTCTCAACCTCCAGAGGATCATTCATCACTAGGTAGAGTTTAATAGAAGACATTGGAAAGGCTGCTCTGTCCTGCCTCCATGGCTTCAGCCAACCATGAAGGTCTTGATCTTTTGTATCTTTCTCCTAGGAAAATCCAATAAATGAAATACTGGTTAAGAACACTTTTAGACAGGGGAAAGAACGGGTGCATTATTCAAGAGGGTAGAGAAAGAAAATAAATTTGGTTCAAATCCTGTGATACCGCAATAATCTTAACATTTCCTTTACAAGTCAAACTCAGGTAGATCTGAGTAAAGGTAGCACAATTAAGATAGACATTGGGACTGCTAAATAGTTACCAGTGTTTACTACAATTCATCTATAGAAAACCCTATAAAGTGGGGTTTTATTTTCCAAAAATGGCCTAGTTTTTGATTGCAGTAGTGACACAGCCCCTTGAATGTGTGTGAAGTGCTGGACTGCAAGTGTTTAAGATTCCATGAAAACCAACTGGAATGAGACGCTGAACTTACTTTCAAAATGATAGATGGTTTCCAAGTGACTTAAACACTTTTGAACATCCAACCCCGAGCCACATCTACAATGATGCTGCAAGGTGATGCATATGCACTCAGTGTGCTATTTCATAAGAGGAAACCCTGACACCAAAGCTTGGCCATGGCTACAAGGAAAGGCCCACAGTGAATTGAGAAACCGAACCTCCCTGCATGCACTGTGATGTTCAGATCATGCTTCTCTTTACTGCCCTACCACATGCACAGGAAAAGGCATGCCTACCAGTGAGGGAATACTGGTGTTTCACAAGTCTTATCTTCTCAGCAGGTTCTGCTGGCATCCTTGTGGCAGGACAGAACTCACAGCATGTATAGGTGCTAGTGGAAGAACACGTTAATGTTTAAAGTATGCAAAAAACAACCTGTGAAGAATACTTTAATTTACCTTTCTGATCTTCTTTTTTTCCTTCTGATGCTGATGCTTTCTCTGATAAAGTGCCATTATTTCCACTGGCTTTTACCAGATTTTCCTCCTGTATGGTTTCTTCACCAATGGCTACAGTGTGTCCATTTGAAGTTTCAAAATTTACTGTTACATCACCATCTGAAATGAAAATTAAAGAGTCATTGCCCAGTTTAACTACTTACTTAACACCTACTTACAGCACACAGCATCCCTCTGCTTTCAAGCTTCTGTGGAAGAAAAGCAGAAAGACTTACTGAAACGTGAAACATCAGGCTGTAGATCTGCTCTGGAAAGTAACTCTGCAAAGAAACTCTACAGGCTTTCATGTTCTTTGGGTAGACACTTCTGCAGCAACAGGCTTGGAAGTCCATGCTAGTTTTCTCCTTCATGTCTTTCATGAGTGTTCTGCTCTCTTATCCCTGCAGCTTGGTTTACACAGCAAAGAAATGTGTGCATGGACCACAACAAAGCTGTAACATATTCCAGCATGTTCCAAAAGTGGACAAAGGGGGCCAGAGTTGCAGAACTACTATGGTGCATTCTCAGCATGTAAATAAGCCAGGAATTTGGACAGAACTTCTCAGAATGTATGTGCCCAATTCCTTCATAAAAATATGCCACAAAGACATCATCTAGTCTTAAGAACCAAGGTGAAGTCTTCCTGTATCACACATCATATCATAATTAAATTCTGCAAGTCAAATTCTTTCTCAGCTTTGATGATTCTTTACTCACTTACCCAGACTAGCTCAGTTTCAGAGGTTTCCTGATTCTGAAAAAAAATTATTTCCCTATTTGTCTCTATATTGCTGAAAAGTGCTATTCTTGCTGGCTTACAGCTTTCTCGGTTCCATGAACTTTAAAGTTGCTGCTGATTTTCTTCTCTGGTAATTTCTTTCTGCAGGATTCTCTTGCTGTCAATACAGAAAGTAAGCAAATCTACATGGTATCTCTTCTGATTCCTCGCATTGATTCTTCACTAACTGTGGCAATTCCACTTCTCTTCCTTGCTGTGCATTATCAGACCTGGATGTTTGGCACTTCCCTGGTTTCAACACAATTATGCAGCCTCTGTCCTGCCACGTTGGTGCCCCCACTCAGGTGATTATTTAATTACCTTCTGCACTCTAACATCGACTTTATTTGTAAAAAATGAGTTCTGCCTTCCTAACTTTGTCTAATTTACTACAGCTGACACTTGTACTTACCTTAACTGCAACATTCAGTTTCTTCAGCTTCTCTCTTCCAGGGTTTCTGAAATCCACTCTTTCCTCTCCGCCTCCACATACGACACTGCCACCTCGTATTCACGGCTTGCTTCTCAAACACCTCCTGCCTCCGAGTGGCACTTGCCACTTTCCACTTCATTCTTCTTCACTCCATGTGAAACACTGTCACTTCTTCACATTTCTTACCTCTCACTTCTAAAGTCTCCGTGTAATTTCCTCTTTTAGCTTTCATCCTCATGGCCATTCCTTCTAACTACCTTCACACTCCTCAACTGTCTTTCCTACCTCTCTATTTTTAGCACCTTCAAACTAACCCCATATTCTTTCAAAATGTCCTTAAAAATTACGATTTTCATCAAAGATGAAGTACAATGTGATGAAGATAACACAGACCAGATTGATATGAGAGGAAGAAGAGAAATTTGTTTATACTTGTATCCTTTTCTCATTTTGCTCAATCCCTGTAAGGAACTCAAAGTCCCATTCCCTTTAAGAATGGAAGAGAGGGTCAAGGACACTGCTGACCCAAGCATTCATACTTTTATCACAAATAACAGTATTTATGTTCAGACTGTAACCAACCAGAGAAGTTACCACATTTCATTAACTGTTCCCACTGTAAATACAATTTACAACCTTCAAAGGACAAGGTCACACAGGTCCCCAGTAAAGCACGTGGCAAAACCCACAACAAAGCCACAGATGGACAAACTGATGTATGGAGAGTTTACAAATCTTGTTTTAAGACAATGACAGTAGCAGAGACAAGTGCAGAAGCCAGCCATGCTGAATGTCATAGTCTGATAATTAGCCAAACTCTGTATGGACAGGGGATGTCACACATCAACAAACAGACCCTTTACTGCTGAGTATCTATGGGTATGATACAACCCATACACACTCATACCTCACTGACTCTTCAGATCACACAGAAAAACACAACTTCTAGGAGAGAATTATTTTTTGGAAAATGTGGAGTTCTTAGACTCTGTGAAAAAATGACAAATGGTTTAATTTAAGCTACAGAAAATTATTTTACTTGCTTGACTTTTATTTGATCTGTATTGATAAAAGATCAAGAATATTAGAGAGAATACCACTAGAAACATAATAGGATGTAGCATAGATGTATCTACCTAGGCTTACTCATGCTTTTCAAAATGCAAACTGTGGCTAATGCCAGATAATAAACCTTAGAGCATTTTGAAACAAGTGATTTCTTGCCCACTGTTTAATGCTGGTACCATTTGTGATTGTGGCCTGTGTGATAGCAGTTGGATCCATATGATCCCAGCACTGGTACTTTTTGCTACCTGAAATGCATTATATTGATTTTTCTGGGTTCCAAAGCCCCTAAGTTTTCAGTCCAAATTTCTAATTTTTTACTCTAGTGGAGTAAAAAATGAGAAATTTTCTCTTTAGATCACAGACCTTGACTCAAAAATAGATCTATCACTAATTTGAAAAAAATTCTGGCAAACAACAGGCAGGAGCCACAGAAGTCACATTATTTACAGGGAGCATTAAAATATTTCAGGATATGACCAGAGGTCAGCTGGGGCTCCTATGGCAGAAGTAGTTACAGAGCACAAATTCCTTGACTTAACTTCAGTTGTCAGCTGGCCCAAATTACCTCTCATACTTCTCAGTTGGTCTCCTCATACCTATTTATACTACAAGGAAACAATGCAACAGTGTCTTTATTATACATGTTTAGTGCTTTGTAGCTAAATTTTAGTCAATGTGTTATCACCTTGCTCAGGCATTTCCTTCAGCACTCCCCTTCTTATCAGCTCCTCTCTGCTTTGTCTTGTCGAAATCTTCCTTTCCAACACTAAAGAAAAAGCACAGTTAAGAACAGATTTATTCTCTACTGCTGATGATGGTGAAAAAATGTAGAGAACTATTTTTATTTTACAGAAAGAAACACTTGTTTCCTCTGGTTCTGCAGAAGAAGTGGTCTGGGTTTTCTTGGACAGTCCCCAAAAATATTGCCCTGCAATTTCAGGCACAGAAAGTGGGGACTCATAAGATCCAATATCTTCAGCTCAGCAAGTCTCCTTGAGGCTTCTTTTATGGTCAGTGGAAAAAGGTACTTTCAGGGTGAAATTGAACTCATCCTAGCATAGGCATTTAACATGTAAAAGTACATTTTTCCCACCGACTAGACTGAGTAGCTCAGTTGGAGATATCTTCACCTGCTTTATACAGGTTTTGAGAGGCGAGACACAAATCCTGCTCAGAGAAGGCAATTCACAGAGTAGCTCTTGTGACATGCAAGCTGTTTAAAGGGAAAAAAGACATGTAAACAGAAACAACCTTTAACAGAAGCCAGAAAGTTGTGTTCTAAAAGGAAGTAACACCCTCATCGATTGATGCTGGTTGACTTTCATGGAAAAAAAATACAGCATCCTGTTTTTAGGTAAAAAAACCCCAAACAACCTCATACGCAAAACCCCCAAGACTGTGGCACGAAGCATTCTAATTATTATGTTTATTTCCCATGGGAAAATTGCTGAACAGTTTTATAGGGAACAGCATTTACAAATGTTAGAATAGAATAGTTCCACATTGCATCCCATCCCCAAACTGATGCAGTGATCTGGGAGATTACTGTAATGATCCACGGGACAATGGTGCATAATGTTCACAAAATGTGAGCATCACTTGTAAAGTCCTGTCTCCCCTGTTAGGAAAAGGTAGTCTCACACTTTCCCATCTCGATTCTGTTATCATACAGACATCAAAATCCATGTGACATTTGGACCTCAAGCTGAGGGCAAGTGGTGAAGTCCAGCTGAGCTGGACTTCATCCTATTAATGCTATGGGATAGGGCTATTTGTCTCATTAACCAATTCAAACACTCTCTAGGGTCAGTCTATTTGCTGTATGCAGAGTGATAATACCTTGTGCAGTGTTTAATCTCACTTGTGCCAGCCCAGCTGGAGTGGCTCAGCCATACAGGGGAGCGACAGGCTCTTGGGAAGGCAGGGAGAAAGGCAGTTTGACTCTTTGGAGAAAGCTGCCCTTCATGCCCAGCAAAACACCTTTCCCAGCAGCAGGTGCTCAGCTGCTGGCACAACCAGACTGGCTGACCTCAGGTGCCTGAAGGCACCACTGGTTACAGCTCCCCACTCCCCTTCTCCACCACTGAAGGGGATGGTTGAACAGAATGACAGAATTTGGGTTTCAGCTGGAAGGGAACTTAAACCATCTCATTCCAACCCCACTGCCATGGGCAGGGACACCTTCCACTAAGCTAGGGTGCTTAAAAACCCATCCAACCTGGTCTTGAATGCCTACAGCAATGGGGCATCCACAACAACTCTGGGCCACCTGTCCACTGCCTTACCACCCTCAAAGTAAAGAATTTCTTCCTAACATCTAATCTAAACCCACTCTCTTCCAGTTTAAAGCCATTTCCTCTTATTCTATCGTTACACACTCTTGCAAGAAGTCCCTCAGATTCCGTGCTCCCTGGAGTTACAGTACCAGGTTTATCTCTCATACTGCAAAGTGCAGGGATTCAGCAGCTCCTCAACACAGGAGGCATTTCCCCATCAAAACAGCACCAACTCCTGGCAGAAGAGCTGGAGGGAGTAAATATTTTAACCAAGTCCAGCTCCAGCTACTCCATGCCTGTGAGACCAAGAGCTCACAAATGCAAGCATTACTGGCTCAAGAATGTAAGCTGGCATTAAGCCTGTGTCTATACACCCAGGTACTTTGAGGGATCTGTCCATTAAAGGTCAGGGCTCTGCAGCATTCACATGTGACAGCACAAAGGAACCCATGAGCGTGGCTGCAGACTCCCAGTACAGCCAGCCTCCTTGGGGAGAGTGTGGTAGCCTGAACTCTGATCACGTTAGGCTGCCTTGGGTCCCACACATAAATTACTCACAAGCTCTTCCAGTTTCTCCCCTGCATATTTTAAAGCATGTGCCTTGTCACACACACTTGCACAGGAACACACCCCAGGCTTGCAAAGAGTTTTTTTGTGTAGGGGAGCAGTCCCACAAGGACTGTTTTAAGAGAGATTAGGGGTCATGGAAACAGAGGACCATGTGGGCAGGCATGGATGGAGTGTCTTGGTCTTTCTAGAGAGCAGGTGCATTCACAAGCAGGGTGAAATCTCCTTTGACACAGCCCTGAAGGATGAGCACCTTACACATGCACTTTATACTTGTTTTGTTGCTGGCACTCTAAATATTATTTTATTAGTATTTCAGCATAACAAATATTATTTATTTCCCACTTTTTTTTTTTCCTCTCTGCTTCCTTTTTACATCTCTTTTCTTGGAGACTGTGAAACGAGGTGATCTCTTACACATCTATGGGACAATTCAATGCCACCGCAAACAACAATGCTTTTTCCATCAAGTTAAGAACATTGGATCAGACCTTGCCTCATCAATGTCTCTCTATTTTTCAGGATGATATATTTTTTTTCAGTTCTACAACACTGAATTAACAACTGTATTGAATTAATTATCATGGGAAATGAAAATTGTCATTAAAAGGCATGAACCTCTCACACTTAAACTAAAAAACCTCAAAGCATTTCATAAATTACACAGGTTTCATAACAACCCTGAGACATAACTATCTCCATTTCACACATTAGCAAATTTGTGAACAGATAAGAAGCTTAAGTCCCAGTTCTCCATCTTCAAAAATGCTAGCCATGATTGGTGGTTTTATTTAAACTGATTAAGCTCAATTAATTCAGCTTGAAAAGCTAATTTATTTTAAACATTATTGGCCCCATGGAAAAAACATAAAAAAAATCAAGCTAGTGATCACCACTAGTACCATAATTTCAATTCATACAAAGAAAAAGGCAGAATCTTAATTTGAATCAAAGTGGCAAAAAAATGTCCCCTTGTATAAGAGGAATGAGTAGCCTGTCAACTTAGGAACTTATATTGGGCATTATTTAGTTAGTCTGGACTCATCATAATAATTTATAGTTTATTGCAGATTATACAATATATTTGGTTTATTTTAGATTGTGCAATATATTTCACATTTACTGTGTAATTTAAAATACAAAAGTATTTTGTGCCATCCTGTCACCCAGAACCATCATTGAAACATTTCCTGACTTCTGAATGCTTGACTTTGTAACTCTATCATTTTAGGAGAGCTTACTGAAACATAACAATAGTCAAAAGTAATTAGCTCAGCAGACTGGTTTGAGATTCTTAAAACTCTGTGCAATTAGGCTCAGTGACCAGCTGATGCTATCAGCACAAATCTTTTCTGCAATATGTGTATATAAGAATGTATGTTTATCTATCTATGTGAATATATATATATATATATATCAACATGTCTGTCATATATATGTGATGTAGATATATATGTGTATATGTAAAGGTGTCAAAAATATATAAAATTTCAACATGAACACCAACATACTGTTTCTAACTTTAGGCAATGATAAACTGTAAAGAACAATTTCTCTGTGTACATGTATGTATTGAGATTTCTTACAAAGAGATCACTCCTGACTGTGAGAGTAACTGGTTATGAGTCCTTGCCTACTGAAGAAGGCTGAGGTGAGGCAGGCAGGCAGTCTCCAGTCTCATGATCCAGAAGAATCAGAAAATTCCAGGTAAAAATCCTTCCCCTGCTGCAGTCAGCAGCAGAACTTGCCCTGACTTCAGATGCAACCATCAGAAAGGATGTAAATTTATTGTATTGTATGCAACCCTCATTTACTCCAGTAAATCTTACTGCCCTTCACGAATATTTGCTGTTTTGCCCAATACAAATAATAACAACACTAATAATGGGAACAGTTTACCTCCAAAAGTAATTTCTCTCTCTCTCTCCTCCGTTCCTCATCCCCACAAAAAAGATTGCTTAGTGATGGTCAGCAGCTGCAAACCTCAGGCAGTCTTAAAACCCATTCTTTGACTTGAAGAGTGCTGTGGGATTCTGGATACTCTCCAGTACTTGGTTTTGTTCTTCTAAGAGAAGCTTGAGAGCATTCAGATTATTAAGTTTTCTCTGACCTAGTAAGAGCTAAAATTGCCTTCTGATCCCTCTCTGTATATACTTTTGCAGTGAAGCTTTGAAGTGGCATCTACTTTGTGCCAAGACACAAACTGCTGTCCTTTCCTTCGCAGCAAAACATTGCAGAGGAGAGAAACCTTTGAGATGATGGCATTTTATGTTTATTTTTCCTTGGTTCTGAAAGCCCTCCAGGCAAAAAGCATACAGCCAGTGCCCAAAGAACAGACTTTCTGAGATAGAGCGTGGAAAACACGTTGCTAAAGGGAAAAGTTCCAACCATGATTCCCACACTGGCACAGATATTAACATCTAACATCTAAACATCCCTCCTTTTTTGATGCTTGTGGTATTTGCTGTTTATGAACATCTTCCAGTTGCTCCTAAGACAAAAAGTGCTCCATGGAACATGTCCTGGCAAGGCCATAGCAAGAACCTATTTCAAAAAGCCAATTGAAAACCCAGAGAAAGTAGTGAGAGTTCCTTCCAATAGCCCACATTCTGTCTTAGAAGAAACCCTTTCTTCAGCTGCATGTGGATTTACCACGCTGCAGCCCTGTTAGGGGACTGGCAACAAATGAGGATCATGGTGCTCTCTCCCATGGTCCCAGGCCAGGAAATGGGCTTCCTGCATGTAAGAGGCAGGCACACAGACAGCCCCCACTTGGTCATGAATATACACCTCTGATTGAGTACTGTGAGGAAGAGGATATCCTGTAGGATTTTTATTTTGAATGGATGTCTTCCCGTTTCCTTCTCAAGTTAGATAAGCAAGTTTCTTCTGCCCTGTCACTGAGCAAGCAACAAGGGGCAGCTTGCCACGTCAATGCCTCTTCTCAGTCTCCATTGGTCCTGGGTCTATTTCCTCAAGAAATACAGGGAATACTATTTTTATTCATCCCTGAAATTACCATCTAAGGCAGGATGAATGCAATTCAAACTACTTCTCAATTCAAGTTCCAGCCTCACATGAAGCACATACACAAACACATCCCATGCACAGTTTAAAAGCAAATCAGTGTCTTGAGGGACCACGACATCATGAACACGACCAGCAAATTAAGTAGAAGGAGTATCTAAGGAGGCACTTTTGGAAATGTTGACCTTAATTTCTTTGTGCGTAATTTCCTGCTCTTGTAAAAGAAATACTAACACCTGCTCTGCCTTGGTATTACAAGAATTGATGTGTCATGCTTGCAAGACTGGATTCAGGCCCTCAGAAGAAAGACAGTACAACATAAGAAATACAACCTTTAACATGAACTTACCAGATATTAGTTTTTTTAAAAAAAATTGAAAAATGATACATGCGTTATTATTTAATGGCATAACAGTTTCACACATGCTAATAGGTTGTGAAAGTTTAGGGAATCTGTATACATAGCTTATGAATGGTCATTACTCTGAAGAACTTGTTGCATATAAAATCACATACCTGTCCAGGAGAAGCTGCAGAACATTCAGGAGTCATTAACTAGAAATAACTTTACTTTAGCAACATGATAAAGTACTGGGAAAGCTGAAGGAAACGGGAAGCCATTAAGGAGATTTCAGACTGATGGGGTTTTCTTTTAATTGCAGTAACAGAAGAAATTGTGAGGGGGTTGTTGCAGGGGATGTGGGAAAATGAAAAAAAAAAAAAAACAGAAAAAGGAGAGAAAGAAGGATTTGAAGATCTCAGAAATCTGTTCAAAACTTCAGCTGGCATCTGGAGTAGTGATGAAGACACCAGAGAAAATGGCTTATTTTTCCTTTTTGTGTAAAAGAATTTTGTTTTAGAAGTTTTGCTGTCAAACCATAGAGCTCCTTACTGTAACTGTCAGGGGTTGGTATGGGTTTAAAATGTCAAACAGTGTACCTCTAAGAGTTCAGGGGAGCTACTGAAAACACTTCAGGACACTAGAGCTGGCTTTATTGCCTACAGCCTTGGAGGACAGTAGACAGAGGGCTTGCACAGTGACAATGAATCTAAAGAGAAGCTCACTGGACTCTAATTAGATTCAAGTTTAGGAAACCACAACATCAAATGTTTGAATCCCAAACCAGAATTTTGGGATTTTTGTAGAGAAAGTTTGGCCAGAGCAGTGACAAAAAGACACACACACACACACATATGCAGGGTGGAATTCAGTTTTCTAAACATGGATGTCTACAGCCACTTCAGATGCCCCAGAGTTTTGGAGCTGTCTGCAGAGGGATGACAAATATGATATCAAACCTTCTGGGAGAGCAGCCAGGACACCCAGAGCATCTCAGGTGGCCCCAAACAACTATGTTTGGCTAACTAAATTCCAGCCTTTAATACCCCTCTTTTCAGACAGAATATAATGCAACCACAGCATTTGATTTCAGACCTTGTCAGTCAGTAGGGAAGTGAAGGGCCAGAGCAGCCTCTGTGAAGGCAGGGGCTGCAGAGCTGATCCTCGTTCTTCTGCTGGGCATGGCTACATCTGCTTCTGCCCCAGACTTCTGTCCCCACAAAGGCAAGGTTTGTTTCATAATTCAAGTCACTGACTACCCAGAGGACAGAGAGATTTTCCAATATATTTGAGGACATGTATAGTAAACAAATCAGCTGTGTATTTTAGGGGATAGGTTCAAGACAGAAGCTGAACAAGGTATGGTTTTTCCTTGCCAAGGATCAAACTGTTTTTCTGTATGTCAAATACCATGCCTAAATAATCTTTGCCATCTAACAAGTTCAAAGAGCTTTTCAAATACTACCCTGCAAAACCATCACAGTGTTTTCTACTCTTTGCTACCAAAGGGCCACAGACATACCTGCTGATGTTTCTCTGAATTTGTCACTGGTCTTCTTCTTCCGCCATTTCCAAGGTTTAAAGATTTTGCCAATGTTGGAGAGTTTGCCCTTCCTCTTGAAGGGGGGAGTTTGGGATCCTGGGGCTGGTCCATCTGAGTTAGCAATTGAAGCCTTGTCCAAACCATCAACTGTATAAAGAAAAGAAATAAAAATAACTGAAGGATGGAAAATGAAATAGTACCAACAGCTAAACTCCACCACTACCAGACTGCAACAGGCTGTGTGTGCATCAACATGGATTTTTCCTGTTCCAGAAGGCAGCCCTGGGCTTCAGTGCTTCTCTGCAACTGCAGCTGTGCAGAACTTGCATCTCGTGATGCTCATCTGGTGTATTTGCACAGTCCAGTGGTTTTCTATCACTACAGGAGAATTTCTTCCAAATTATGTTTGGGTGAGTTTTTCCCAATCCATGGTGAAGTTGAATAACTAGCTATCATCACATAGAAAACAAAACCCTTGCAATGTGAAAACATAAACGGTTTCTTTTGGGTAAAATTAATCCTTTCTTAAACAAACTCTAAAGATAACTGTTCTGGCAGTGGAATGGGACCAGGTCTGTTTGATATCCCTGGTAATCAGTCCTTCCCAGCACAGCCTGCCATGAGTCAGGCTTCTTACTCACAAAGCGTATTTAACAATACGCTTTTGAACTGGAGCCAAAACTTATAGAAGGATTTCTTTACTGCAAAAACATATTGAATTATATGAAAGCCAATACTTAGCAAACTTTGAGTTTCATGAACCAATTAAGACACATCCCACAATGTCCTGTAGCATACAGTTAAACTACCCTGACAAATCCACTATTATTTATTTCTATTGAAGAATTAGCCTTCCATTTGTAGTCCTGCAAACAATTCCAATGTGCTGAATTTTACTCCTATGAGCAACGAAGTAACTGCCATTACTTAGAGAAACAATATTAATCATGGGCTTAACTGTTTCTGGCATATAGGCTCTGTAATTGCTTTCATTCATCTAAAAATTCTAATTATAACCAATTCGGAACAGAGTTGATGCCACTCTTAACAGTAGCAATGATAATCATAGATCATTAAATCAGAAATGCTATTCAAAGAAAGAAATACCAATGTCCCCATTTCACAGATGGAAAATATGAGGCACAGAATTGTTAAGTGTTTAATTTTATGTTTGCCAAATAGCTTCCTGAATCCTGGTCTTGTGACCTAACTGCTAAAAAGATACATATTCAGCCACATAATATCATGGTGCAATCTTATGGTGCAATCTGTTTCTCAGACAAATGACATGTAATGAATCCTATATTTGTCCTAGGCTTAAGATTGATCCAGGATGTTAAAAAAAAAAAAAATTCTGTGAGAAAGCAGATGTAATGCAAAGAGAGTCCAAAAAACTTTATTTCCAATATTTTGAAATAAAGTACTGACAAGAAAGATTCATTATATAATTTCATTGAAGTCTATGAAAAGTAGTGATAAACTTCCTCACCTGTGTGCCCTGGAGAACAAGGTGAACTTTAGAGAGATTTTAAATGAGACTGCCTTAAAATAAAGCAGCTCACCCAGCACACCTGAGAAGCCAGGTGAGAGATGACAAGATCACCAAAGGCTGTGGGCAGTTTTGCAGAGAGGCACAGGGCAGCACAAGGAGCCCTGCACAGGTGCCTTGCCTGAAATCAGGGATTGCAATCCCCTATGGAATGCAGAAGCCTCTGCTGGAAACTGTGGATCTAAGGGAGAATTACAGTTATTTGGAGTGTACGTACAAAGACAAGAGAGCAAAATTTATCTCTGCAATTCCAGCTGACATAAGAAGGGATGAGTGCCACAGTTTGCAGCCAGGAAAAGCCAGGTAAAAGAGGTAAGGAAAACACCAGCAGGAGTTGGGTAGTGCAGCACTGGATCAGGTCCTAGGAGGATGTGAAGGCTCAGGCAAACCTCCAAAGCTCCTTCTGGGGCTGACCTCACCCACTGTCAGGAACAGTCCTGCTCCAAGTAACCTCCTGAGTCCCTCCCAGTCAATATTCCCATGGTGCTATGGGATGCAGAAACATACAGTTTCTCTGTGAAATCAGCACCAGTAAATCCAAATACTCAGAAGTGAAGCCATGAAGAAAAGAGACCAGGATCTGTTGGCTGCAGAGTCCTGTCCTGGGGCAGGAGCCAGGCAATATCTCACTGGCAGAAGCAGTGAGATATCAGCTCAGGGGAGTGAGAGGACACCCACCCTTGAGGCAGCAGGACAAAAGCCATGCTCTTCTCTCCAGTGGCTCAGAAAGGCTGTGCTGCTGGTGTGAAGAGCCTGCATCCTGCTGACAGACAGCATGGGCTTGTAAGCACTGGAACACTGACTTTTTCAACTGCTCCTGAGTCATGGAGTACAGCCCATTGCAGGAGACCACTTTCACAAAAACCTCATCCAGATTTTTTCACCCTCTGCCTAGCAGCAGAAATGGAGGAGAATTAGGGCTCCAATAGCTCCTCACAGAGAAATAGATTTGCAGTGGTCCCTGTTCTGCCCTCTGCTGAGAAACTGGTAACTCCAAAATAATCATATTCATCCTAGCTACAGAAATCTGTCTGCTTCAAACTGAGCAAATACATGAAATTCATGGAAAATAATTCTATTCCGGAAGACTGAAACTTTTGAAAACAGATGTCAACATTAATTCCTTCAGACAATAAAAGGCAAGGAGCTGATTTATCTAGTGAGTTCAACAAGTGTTCAAAATTGGGAATTTACTAATCCATGGACCTTGCACCAATTCCCTCATTTGAAATATGTATTTGAAAAGAAGGAATAAGCACAGCCAGATATCACAGACTAACTTTAGAAAAAGAAACTTATTTATATTCAAAACTGCATATATTATGTGTATACATATATATTCACCAGCTAGCACATTTTATCAATTAATAAGCTATTTAGAAAAAACCCCACAATTTCAGCAAAGATATTTCAGAACATTTATAGAAAGATCTTTACAAAAGTTATTACTCCTCTTGCTTGAAACATTCCACAGGAAACTGATGCTTCAGACGCACGTTATTTGCTTTATAGGCCATGTACTACTTAAGAATAAAGTGGTGTGTTTTTCACCTCAGAGAACTTATCTACCTTTTATTAATCATTATAAACATACATATTCACTGAGGGGAAAAGAAACATCTTAGCTCTCTGAGGTTTAGAGGAGCTTGCTGACTTGTACTACTCCATTATTTGCATATATAGTGTCTTGAAGTCCCGCCTTCTTCAAAAACCCAGTGAGTCACATTGTTGTCTTCAATAAACATTAAGTTTGACACTAGGAGTTCTGGCTATAGTACCTGCATAGTTTACATGACCATATTCCAGTCCTTTGCCCTAGGTGAAGATTTTCCAGCTGCGGGATCAGCTGGGTGCACAAGAAGGACAAGAAGTGAGGATATGAACCCTGCACATCGATGTCTCACAACAAGGAGATCTTGCTCAAAGGCCAACAAGGCTTGCAGGGACACTACAAAGCTGAATCTTGCCACATGGGCTGTCATCAGATGAAATGTACAAAAAGGACAGCCTCTCCTCAAGCTTGTGGGCAGCCAGAGAAGATTAGATCAGCCTGTGGATGAGCCTGACTTTCCTACAAATGCTTAGAGATGACTGAACACGTCTCATCCCAGGAAGGCTACTTGCAGTAAGCAGCGCTGATCTCTGTAGCTGCTGAGGAAACATTTTAGGGCTGTGAATGATTTCCAGAGATGCTGTGGTTCTGAGGCAGGTGTGTGAAACCATCACAGTTTTCCCAGGGCATGGTACACTTCAAAACTAAGACGTCAGCACTGACACACACTAACACTTTTTTCAGATAAGAACTTACAGCTAACTTTATAAGAGCAAAATGCAACAGAAGAATGACCCACCAGATAACTTCAAGCAAGTCTAATGTCAATTATTGTAAACTAAACAGTGTGTTTCTGCTGGTTCCAGGCCTTGTGATCAAAATGCAGCAAGACCATTTTTTAAAAACTTTGAATTAAAGAAATTTATTATCAAAAGAAAAGAGGACTATATTTATGACTTTGGATGTTCTGTATTTTTTGCTTCTGTATATTTTTTCTCTTGGCAGTGAAAATGAAAAGCCAGCAGAAGAACCTAACCTTCGCTCCCCTCACCAGCACCTTTCTACACAACTGATCTAACCCAATCCTGCTGCAGTACTGGTATATATTTAAGGGATTCTTTC
Source organism: Melospiza georgiana (assembly GCF_028018845.1). Taxonomy (NCBI): domain Eukaryota; kingdom Metazoa; phylum Chordata; class Aves; order Passeriformes; family Passerellidae; genus Melospiza; species Melospiza georgiana. The sequence goes on along the minus strand of NC_080432.1, from coordinate 65,692,958 downwards.
TCACAGCAGGGCTCTTAAGTACAAGAAAGTGCCAGCAGAATGTCAAGTTCTCTCCTTTCCCCACCATGCTGCTCCTTTCATGCTGCAATCCCTTCTCTCACCCACATCAACCAAGGCTTATCCACCTGCACTGCAACTCTGCTCTGGATCCCTGTCATACAGCAAGGTTAAAAGTGGCAAGATGAAGGAAAAGTCCTCCTCCTACAGCTGGACAACATAACCAAGAGGGAAAAAGGCACAGAATCAAGTGCCCCACTGATACCAAGGCACTGAGGTAGCATAATACTTTCACTAGCAATAGCTCTCTTGCAGTATTGCTGTGGGATCACCACATCACTCTTGAAGCATGTGAAGAAAACCTTTTCATCCTGTCAGAACACAGGTGACTCAGGGCATTGCCTCATCTAACCATGAATGAATTGAGAAATGCAGCAGAAGGTGCCTTGGTCCCAGTTCAGAGTTACCTTACATGTGGATTTGGATACAATTTCTCTGCTTATTAACTACCAGTTAGCTAGCACAGTTTTTTTTTCTCTTCCTCCCACTGCACCCTGCTGCCTTGCAGGGATATGCTGCAAAAGTCCTCTTGGTTGATTGAGGCCTCAAAACCTCTTCTGACAACAATATGATTTTCCATACCACCTTGCCAGAGGGCACAGAGTTGGAAATAGTGGTTTTTATGCCAGCAAAATCAACATGTTTTTGCAGCTGACTATAATCCCCAATTAGCAGTAAGTCATCAACTTACTATAGAATATAAGCTGCTTATTCCTCAAGCTTACTGGCAAACTTCAAGACACTGCATGATAAAAGGTTTGATGTAGTCATTGAAAATCAGAAGTCATTCTGACACAATAAATGTCATTTTCCATAAGTATCTCAAATTATTATTTTTCCTGACCTGAACCAGATGGATTTTTTTTTTCTTTCTCACATTTTTGTTTTGTGGGTGGTTTTGTTTTGTTTTTTGTTGTTGTTGGTTTTTCTTAACCTACTTGAAAGGGAAAAATACAGCTAATCCATGGTGGATAAACTGCTAAATGGAAGAGATATAATCTACCTCCAGGCAGCACAATGAATTGGCATCTCCATGCTTTTGCCTTGCCATACATCTGGAGTATAACTTTGGAGAAACTCTGTCATGAGCTAATTGCATTGATTGTGTTTTAATTAAATGAAAGGAAAAAGCTGGAGTTCAAATGTGGGCGGCAGAGTGGTAGTTTCCATATGGAGCTGCCAATGTTGCCAAATGTTAACTGGACCTCCTGCTGGCAATCAGCTGAACAGGCTGGGTAGCGGCTACTCCATAGGGAGGCTGGCTGCTGCCCTGGAAGAGCCAGAGGGAATCCTCCTAGGATAACCACAGCAGGGATGGAGATGATGGCCTGAATGCACACAAATGCCTCTGGGGCTGCTGGAATCACACTTGGATCAGCAGTGCCAAAGCCCAGAAAGGGTTTCAAGTCTGAACCTTGCAACTCCCACTGCTTCCACGGGCAAAATGTTACCTTGCTGCAGAAAGTCAAACCTGGCAAGAGTGGAAAGCTCAGCTCAAAAGACCACAATCTGTTCTGCCTGGGATAAGCCCCTACCTAAGCTCTGCAAAAAGCACAGGTACAGCTACACAGGTACTTCAAAGGAAAAGAGGGAAGCCTGTGCTTCCCTGAAATTCATAGCATGGATGCTCAGGGCTCCACGTTTCAAAGAGCCATGTGGCTCAGAAAGATGTTCAGCCACACTTGTTCTCTTCTGCAGTGTGCAGAGAAGAAATCTGACCAGAGTTCCAAACAATGATGTATTTATTTAGTTCTCACTTTCTTAGCTCTACAGCTGGGATTGACTGGCTGAAAAGCTTATTTAGTTATCTGTCTCTTAGGTAGAAGGCCCTAGTCCTAAGAGACAATGATCCCAGCAAGCAAGCAGGAGACCTGACCTGGGTTTCCCACTAATTACACAGGAAACAGGACATAAAACAGGGTTAGCTTTAGGGTTGGACATGTGCCTGCTGCATCATTGGGGTAAAGTGCAAAAAATGTTGCTTTTTCTTTTTCCTGGTCACAATAACCACCTCAGCTTAAGTGCTGGTGGTTGGTTTGTCAGGTTCCAGGCTGTCATTACCACAAATTGTCTCTTGCTAGTGCATCCCAAATGCAGATAACACACTTGTAACCTCCAGCTTCAGCACTACTTTGCAATATAGCTTTCACTCCCACGGGGTTAATTCTACAGGGAAAAAAAGCTAAGTTATGATTTTAGGACACTCTGTAGAGACACTAAAAATATCAAAGGCAACACAGCCAGTCAGGGCTGCCCAGCCTCACTGAATTACACTTCCCATGCAGGAACTTCATGGTTCAGAGCTCATCTGCTCTATCTACATTGGCATCTGAGCTGGGTGTGCTCTACAGCACTTTGAGCACTGCAGTCAGACCTCTACAATCACATCACCTCTCTTCCCAATTGTTTCTTATGTCAAAACACATCAGGGATTCTCTTAAGGTTTGGGGAAAAAAAAAAATCTGACCTATGTTTGCAATATGCCCACAAACATGTGTTTGTGAAATAATTATTGACATTTTGGCAACGTGCAGTCCTTATTGGAACAGCTACACAACTTCTTCCTCCTCTTCAATAAAATGCTTAACTTCCACACTTCCAGCTTCCTGAAGAAGGAACAAGCAAATGCTCAGCCATCCTGTTATACAGGTTTGAAAGCAATCTGGCCAAAAATCTTCTTGCTACCTCCTCTCTCACCCTGGACACAGCTGGCTCCAACCAGAAAGAAAGGGATCATAGGTTTAATGCAGGCTGCTTATTCTTTTTTTTTTCAACCCCAATACTTGAGGAAAAAATCAGCAAGTAGAAAGTTTCCAGACAGTTACATTTTCCAGATATATGAAACATCATATCAAAGGTCAAAGCAACTCCTCCACAAAAACGGGGGAAAAAATCCAGGCACAATAACAGAGATGGAGGGGGAAAGAAAAAACAACAGCTAAAAGCATTGTACATAAAAGAGCAACCTAACTACTTTGACCAACGGAACTGCTAATTGAAAATTAATGCTTCTTGTGTCTGAACATTAAGGGATAAATCTCCTTGGACTACAATGGTATATATTTCTATTTATAGTTCAAATATTTTTTGGATGATTTTGTAATTTCACCTAAAAGTAAGGTGCAGGTACTCATCTTATTAAATTCTGTATTGATATTTTAAAACATCACATCTGAAAACCAGAACTGCAAAACTGGAAATACCTCTTTACTGACTTTTCTTGGCATAGCCTTATTATGGGGGAGAAATATAACTGCAATAAATTCACAATGAATCTTTTTAGCTGCAGGCAAGTGGTAAATCTCTCCAGCAGATATTGGCTAGAAGTGTGAAAATAAACTGAAACACCTGTGGCCCCTCTTCAGTGTGGTGATAAAGAAGAATTAAAAGCAACCACCTTTGCAGTAGTTAATAGGTGTGTTATACCAATGCTGAGATAAAACTGGGTGAGGAGAGTCACAGAGAAGCCTTTGGCCCTGGTTTCCACCACCCCAGATGGCAGCAATTTACTCTCCATCTGCCCCAAACAGGCCAGGTCAAAAACCTAGGAAAAGAGTAAAAGCATAGCCAAAGTCACTCTGGGCTGTTTATCCCTCCTCTCCTCTCCCTAAGCAAGCCTGAGGCTGTCACAGGTCTCAGCTGGCTGGCTCCTCTGCACGTGTACACCATCCCAAAGGAGAAGCTGCAGGATGTTAGGAGATTATTCTGCTAACCCCCTACTCTGCATCACTGGCTAAAGGACTCACTGCTGACCTCCCTTCGATGCCTTTCAGCCATGCCAGATGCACTTGGAGACTCAGAGGCATTTCCCTGCAGACCTCTGGCTGTGTCCCCAGAGGCATCACCCCTGCAGGCAGAGGCAGCACGCAGGTACAGCTTCACAGAGATGCTGGCCACACAAGTGGCCTTCCAGTCATCTCAGCCTGTGTTTCTGCACCAGCACAACAGAAACCCTGGATGAACCACCAGCTACGCTGGTGACCATTTGTAAGGCTGCACGTTACTGTAGGGGGATAGAATATAAGAAAATAAAGATAGTGTAGAGAGTAATCTCACCCCTAAGGAGTTGCAGCTGATTATCAAAGATTAGGAACAGGCCTGACTTTAAGAGGCCACAGCTGTAACCAGAGAGAAGAAAAGTGCTATAAAAGAGTGGGGTAGCTGGTTGAGGAGGAACTGGAGTCACTTGGCTGCTCTGTGAAGAAGAAAGAGTCAGTGCTCTGGGGAGATGCCCACAAGAAACACCAAGAAGGTATGAAACTTTTGGATAAGGAGACATCAGTATGGAACCCCTGCAATAAGATGACAACATGTTATCACTGCACCGAGACAAAACAGCCTTTTGTCTAGGCTTCTAAAAGTGAGTCAGCTCCTAATTCTCAGCTAGAGAATGTACCACTGAGCTGGGACAGGAACAGAACGGGAGTAGAGAGAAGTTTGTGAAGAGAGGGAAGATTTCTGCCAGGAGGTGATCACCTGAGCTGACTGCCAACAGGTGTGAGAGATGCTCTAATGCCTTCAACACATCCAGTGCTGAAGCAATGACCACCTGAAGAGATAACATCATCAGCTGTTTTCCTCTTCACATGAAAAAGGTGAGGAACCCACTCCAACTCGTTCCAGACCAGCCAGTGCCCTTGCCAAGCACAATTATTTACAAATATTACATGTGGTTTTCCCTCTATTATTACTACTTTTAATCAAATCTTTCACAATTAACATGTTTATGTATCTGAAAGCAGGTTTGGTTTTGTGGGCTCCCATCCCAATGCTTCCCCACTCCTATGACAAGGAGTTCCTGATCTACAAATAACAGCACATGAACACACCCAAAACCTTAGGAGCAATTTGATCAGTCATGTAATTAAATGCCTGGGACAGGACAGCCCAGAGCTCATTGTGCTGCCTTTCAAGAGCACAATTTTCTTCTATACTGGCACCATTTCAACACCTTTTTTCTAGCACAGGAAACAGCATACTGCATTTGTCCACATGTGTGCAAGTCAACCTCAAAGCAAATAGACTCTTTATGTGACCTTGCTGGCCTGAGAACCTGCCAGGGAGGTCAAGAACACTTTTAAACCCAACCAACAAATTTCTGATTGTTGCTGTCATTGCAAATATTTGTACAGGCTTTTAGCTCTGCTGTCTTTGTAGAACTATGTTTATTTTTAAGTTCAGTTTTTAGCTGCCTTTAAAATGCTCATCTTTGTTGCTAGACACCAGCTTGAATAAACAATAATAGTGAAGCTCCAAAATACTCAGAACAACCTGTTAATGATTAAATACAGTCTTCTTAGTCAAAATACTAATTTTACAACTCTAAAACCACAGCCTATAAAAATCATTTGGTACCTATAATATCATAAATCTTAATACAGTCTAAGTTATCTTCATTGCTATGAGGAAAAGGGAGTTGCCAAGTTGCAGCTGACTTTTATTCTGCATCATGTTTCATTACCCTCTTCATCCCCAGCCACACAGCAAACAGCTGTTTTACTCCCTGTAACTTGTTCTTTACTAGGGCCAAGGTGGGGAAAATCAGGCACAAGCTGATATATTTGTCAGCTCAGCTGCCCTTCTCAGCAGGGCATGTTCATGTCCTTGTCGCAGGATGAGTCTGTGCAACTGCGATGGGATTCAGTTTTACTTTAAAAACCATTATGGTCCCTGTCCTACACAATCAAGAAACAGTAATTCCATCAAGCAAGGTGATGGCACTGTAAATCACTGCAGTAAAACCCAGTGGAATTGTAGTACCATCTTCATGAAGGTTTGAGGCTGTATTCATGCATATTGTTTTTACTTCAGTCTTTCCATGGAATCAGTGTTTATGGAAGTGAGGTGCTGGCAATAAAAAGACCTTTAGCTGGAACAAATTACCAATGAGCAAGCTGGTGCCCTGCAGCTCATTGCACTGGGATGCTGGGCTGGAGCCTGCCCTGCTCACAGCTCACCTGGGGGCACATGTGCCTCTCACTTGTGGAGGCAGGGCTGGAAAACAGGATCCCTCTTTCCTGTGGGAGAGCCAGCAGCGCTCTCCTTTTAGATCCAGGCACCAGCCCAGGACGAAGCAGAGCATCAAACACTCCTGGGAGGGAAAGGGGCTAAAGAAAGGGGCTTGTTGAAGCTTCAGGTGGGGAGGTGTCATCTTGTTGTCAGGGAAGGCACTGAGAACATGCTTTGCTCTCCCAGTGGATTCTTCCCTTAGGGGAAAACAACTGCTCTGTAAGAGCATCATTAACATGGCAGATACATAATTGATACCTTCATTTCCCCACTTGGCTCTTCCTGATGTATTTGGGGCCTTCCACTTCTCTGCTCTCTGTTAATAATGAATGACTGCATTATCACAGTGCTTAAAGAGGGCTGGCCATAGATCAGAACCTCTTTGTTTAAAGAGCAGTATGGACAAACACCAGAAAGACCATTCTTGTTTCAGCTCCAAGTATAAAATGAGAGACAATAGCTTGAACAACAGATTTCTGATTTTCATTGACACCTGCTCAGCTGTTGCATTTTAAAAAAAATCAGCTATCCACAAGCCCCTATGAGTTTGTTTGCCAGCATGTCCCTCTCTAACTTTCTCATTCAGACACTGGCATTTTAAGCAATCATAAAATACATCTTTGCTGTCTGCAGACTAAAACAAAATGCCAACTTCAACTTTTATATGCCAGCTTGAACTGAACTGCTTGAGCTGGAGTTGGATGAGCATCCCTTGAGCCAGAAAGCAAGCACCAACAGAAAAAATGCCAGACCCCATCTCCTCCCCAGCAGTGCTTTCCAGCACTACACTCCCCCATGGCCTAATATATTCATTCAGTACTTAGCTTCAGCACACAGAGCTTCAAAGGGCACCAGAGCAAATGCCTGTTTGTCTGTCAGGGGCACCTGAGCCCACCCAGCTACTCCACCATGCATCAATACATTGCCGTGCAGGAAAACTTTTCATTTTTCTAAGTGGCATTAGGAATTAGCAGTCATTGTAGCCCAATGAAACATTTTAAGCCTTCCAATTACCATTATGATGCATTCAGGCTGATTGTGAATCAGATAATATATTAATTTTTTGCTTTGTACAAAACCCAGTAAAAACAAGAAGAATAATTTAGCCTATTTTAGTGAGATTAATGTGGACAAAGGTCACTCCAAACTGTACAGAATGACACACTTCACTGTATTTTGTATTTTCTTTAAGACTGTCTTTAAACCTTTAAACAATTTAACTTTCATTTAAAAATATTTTTATTATTCCTTATTTATTTAGAGGTAAACCAAGCTACATTACCCTTGAGTACTTACAAGCCAGAATACAAAACAGACATGAATTACTTAAAAACCCAAATGAAACAGAAGCTGTTCTCACAATTATCAAGTTTCTTTAGTTTTATGATTACGAGGGCCATGACCTTGTTGATACAGATGAATTGAGCACAAAAGCTTTATTATTTACCCATGTGCTTAAGAGTGCCATAATAAGAACTTGATTAAAATGAACGAGGTCGTGCAAAAAAACCCGAATATGACTGGCAAGCCCTGGACCTATTGCCAGCAACTCCAAGCAGCATTGGAAATTCCAAATCCTTGCAAATAAAGTATGTACAGCATCAGTCTTCACCAAATGCATCTTTGGCATTATTTAAGCTCTATAAAGCTTTCTTTTTTAAACTACTACCAAATGTTTTCCTAGAGAGGGAACAGCGTGTGCCAGAGTGCTCGCCTGTTTCCATCGGTCCCTGGGAAAGCAAGCTGTTTCTTAGGAAAGCCCACAGGAATACTTCAGAAATTCCTGCTTGCAGTTTCTGCCTGACCCTACTGTTTCTCATCCTGGGCTTTCTGCAACTCACCCAGCAGCCGATGCACCCAGCAAGGGAGAGAAAGAGCTAATTATCAGCTTGGTTAACAATGAATCGACACATGGCCAAAGTGTCCCACAAAGGAAGGAGCAATCACTGTTTCCACCGGTGGTACTTCCACTTCCACAGGGTCTCTCTCTAAGGGATTGCCCAGAGGCGAGCAGCCCATCCTGGCAGGCAGGGCTTGCTTGGGTTTCTGCTCTTCCCAGACCCAAAATAACATCACTGTGGGGATCCAAGGAGGGAAAGGAAAGCAGAGATCCCACAGGTGATGGATGATCTATTCCCCATGCCCAGGGAGCACAGAGGGAACACTGGAATGGCAAGCAGGAGTCAAATCCAGTCCCCGAGCCCCTCTGCAAGGCACAATGTCTTCACAGCCACTCCCCAGTGTTACTTGCACTGTGTGATTTGGAACCTGTTGAGCTCCAGCCTCAACTGAAGGAGCAGAGGGCCTTCCTGCAATCCCTGGAAATTTACCTCCCTCAGGAAATAACTCATGAACAATTCTATGCCATACTGAAAAAAAACTGCCTTGTAATTCCATCTCCAGTGAAAAATGCTTTGTATAAGAACAGGTTTTGAAATAGAAAGGTTAATAACTATTCTTTAAAAGAGCACCTTCAAGTAGCTTACAAATAAATGATGGCAACTGTATTGAGCTTAGCAAGAAGCTGTGACATTTTGGAAATGAAAAGAAATGATAAAGAGTTCAGTCATTTTGCTTGCCTTGAAAAAGGTTTACAATTTCCCTTAAACCTCCCTCCCACTCTTGCTAACATTCAAGTACTTGGCACACATTCACACACATATTCAACATTTTTAGAACCTGTACTCACTTTTCACCCTAGCTGGATGCTGAACTTTGGGAGAGAGTGGTAATTTTAACACCAGGAGAGACCCAAAAAGTGACTGGTGCATTACACCATGCAAATCCTTGCTGTGGGCAAGCGTTTCTTTCACATGCTGTGCTCACAAGAGCTATGGTAGATCAGAGAAAAACCTGGAATTGTGATGAAACATATATAAGCCACGATAAGCAAACCATAAGATTTCTGTATCTAGTAGGAAATTTTCTGTATATCAATACAAATGAAGAATACAAGGAACATAGGTAAGCACAGCAGCACAATCAGGTTGAAGAAAAGTGCTAGAGAAGCACCACTGACCTTCACTGAATATTTTCTTGTTGTAGAAGGAATGAAATTAAATTAAATCAAGTGTTAACTGGCTCTTTTTTTCTATTTTTTTTTTTAATTCCTGTATAGGATCATGAATAACATGCTAAACTGGAAAGCACAGAAATGCAAGAAGTGTCCCACTCAGAAGCTTTTTGACAAACTTTATGACATTTCATGCATTTGTGAATAGTGGTAACTGAGAATCAGTTCCATAAGTATTCAGTGCATAAATAAATAAAGTATATTTAAGCTTCACTTAAACCAGAAGAATTTAGTTTCATGTTTGTGAACACGTACATGGCCCATACAACAGGGCTGCACACAGCCTTGCATTTCAAAGGCTGCCTTTAGCTTTTGGCCAGATGTCAGCACAGGAGGAGCAGCCTGGCCAAGCACCCAGCTGGTGCTGGATGTAAATCAGCCCTCGCCAAATCAGCTCAGCAACACTGGAGCAGCCAGCTAAAGGCAAGGTCCATGGATTGTGTCAAGATACCAGGGAAAACATGATCCTCTTTCAGGTAACACTTGCTCTGAGGAGGATGAAAAACCTTCACATGTGTCCTCAAAGCTTCCAATCCAAACAGCTCCATCACCAACATTGCCTTCCCACTTCAGTCAGCCTCTCTGCTAACTTTAAACTTCTGTCTTCTAGACCACGTGGGAATCAAAGGTTTGAGTGGACTTTTAATTATCTTTCATGCCAACACAGGCTTTTAGAGAATAATTGAATTTTGTGGGAAGTTTAGCTTTGAGAAAAGTTAAGGAGAAAAAAGAGATCAATAACAAGAAAAAAATTAGAAAGATTACTACAGCACACACATTTTCTTCACACTCACAGCAAGACAAAACACTGTATTTGCCCAATTTGCTCATGTGCTACAAATACTGCACACTTTTATGCAATAAAAGGGGCAGCATACAGGCTGGGAATGCCCCTGGCTGGAGTGTGGCGCTCACAGGGATGCACAGTTCCCTTCCCCAGCAGGGGCAGCACTCCAGGCTCAGCACCTGCTCCCCAGGGAGGCAACTGAGCACAGAAAAGCACAAACACAAAATATGAAGTGACTCTTGTTAGTCATACAGAGGGAAGTGCCTCTTTTCTAAATACTCTGGAATCCATGGCCCTGCATGCTGGCTTTTAGAAAGGACCTTTGACTGTGTATCTTTTATATAATATTTTAATAAAGCCACCAATTTCACAACTAAAACAAGCCAGAGTGTAAAGCCAGGGCTAAATGTGCTAGAATACTGCCCATGATGTGCTTTGGTCAAGCTGTTGAATGTAATCTCAATTTTATATGAAGTCATAGTACTTGTCCGGGCTGCATCTGGATGTTGTTTTTATAAGTACAAAACTCTGCTGGTAGGAAGAGCTGAGTAATTGGTGAAAATACTGCAAGTACTATAACTAAAAAACATGTAGGCTTTTGTGCAAGGAAAAGTTCTCATTACTAATTTCACTGACATGCAGTTTAATGCACGGTGCTCTTTTTCCAGGCAAATACAGACACAGTGAAGGAAATGCAGAGCTGGATCCACAAAATTGAAGGATCCAATTTACTTCTTGCGGCACCTACTCAGAACTGGGGAGGCCCAGAGCAAACCCCTGCTATTGAAAGGACTCCTAACCTACCAGACAAGTCCTAAATCTGCCTTGTTCTACTATTGGGGAGCTCTGCTCTATCTCTCACCTTCTCTCATGTTCCCTTCCTACAGCCACAAACAATTGCTAGCACCAGACCTCCGGCTTCTCTATTTTCACAGACACAACAAATATTTTTAAGAATTGTCAGTTCTCTTGAAAACTGTGCTATGGACATTAACTGTGCTATGGACATTAACAGCAAAATATAACATCAATCCTGATGTTATATTTTTAGTCTGATGCTAAGAACTTCAGTGAGTATATGTGACTCCACGCATGTGCACCACTCAGTGAGACTTCACTCATAATTCCTGAGTTAGAAGAAAAATGTTCCTGCTAATGTGTCAGAAGAAGAGCCATCAATATGGTACCAACAATATCACTGAAATAACCTAATGGTTGTCTTTCTCATCTAATTGCTGCCAGACTAAAGAGGGCTACTGGAAGCCCTCATAAAAGACCTCCTACTTCACTACCCATCTCCTTGAAGTGTCATCTCTTGCACTACCTCAGCATCATCCCAGTTTCCCTCCCTTCTCTCTCAGCTCAAACACAGTCCTTGCTTTTCTTACCCCACAAGAAGGACATTTTTTGTCTCAAAACTTTTGCAACCACTCCATACATTAAAAAATAAAAAAAAAAAGGCACCAAACATGGTAGGTGCAAAGACTGAATTATAAGGAAATACACACAGTAAGAAAAAATAAACCTCTACATTTGCAAGTTTTCCCTGAATTGGCATCTGCCATGTAAGTAATCACTTAAACCAGAAAGAATGGGCTTCATGCTGATATTTTTTTTAATGCGACTGAAGTGCCTGCTATTTGTTTTTAGGAAATGGTTAATTTAATTAGCAGCATCTGTTCTTCCTTTACTCTTCATTCAGTCTTTTGTGGAATTTTCTGCACAAACAAGAAAAAATCTAAACTGAAAGCAAGAAACCTCTGGGCCCGTATAGACAGAGGATGTATCAATTCTGAGGGCGTTAAGAAAAACTCGTCTGTGCCACCAGACACCTCCCTGCTGACATGAGGGCACTGGTCTCACTTCTGCCCTGCTGCTATATACAGGCCCTCGGGGGAAAAAACCAGGTTGCCAAATATGCTAACCAGGAGCATTCCCACCCAGGGACTGTCAGGGTGTAATGATGTTATCTGCTAAACCACAGGCAGGCAGGGGCTGAGGAGCCTGCTCCCCTGCAAAAGCTGAATAAAGAATTAACCACAGCAGTGGGATAATTCACTAACTGTCTTCAGCTGATTCCCTCATCACAGTGAACTCACCTAACAAAGGATTTCATATAGCAATGGTGTTTTGTTCATCTCACCTTCTGCTGGTGTCTCCTGCAGTGTTTCTCTTCTGTGGTTGAGGAAACCCTGAGTGCAAAGTAGGATGAGCTACAGAAAGAGAGAGACATGTTTTCTCTACGAGCAGATCCCTAAGGACAGCTGGTGGAAAGGTAAAACCACCAAGATCCATGGCATGACTTCAACCATTTGTTGAATCACTTACATCCATGGTGTGTGACTGTCAGGTCTGACATGATCCATCTGCAGCTAAGTGGGGAGGAGGGGAAACAACATTTAATTATCACACAAAACCCATCTTCAGGACGGATTAATACTCATGGAAGATTTCAGAGCTGGGTGACATGAACCCTTCCAGATGATGCTAGGGTGATTTTCTGTGGCCTTTATTCTCACGTGCTATCAGATCTTGCTGATTTTGCACTGAGGCAGCTGGGAAAGGCTTGTACCTTAACAGGGCTGAGCCATTGCCAAAGTGAAAACTGGTCTGTGCAACAGAGACAGTGTTCAATGACACAGATCACATGTTGTGTCCAGCTTCTCCTACTAACTAGAGAAACCTGCAGAGTCCCAGCCTTTAGTTAATGGTTTAAAATGTATTGAAAATAATGTTTTTGTATACTTTCTAGTGGCCTAAACTTGTATTCTCAAGGGTTTTCATCATTCATGGGTCTCAGCTAGAAAGGTACATTCTTCTTCCTCTTTTTCTCTTTAAAAATACATCATCCTTGATATCCAATTGTGACATTAAATGCTTTTTTTCCTTCAACACATTTTTTGCTATGCACTTCAAACTAAGCTACACTTTCCAGGTGCATTAAACGTTTCAGAAACACCCTGTTCATCTTGCTGGATCTGGCTAAAACATGTTCTCCTCCTTTTCTATCCCCTTGCCTCCGGTAGCAACAGGAAAATTGAATCAGCTGGAGGAGAAGTGCAGGGGGAGTTAAGAGAGAGGTGCTGCTGTAAGTGTCCAAGATTTTTTTTTTCAGTTTCAGGTTTCTGAGAATTCCCCTAGGCTTTTCCAACACAAACTTTCTTCCTCTTTTCAGAATCATGTTTTCTCTGTAACATGACACAGTTACATGACAATTCTGCCCAACAAAAAGATTTTAAAGCAGAGTGACAGTCAGGTAATTTCTACAATGCTTTGTAGTTAATATCTCTTTCTTTTTCTTGCTGGCTCATGTTTTGCTACTCTCTTATTACTTTCTCCTCCAGCTAAAGTATATACTATTTCTGCTTGGTCTTTGTCCAGCTCTCCAGAAACTGGCTTTATCCCCAGTCTTAGTTGTCTACTTAACTGTTCATTCCCTTGCACAGACACAGCCTCTCCTACATCTCACTTATTTCTTCCATACACTACTTCTGTGTGTCAAAAGCAGCACTATTCAAGCAGGAATAAACAACAACATTGTTTTTCAAAGAAATCAAATCTAGTGTACTCTTATAAGAGTCAGATCAGCCTTCCAAAACTTTCCTTCAGGAATTTAAGCACAGGAACTACTTTGCAATTACTGCAATTGTTTTAAGCCTTGTACGGATTTTTAGCTCTAATTAATATTCTCCTTTTTTAATCAATCACTTCAAAAATTCATGAGAATAGGAGAGTTATGCATGGTGGTAAAACATGTAAGGCAGGAAAACCACTACACCCTTCTCTGTATCAACAAAAAGGAGGCCAGATTTGCAGTGCACTAGAACACTGCTTCACATTTTCAGAACAAGAATATTCTTAGCATCTGTGCCAAAACCAACATTTCCTTCCCCTCAGAAATGCAATAAATCTATAAAACTCCAAGAAACAAACCAGTAATCTTCAGACACATTGAATGAATTTACAGGGTAGGAAATGTACAGCCGGTTCTGAATTATTAACAATGAAATAAATTATAACACATTATAAATGCATCATTTAAATACATCTAATTTCTTGGCAATGAACTGTTTGGGTTTTTTTCTTCTCATAAAGACAGATAACATCTAAGAATCATTTCCCAGCAGCTTAGGGGGACTTTAGGTTGTAATGTGACTCAAATTACTTCATTGTATCCCACTAAATCTGTTCCATAAGCATGCAATGGAAGTGTCATTTCTTTGCTGATTCATCCAGGATCTTGGGGGGGGGAAAGGGAGGGAAAAGAAGCGCACAGAGATTGGCTTTCAGCCTGGGTAACTTTATGTTGCTTTTTATGACATAAATGCTTCAGGTGAGTTGATCTCTGGGGTTTATAAGCAAGGCGAGCAATTGAGAGAGGAGTCACAAACTGGATCCTCTCCTACTGTCCACACCCCACCATGTTTTTAACTCAGGATGCTGCTACTGAGAGAAATTCACTTGTTTGGTGCCCAACAGTAGAGGTGAAAGATGTACAAGCCACGCTGAGGCTTTCCACGGGCTCAGGGGCAAACACTGCCTAGGAACATGTATCCTGGGCATCTCACTCCCTACAGGAACTGCAGCTGGGGCTCTTCCAGGAGCTCCTGTTGCTCCAGACATCCTCCCAACAGTATTTACACTGGGGTACACCAGCAGAGGCTGCAGCTGGCTGAGGAGGCAGACATGGACACTGGCACATCATGCTGGCTTCGCAGCCCTTGGTTTGAGAGGGAAGATCACTGCTGCACCCGACTGCAGTAGGCTGAGCTGAATGCAAAGCCTGGCTCTTGGAATCAAAAGAATGTTTGGGGCTGGAAGGGACCTGAGAGATTATATAGTCCAAACCCCTCTGCCACAGGCAGGGAACCTTGCACATCCTGGCGTCCAGGCTCCCATTGAGGTAGTTTGTTTCTTCAACACACCATCCTCTTCCCTGTCAGGCTGAGTTTTCCTGGGCATTCAAACCAAACTTCACTCACAACAAATGTTATTTTATTTAGTTGACTTGACTACCAAACAGAAATTGGAATCCAAATTGCTTTCCTTCTGTTGCCTTGCTCTACAGCCATGCAGGCAGAGGGCACAAAGAGCCAGCCCTGTCTTCCTCCTCAGCAGAAAGGGTCAAGTGAAACAACAACAAGTATTTAAGCATGCATCAACAGTGTTGCAAGCCCCAGAAATAAAACCAGCAGTGACAAATCCCCAGTCAAGAGTTCACTTTCTGAGCTGAAGCTTCCAGCAATAAAGAAAAGTTCTTAAGCTTGAAAAAGAGTCCCTGTGTGTGTCTGAGTCTTGTCAGCAATGTTTTAAAGTGAAAGTGTAAATTACCACAGCAGTGAAAACACCGAGTTTCATCATATATCACAGTTATTCTAACTGTGCAAATCACTAAGTTGGCTAAAATCAATAATAGTAGAGATTTTCTGTATTTTTTGCAAATTAGATCATAAACTACATGATCTGTTTGCATAGATCATGCAGTAGCCCAGGCTCTAAAGCCCAACCAGCATCCAAGGCCTCTGCACCATTCTTGGGCTTTTACTGGACAACACATTAAAACATTCAGATTCAGAAAATACAAAAAGGATTAAATAACACTGAAATTACTATGATACATCTACCTGATGAGGATTTGCTAACAGTTTGGGCAGATGGTCAGAGTGAAGACATGCTAAAACCCTAACAAAAAAGCACATTCTCAGGGGTGAGGAATGGAGGCTGATCTTTGGGATAGAACCGGCTTTGCTCATACAGTTTCAAATGTTAGGACAGCTGCATCACAGCCTAACTCTGCTAGGCAAAACATCATTCTAATACATATTAAATATGCAGGAATCAGAGAAGGAAAAGGCAAGACAGCCCTTATCTTTCATATGAAACTTCATTTTCACAAAGCTATCATTGACACAGATTTGGCATTAACCCTCTGATGATCTGTCATTCTCATTCTACTGACATGCAACCTGACAGCATACCCTGTATTTCCACAGAATGATGGAGCAGCCATAGATCCTCATTTCTCCCTAGCTTTTTCCCACTTACACTGATTATCACAGTTGTACAAAGCAGAAATAGAACAAAAAGGTAAATAAAACTTTCCTTCTGGACAGAGACTTTATTTCCAAGTGTACATAAACCAAGTCAGGGACAGAAGAAATTCATGTTCCTTTGCAGTGACCTTGTATCATGCCTTGCAAGAAACTAAAGTCTTAAATCAAATTTCCCAATAATGAGCTATCATAAGATTAACAGACGTGATTTCAAGGTCCCTGGTGATTGCTAGCCCAAACCACTATGGGGACTACAAAGAGGCAAGGTTAAATTGATTCACATATTGTAATATTTAAACTCAGAAAAAACCTTCAAACCCAGAAGAGAGGACACCCCATCCCTGTTACCCATGTGATTCTGGTCAAACAGAGTGAGAAGAAAAAACAGTCCATCTTCATACCCTGCATCACCTGGATATCCATGGTGATCTTCCTACCTAGTTCCTACTGAACCATTTCATAAGACACTACAGGAAATGGCATGCTCCAGACCTCACCATAATTTTACACTTGCCCAAAAATACACTTGACAGTGCAGGGCTTGTAGAGTTCATGTACAGGGGGGGATACAAATTACTCAGTGTCACTCTTTGATTTGGCTTTGGGACATGAAAAACTAACAAAAAGCACTCCTTGTTATCTGGCTTCTTTCCCTGCCCATGGCTCATAGTCACAGTTTCTCCTGGCTCAGAAGGGGCACCAGCAACCAGCCTTACTCTCTGGGATCTGCTGGGGGCAAAACAGACCAGAGCTACCACTGCCTGTTTAATTAGAGTGATTTTGTCATCACCAGCTAACTACCTGCTTTCTTTTTTCCTAAGCCTAGCACTGGCCCGACTCAAAAGTCAATCCTTACATATCAGAAAAAGAACAGGATCAGGAACCTGCCTTGTGCCAGCTAGAGAAGACAACACATGGACAGCTCAGAAATTACTTCTCCACATGGGACTTAATGGCAGCTAACTGGAGTATTTCTGCATATCAGAAAAAAACTTCTAGCCACTGTTACAATTTTAATACAATAGGTAGAAATAAGTTCTGGGAGGAGGCTGCTTGCTGAAGTATTTTTAAAAATCCATCAGTGATTGACCCAAGGCACTAAGAGCACTCAGCACTGTGTTTTAAAACAATTAATTCAGTGAAAAACAAATTAATACCAGCATCGATTCAGAAGTATTTTTCTGCAATGTTACGTTTTTCAAACCTCAAAAAGCATCAGTGTCCAAAATGAATAAAGGACAACTTTAGGGAAATACAAAGATATAAATGTGTAAGTCCTTTCTGTTTTTAATAGGCTGGACTATTTGATATGATGCAAACACTGATGAGGATTTGAGAGCTCTTTGGTTTCATCCTGGCTACCTTAGGTGCTGTCCTGCTTACTTCTGATAATTCACAGAATAATGAGGTTGACAGAGACCTCTAAGATCATCGAGTCCAACCTATGCCCTAACACCTCAACTAGACTATAGCACCAAGTGCCATGTCCAATCTCTTTTTAAACACATCCAGAGATGGTGATTCTATCACCTCCCTGGGAAGATCATTCCAGTACTTTATCATTCTTTTGGTGAAAAATTTCTTCCTAATATCCAACCTATACCTTCCCTGACGTAGCCTGAGACTGTGTCCTCTTTAAAGGATACATTTAAAGGACTGTGTCCTTTAATTTAAACTAAGGAATTAAATAAAAAGGACTGGAAAGCATTTTGAAATCTGTAACAGAAAACACCAGCTAAGGATGAGGCCGTATGACTCAGGAGAAATTCCTCAGGGGTAAGAAAGCCAAGGAGGAGGATCTAGGAAGGAAGGACAACTGATCCAAGGGGTGGCTGGGATCCAGCGGCGTGGGATCAGTTGTCAGCGGGGCTTAGCACAGGGGGCTCAGCAGGAAACAAGATCTTTTCATCTGGGGGAAGTGTCGGGGTGGTCATCTGAGAAGACAACCCCCACACAAACACAGGCAGCCAGCAAAGGCTCTGCCCTGCCCGGGAGCCCCTGCTCTCCTCATGGCAGAGGAGGAAGCTGATGATTAACGCTGTGAACAGGTGATTAGTGGCTACCAAACATCAGCACATGAAGATATGCCAGCCAGCATGCCTGACGTGAAAGGTCACGTACCATGGCAGCCAAACGAGGAGACATTCTGGCCATGCCTGAGGCAGCCGCAGAGGGAGAGGAGGTGAGACGCCAACCTGTTGAGCACTACACCTTTGCTGTCACACACACGTGGTCCCCGTGGCGCGGCTGGTGCCCTGTGTCCCTGTGAGACCCGTGTTCTGGCCGTGCCCCAGGGTGCAGGCTCAGGTTGCGGCCTCCTCTGCAGAGGGGAATTGCTGCGGCTGAGGGGCTCCGGCGGATCACAGTGCGAGCGGCAGCACGGGCACTCTGTATTCCACACACATGCTGCACTCAAAGGGTGCACAACTTTTTCTCTAGAAATAGTGATCCATTCCACACGCTTACATTCAGACCCTCACCAAGAGCTCAAATCAGAATCATGGTGTTGGGAACATGATGAGACCCACACTTTCAGCAGTTGTCATTGCTTTTCATATTTCAGCTCAATAAACACAAGCATCAACTTTTAAAAAGAGCTCTTGCAGTTCTCATTAGTAGCAGGCAACTTCATGGCTACCCATTCTGTCCAAAAACCTGGCCTTTTTGTACCTTTGACCAGGCATCCAAAATATCCACTCAATCAGCCTGAAGTCTAAGGCAGATTACATACTTAATTAACCCAAATTCTGAAGCTGTCACAACTGTAGTCCCATCTGACAACACTGGCAGGGTGAAGTGTTTCCCAAAAATAGCTGAATAGCTTTGGATAGAAATTTAGCACCAAATGAAAACAGTACACCTTTACATTGTACTTAAAACTCTTGCATAACTTACAAAAGCATTAAAAAACAGGGAGAAATGAATAGGATTCCCAAAGTAGTCTTACGAGAGTTCAGCCTCGAAGTCCCAAAGCAATTTAAATCTCAGGGAAAAAAATAAGGAATATGAGGCTCTTTGCTAAGAACGTCCTTTGTGGCTGTGGACAAGTCATTTAGGGCTTCACATCAGATGAAACTTACCATTTCATCTCAATAGCTCTGATTTCCACTCTTTCAAGTGCAGCAAAACCTGAAATGACCAGCTGACAGGTGTGCTGGGAGTAGCTCACTTCACCTGTAAGTGCTTTGAAATGCCTTCCTGTAAAGTGCAAGGAGTTTCAAAGTTCTTCCACTTTAGAAAGAAAAAACAGCCAGAGGAGAAAAAACAATTTCCTTTTTAAACCCTTTAAGAATTATTGCTCTAAGGGCTTTTCTACACATTCGGAGTCATAGTGGACTGAGTCAGGATGAGAATTTAGGTCTCTGGCTGAGCATCTCCATGTCCAGCTCCTCAGGAACAGGAGGGCTGGCTCCACAACAGTGCCCTCAGCAAGGCTCACAAGCAGCTACTAATGCAGAGCACCACTGGAGTAACAACTTCCACTAGACAAGTCTTGGAATTTCTCTATGGATAACCAATTAGTTTCTTTAGCAGCACCTAGAAGGGCTGAAGCAAATATTAATTTTCCATTTCATTTCAGGATTATGACAAGCTCGCCCAGTTTACACAATTACAGTTCCTCTGCACAGACACAGGTGAAGTTGCTGTTTCCTCGTCCATGAACAGGAAATCCCATAAAGCCAAGAGAGATGAAAAGCAGCAGTCTGAGAAACATGTTCACTGCTGACCTATGAGAATCATTTCACCGAGTGCCAAGGTCAACAAACAACAGGATCCTACCAGGGACTGCTTTCATCTCATGGGGGGAGCTGGGTGGGAAATGGTTTTCCTGTGCTGTTGAAGTACATTTTCATGCCCTTGAAAAAAACAAAACTGTGTGTCTGTAAAAGGATGAAATGCAAGCCAGACAGTTTGTGCTCTGTTTCTGCAAAACGCATGTGAGGAGAGGAACTCCCCCAGCGCTGAGTAGCAGCCCTGCAGATCTCATCCTTGGCACAGCAGGTCAGCGCAGGGCTCTGACCCCAGTGAGCACCCTGACCAGGGGGGCAAGAGTTTCCCGGGACCTTCCCTTTGCAACTTGTCCTACCCTCTGCTTGTGCTCCACATTCCAGGCTGAGCTGCCTGACCTATTCCTAGGAACACTAACAAGGTCTGTTTTTACTGGAAATTTCATTCTTGAAAAGGCATCGCAACTCAAGAAACAACAAAAATCTTTTCCCACCTAACTAGTTCAGCTTTGAAATGCTACCTTCCCAATATGCTGATCATGTCTCCACTGTTTGTTTCTCTGTGCTATGGTTGGTACTGAACTACGAAAGAAGAAATCTAGAAGAGAAAAGAGAAAAAAAAAAAAAAACCTGAAAAAAGCCCACAGCTCTACTGCCCTTTGATAAGCTGTAGATCAGAAAGTAGAAGAGATAGCTTTTGCACACAATGGCTGATAACCCCCAAAAGCACTCAACTCCAGCCAGTAAATGGGGAGAGATCACATTAATGAAGTCCTGCCAGGCGTGGGAAAATCAGAGAAGAGGAAAGAAAACGAACAAGGATATGTGCTCCCCATTATCCACATTATCTATATTGTCTTCCCAAGCTCCTGTTGTGATTGATGTTTGTTCACATTTTCTAACCATGGCAAATAACAACAAGCTTTAAAAAACTTTCTAAGTGGCTGGAAAGGTGTCATCTGGGAGAAGGAGCAAAAGCTGCTTATGGACACCAACCAGGCAATCTAAGGCTTGCTTTGCTGCCTATCTACCACTCATAGTTATGAGAGATGATTAAAGCCCAGATCCTCCTGTCCAAAACACTTCAATACCCACTCACATGCAGCTGATGGCAAAGTCTAGCCCGACAGTATGGCTAAAGAAAGTTCCAATGGAGTATGAAAATCTGAAGTTCTTCCTCTCTTTATAGGCATGCTAATCCATCTGGTATGAGTCTACATCTGCCCAGTAGAGAAGGACTTTGAATTTTATGATTAGACCTCAGTCCTGCCCTTAACCCAACAGGAAAGTGACACTGGGACCTTGATCTGTTGAAATACTTCAACATATATTTACATTTCCAAGAGTAAAACCTTTAACTTAAAGCAAATCTTAAAAACCCAGCCCTTCAGGACACTGGCTGAGGTCCATCCTGAGCATTGTGTTATGTATTAATTTTATCTCTTCTAAGTCACTCTGTGACTTTCAGGAAAAATCTTTTACTTTAGTTTGCTACATCAAACCATGTTCACTTGAGCAGTCTACCCAAAGGCCCCGTGGTGATTTATCAGTGGTGCCTCCCCTGCACAGAGCCACAGCAGGGCTCATGGGGCAGGGTCTGAGCCCTGCAGGCTGGCATGGCTGGAGGAAAAGGGAGCAAACAGGCAAGCAGCTCCTCACAGCTGCTGTTGTGTGGCTCACTGGGGATCTGAATGCACTATTGATTCCCTAGCACTAAAACAGATTTGTAGCCCCTGCGTGTGCAGGACAGATATCTCCTTCAACTCTAATCTCCAGCAGCTGTCAAAGACTTAAATGGCTTGGAGCTGCCTGGAACACCAAAATCAATGAAGATTTTAGGCCTGCTTGCCTAAAGGGCAACCCATGGAACAGGAACCAGTGAAAGTCATTCTCCTGCCCTGATCACACATGGATAGGGCCTCCCAAACTTCACAATGGATTAAGCATCCAGATCATGTCAGTAAAAAAGACTAGAGAAAACAAATGAGTGCACCCCATCCATGACACCCAGAAACCCACTTGCCCCTATCATTCCTTGTTGAAGATACACCCTACCAACAATTTCAACAGCAATAAAAGTGCAGTGGGACTACTCTGCTAGAAACCTCCCGGGGGCACTGCCACTGTCTCATCACAAACTGCAGTGCTCTTAAAATGAAGATAACTAAAATTTACTTGGCAATATTGAGGCAGCATCATTGGAACTTTCATCTTCAGATACCTGTCTCTCACTGCTCCTGACTGAAAATGTTCTTTTCAATCAGGAAATAATTCAACGGTGATTATTTTTTCTTTGAGGCAAAGCTAGAAATTCGGCGCAATTATTGTCCATTATCAGCCAGCCAAGCAAACACAGGCACCACAGTTATCCTTGGTCAAGATACAGGCCCCCCCCAAGGCAAAATGCTCTCACAATAGACTTCTGAACTCGAGTTTGGTCACTGTTTTTGTACAGGAAGTTTAACAAAAATTTTTAACCAGTCCATCTGTTTCCTTACATCTGCTTTCCAATGACTACCTTGAAACAATCCTAACACACTAGCTGCCGGGTGAAACCTTCAACAGGATGGTAACATTTCTTGGAAATGGTCCAATTTTTCTTTCATGCAATGTTTGACAGGTGAGAAAACCATCCAAGGTTTTGACTGGGATGGTGTGACTAGGAATATAACCAAGTTTGTCTGAAAATTATGTGTTAATACTAAAACTATTCTCTGGAACAGCAATGAAGGAAAAATAAAAGGGGAAAAGAGAAAGTTTGTTGCGCTGTCTCCCATTTGACAAAACATTCCCACATTAACAGCAATAAGCAAATTAAGGAAAAAGTTCAGTCTTCAGCATTAAAGTCCCCAACAGGATTTTTGTTGGTTGGGGGTTTTTTTGCTTGGTTTTCAGTTTGTTTGTTTGTTTTGTGGATTTAAAGGAAACAGGCGTTGAGGAAAAACAGGCATGCAGGAATTTCGCAGGAAACTTCAAATGTCGCTCAAGTTAATTCAGATTCTACATCCTATTATTGTGGGAAGAGACCCACTCTTCAGTAACTAAAACACACCGGATTATCTTAACAACATTCCCAAGAAGCTCGTACTACCTTCAAAAAGTTGCCAACAGCCGGGACTGCTTTACTGGGGGGATGGGAGTGGGGGGATGGAGGTGGCGGGGAAAAGGACCCGAAACAGTTCCACTCACACGCTATTTATTTATTTTCAACAGTCTGCTTACACATAAAATGTCCTGAAGCTAAAAGCAACCAGCTGGGCGGGTTACTAGCCGCGCTCCTGGGCGAGGTGCCAGAGCTCCTTCCCTTTCCCTACGAAAGGGAAGCCTTCGTCCTTATTTATTTAATAACGGGAGAAGAAGGAGCCCCGAGCCCCGGGGAAGCTGCGAGGCACGGCGGAGCCTCTGGCAGTGCAGCGCCGGGAGCGGCCGCGCCTCGCGTTCCGCTGCGCTCCGAAGGCACGGGCACCGCTCCGCCCGCCCGGGACCGCGGGCACTGCTCCGCCCGCCCCGCCACCAGCAGGGACCCCCGGCGGGAGCCCCCGCCCCGCCGCCCCGGTACTCACCGCCGGCCGGCTCGGGCAGCGTGGAGACCGAGGTCTGGCCCATGGCTCGGCCGGGAGGCGCTCACGCCGCCCGCAGCCTCCGCCGCGGCTGCTGCCGAGGGCACATCCCGGGGCTGGCCGGGCCCGCGCTCCCCGCCGGCTGGCGGGGGGCGGCTGCTCCGGCTGCGGGCCCGCGGCTGCCGCCTGTCATCCCGCCGAGCCGCCCGGACACCGCCGCGCCCCGGGCCCTCAAACCCGCCCCGCTCCGCCCCGGCACCGCCCCGGCCCCGCCCGGCCCGCAGCAGCGCCGCGGTCGCGGGGGTCTTTAAGAAAGAAATTAAAAATATTTAAAAATTGAAAATAAAAATATATCAAAGGCAGAAAACCCCCCTTTAGCTACACGGAGTTTCCCCTTTAGCCACTCGGAGTTTGGGAAGGACGGAGCGCTACCGGCGGGGCTTCCCGCGCCGCTGGCGTCCCGGTCCCTGCCTCCCCCCGCCCTGCTCCAAAGCCTTAGTCCAGACACGGAGTTATTCCCACCCCTTCTCATCCCCTCTGAAGGTACAGGGGAAACTTGAGACAGCCTCAGGGAGCGATCCCATCGCCCTGGCTGGCTTTGCTGTCGGGAGCAGTTTCCAGGCTGCGCTGCCGCCACGAGTGGAAAAGGAGCGGCCGGGCAGGGCATGGGATCCTGACCAGGCTCCTTTGGCTGTGGCTGAGCTCTGGAAAAGTGCCCGGCGCTCGCCACACACTCAGGTACATAATGGAAGACAGGACTACTTTTAGTTTTGGGAGAAAGAAGATAGCCAAAGACAGCGGTATCCAGACAGCACTCTGCCGTAACAGGTGACAGAAGGGACAGAATAAATGGGATAAACTTATGAGCAAGATGGGGGAAAACAGACATTGTGCATATAGCTCTAGGGCAAAATAAATTATTAATTTGTCTTCCTTAAAGCATAAGCATCATCCAAGCAGTGATACAAGCTTAACGCTAAAGCAAACAAGTAACTGTTACCAAAAATAAAATAAAAAATAAAAGCCCCCAAAAACTTGAGCACCTAATAGCTATTACTATGCAGCATCTAGAAATAAGCAGGGAGATGCATATATATCACAGGAGGACACCTAAGACCCACCTAAAGAGCATCTATTAGCAAAACAAGGTGAAATTGCAATTTCCTAGCGGTCTGGAAGTCCCAGAGGAAAATCCTAGAGGGGTTGAAGTGTTTTCTGGCTAGCTGATCTTTGCCTGTGTTGGCACTGTGGTGGTGTTTCAAGGATGGAGAAGTGTGTTTGTTAGTGTGGGGCCCATACCAAGGACACAAAAGGAGCACAAGAAGTTGCTGCTGCCTATGTGGTAGGCAGAACTGTGATTGTCAGCTAATACATGGAGAATACAACTAATGCTAGTCTTCATGGTTTTTTATAGAAAATAGGTCCTGGTAAACAGCTCTTTTTTCCCCTCATTTTATATGATTATGCATTAAATTGCCAGAGGCTTGAGTGTAATAGACTTCTGCTAGGTGCTTGATTTAGTAAGAGAAAAAAAGTGAGTACAGCACAAAACTAATAAAGCACAAACAGATGAAGAGCTAAATGAAAAGCAGATCAACTGTCCAAGCAGCACTAGCATTTAATGAAGATGTTGGTGAGCTGCAGGGAGGCTCTTCAGAGTTTTCATCAGTAATCTAGAGAAGTATTTTTTCAAACAGCTTTAAAAAGACTAAATAAATCACCACTGGCAGCAGTTTTAGACAGTAAATATTAACAGAGTGATAATGAGAACAAGGCAGTCACAGAGTTATCTGGATTATTTAACAAACTCAGGTCTTTCAAACAAGTTTTAATAGAGTCAAAATGAGAAAAAAGTCAGACTTGGAGGATGAAACCACACAACCTATATGGCCAGGGAATGTATCTTTGAAATTCACGCCATACAGGAGCTTGGAGAAATTCAACGTGAGCTCCTAGTGAGCTAGTGCTGGTGGAAAAGGGATTGCTATGTACATATAGCTGTGCAAGTAGAAAAGGGTAGGTAGAAATCCCATTGCCTTGTTGTGCTTTTTATCAGACAAAAAGTGCTGTCCCATATCCAGTGTTGTTGTCTCTCCCTTAAAAAGATGCTGTGTGGTGTGAGAGAGCTGGAAAGAGATTCATAAGATAAGATGGAAACCACAGAAAGCGGTCTCCAACAAAAGGTGTGGAAAAAGCCAATGCACTTGGGAAACACAGACATGCTGCACTTTAACTCAAGAGTGCCCTTGCAAGGAAACAACATGTTGAAGCACTGAAGGAAGGACTCTGACACCCCCAAATCCAGGTTCCATACAAAGCACAGTGTTGAGGACAACTGAGTGGAGCTTATGCAGAGAACCAGACTGAACTGTGCAGTGGGAGCCAAAGGCAAGGGAGATGGCCTAATGGTCCCTTTGTCCACCCAAGAAAAGGATTCCAGAAGGGTGGCTTGTTGTATTAGATGACTTCTATCATTAATTTCTCAGGATTTTTTTTGCATGCCATTTGGCACATTCATTTTTCTTACCTTGAAAAGTTATTTTTAAAGGGTTTGTTTTGAGAAACTCGAGTTACCTCTTTGGAGTCTCTTGTAAACAGGAACATAAAAGTTTTCCTGTCTGCCTCTGGTGAATCTCATTAATTTTATCAAAGGAAATTGTGTTCCCCTCCTGCGTAAATGCCCAGTTTACAATGCAAAAGTGTATACCATCTGTCTGCAATGCTTCATGTGACGTAATAAAGTCCTTAAAGTCAATTCATGAGCTAAATAAATGAAATTTAGTTACCACATCCTTCATGTAACTCAAGTAGTTGCCAGTTTCCTTTGCTTTAGATGTTGTGTTTGTTTCTGTTTTTTTCTTCCTAAGTTAACTGATGGTGACAACTTTCTTTTCTGTGAATGGTAAGGGATACTGGGCTGTTGAAAGATATATTACATTTCTCATATGCAGGGCTATATTTATGTAATTGCCTCCATACAGAAAGATTCTAGCATCCTACTGACATTCACATGTGAGCATCCACACAAAATACACACATTTAATATTTGCTTGTCTGTGGACTTTAATTCTGCAGTATGACAGAGGTGTTCTCATCTGTGCATTAGGTTTCTTGCCATGTTGATAGCTGATGGCATGTAGAACAGTTGACAGTTTAAGGATATAACAAATTATTCTAGCAGAGATTTAAGATTACAATTATGTAGATAGAATACACTTTTATCTGGTATACTTGTCTTTTAGGATGTAGATGATCCTATGATATCTTAAGCTGTATATTCCACTTTGCATCTAAACATCTAAGAGGGTAAGACGCACAAAGAACTTCTAAGCATTTTGCAGTATTTTAGTCTTCTGGGGTTTCTGGAAATCCACAATCGCAAGTAAAGCAAAAACAGGCAGGGAAAGATTAAAGAAAGAATTTCAGGATTAAAATTTCCATGATCATTTTATCCAAGGTTAGTCTTGTACTGAAGGAAATTCTGCAAAAAGATGCTAAAATATGAGTGTTTTCCATCAGGTGGTGAAGCAGCAGTTCAGCTGATGGGTACAAGAGGTGCCAGTAAGTCATGCCAGACTGTTCTGACACAGCAGCATCAATGGGGTTCCTGGAACCTGTGTCCCAGGTAGATTTGAGATCCAATGTGAGTAATAATGTCTGATTGCTACAACACAGAACTCTTCGCTTCTTGCCCAAAGTTAGCTCTTGCCCAAAGTTACTGCGTTGATACTGTGAAGAGTACTCTTAAAGAGGCACTCTGTTGAACCTCAAGAAGGGAAATATCCCACCAAAAGGAAAAAAGTTAGCTTCTCCCTGAATTTCAGAGGTGTTTGTAAAACTAGAATGTCTCACTTGTTGAAATGGCTGGACGAGGTCTCTTCGTGGAAGATGATGTAAAACTTCCAAATTTTTCCAAAGTCAGAGTGAGATAATGCACACAATGATCTATCTCACATGTGAAAGTGTAAGCTCCTTCCCTTCAATAAAACATCAAAGACAGGTCTATTTCAGTGTGTTTACTATACTGGGATGATGGATGGCAATAGATGATTTACAATTTACAGCATGTTGTTACCTGGTCTTTACAGTTCTATAGGCTCATGTTAAGAGGCATTTTAGAAAGGGGAAATTGTATTTCTATTCTCTCAGTTACCAAGATTAATTTATGGCCCTAAATATAACAGAAGCTATGAGGAGGGTCTATCACATTTAATCCCAGGTTTTGTAATGCAAGACTGGCAAATGTAACAGGAAAACACTATTTCCCAGGTGCTTATTAAGAAAAACCAAGAGGATGGCACTGAGTCCAGAGCAGGAATGATCCAAACAGGTCATTTCTTATGTGTTCCACTCACTCACAACTCTTGCAGAACTGCTGGAAGATGATCAGCCTGGTCTCTGGCAGGCTGCAGAGCTGAATGATCCAACAAACAAAGCAAAGGTCATGGCATGGAGCAAACATGAGCAAGAAGCTGGGTCCTTTTTTTAGCCATGGTCACAGTAAGGTGTGTAACAATGGTATTGAATTTGTACCTGTCCGTAGAGAACCTGCAGTCATTAGGGGAAGAGTTTGGGGAGGATACCTGCACAGTCTCTTTGCTTGAGACTGAAATATCAGCTGTGGTTGAGCAAAAAGCTAATTCTGTTTTCTGTGAAAAACTGAATGCAGTTCTTAAACAGGCACCATCAAAACCAAGTCACAGGCCATATTAATGGATTATACAGGGAGCATATTGGGCATTTAGGCCATTTCCTTGTAATAACCAGAGACTTTTCAATTACTCCAGAATCTTCTCTCATTTGAAAATGTTTATGTGTCCTTTTTTTACTTTTAATGGCTTAGCAATGCTGTGCTTTCACCAGTGTCACCTACCATTTTCAGTGCCCAAGTGTAAGGAAAAAAAAAACTTGAAATCTTCCTTAAAAAAGAGGCTGTTGGTTTTGTGAGTGATCATCACTGGTTTTCCTGCCACAAAAATCCCCATTGCATTCTGTCTACATAGTAGAATGGAAGGCAACTATACAGAACTGAGAGGAGCTTCTGTAGTTCAGTCTCCAAATTTGGAAGCTAAGGGTTCAGAACTTTAGGTCACAGGAGGAGTTAATATGCAAATATGGGTTATTCTGATCAAAACATACAGCAGAAGTGTTTTGGATGAGATTTGTTTGTTCACATTAAGATTGCCCTGGGTGATGGTTAGCAAGGCCGTCACCTGTGGAAGATCTGAGGGGCTCAGACTTGTTTAGTATTCAGATGATCTCAACTCTTGTTTCAATGTCTGTTCTTATTTATCCATACTAGATCTTTGTCATCTGAGGCAGGAAAAACAGCACAACTGGGCAAACCCATTCCTGGTGATTTGGCGCAGACGGGTTTTCTTTCTGCTCACAAATTATCTCCAAATTGGTTCTGCACTTGCAAACCCTTTTGCTGCTCTAAATTATTCACCATAACGGTTTGCAAGCCAGTTTTGAACACTGAGAAGCAGGTAAACAATTCATGGCAACAGGATTTCAATAATTTATCACCCAGGCTGTGTGCTAGGTGCCCTCAGCCATGGGCATCTCTTTGTGCTCTCTGTCTCAGGGGTTTTACCTGTGCCTGGAGGAAACTTGCATAAAAACACATCAATATGGTCTTAAAAGGTTAGTAATGAGTGCTTATGGATCTACTTGTGTGGTTTTATCATCTGATCTGTGGCTTTCTTATGTTGTATCCTTTAACTTGACATTGTTCTTTCCCATATTAAGTAGCTGTTCAGCAAGTTTTTCTAGGAATGACTTTTACAGACTTGAAGAATGCAAGTACATTTAAAAATCTCCATTGTCATTTTAATAACAGATTGCAGTTTCTGTGGTATTGTTTACACTGGACTTTTAAAGTAATTCACATACTGTGTGTGGTTGAAAGGCAGAAAATAGGAAGAAAATGGTCCCAACACAAATATTTAGTGAGTGGTGAAGAGCAGACCTGCTCCTCTCCTGTGCATATTCCTCAGCTGCAGAAACTGCCCTACACACCCACTGTGCTTTCCTCCTACATTTCCATTTCTACATGCTTCATCCCCAGCCAGTTCTGTTCCACAATATCTTTCAAACGTTTTTTCTTTCCCTAATGTTCTTTAAGGGCAAATTCTAAAACTTTAAATCCCTCTGAGATTTTAGACCTCCATCCCACACTTGTTGCTAATGTTTGTTTACTTTGCTTGTGATGATCTGGAGCCAGTTCCCTTGCTTCACTTCATTAAGCCTGGCCTATGCAGGAACCTTCATTTTCTCACAGACTCAGAGTATTTCACCAATTGTTTGGAGTACTATTATGTTCACATCTATTTTTTAAAAATTATCAGCTGCCCAAAGACTTCTGATATAAGTAGTAGAAGTGGTGTCATGCAGATTTTGGAGAAGTACTTGTGTAATATTATGGAGGTGAAAAAATTAGAGATTAATCAGACCCATCTGACACAAGTGTTGGAGTTTTTAAATTTGAATTTACTGAAAATTAATATGTTTTAAGAAATGTGTGCTCTTCAGGATAAGACTCTTGCCTTCTTTAAGGGCTAAGTAGTGTTCACTTAATGCTGGAAAAAGCTACCTTCTGTCTTTGTTTAAAGCATCGAGGGGAGCTGGCATACTGGATCACATGATGTCCCTAAGCCTAAATCAGATATTCCTAAAAAAGAGATGAAGAACCCCCCAGTAGGTGACATGACATATTACCCAAAGTCTGTGAGGTCACACCCTAATATTTAATAATGTAAATTGCCATAAAAATGCCACCGTCCTGGTTTAAATTTTACACCTTGAATTTTCAAAAACTCTTCTACATGTTTATGACTGTTAGTTGCAAGAACTCTTGATATTAATGTACTTCATACATGATCATTTCCTCTGTGCCTCATTCTGGCTCCTGGATCCCAGCACCTCCTGTTGTGTGGCAGCGCTGTGACAGCACAGGACAGAATTTCCTTTCCAGGCAGAAAATAACCATCAGACATTTTCTAATCAACAGTGTGTTTGTCACCAGATTTCAATTTTGTCCAGGGTTCCAGATTTATGATGAAAGACAAAAAAGGACTACATTAGGAATTATAAATAGCATCCTGCCTGTCCTAGTTCAGGCCACTGGGGAAGAAGAAAGCAGTGGCATAACAATGGCACTTTGGAGTGTAGAGTTCCTCAATAGTCGGGTTTCTGCCAGGTTTTCACAGGCTTTAGCTGCTGCTAGAGTTTGTATCAGTAGCTACGATAAACAGAATGAACAGGCCCCTTTACTGATACAAGCTGGCATGTCCCCAGCTGGGAAAATGAAGTAGGGCAGCTAAAGGCAGCTGGAGGCCTGTTCTTTCTCCAGGTCACCACCTCTCCTCCTCCACCTCTTCTCTCAAGGCCTGTTGCACCTTTCATTGTGGCATGGTACTGGAGGTCCCTAATTCATCATTCACGGAGAGGCTCCTACCAGCAGGACCAACTCCCCTTCACCATTTTGCATTTTTTCTCTCTCCCCTCTGGGCCTAACAGCAGCCTCTGGCTGCCTTCTGGCTGCTGCTGCTGCTGCAACAAAGCCAAACTACCCAGGAGAATTCCTGTGCTCTCCAGCCTTCCCAGCTGAGAGAGAGAAGCAGCCATGACACTGATTCAGCTGCACTAACCATTTTCCTTAGAAAAACACAGCTCTCTGCTCTTCGGGGCACGTGTGGTGGTTGCTGGCTGTGGTTTTTCCTCTGTGTTTCCAAGCTCCTTAATGAATCACTGCTTTTTGGCGCTGAAGCAAAATAAACACATCATTTTGGATGCCTTTGCCAAATGTATGTACATTTGGAACAGGTTTTGAATGATAGAAAGCAAAAGGTTTAATGAAATGTGCAGGCTGCATAGTTAAAGTTTCAAAAGAGCCAGAAAATATGAAACTGAGGGTCACAACAGTATCATCAGCCCCCAAGTTGTTCAGATTTTGTGAATTTTCTGGAATACATGCAGAGGACTTACTAGTAATGTATCCACTAGAACTCTCAATGGGAGAAAACAGTAATAGAAAGCAGCACAGGGGTGCAGGATCACTCATCAGCATGATGGTTGATGCCTGCCTCTTTCCTTTCCATTTCCCTTCCCCTTTCCATTTTTCTTTTCTGCTTTTTAACTGATTCAGTGTAACTACACATAGCACAGCGGAGTTTTGCACTGATGCTTCCTAGCCTATGTGAAGGGGAAAAGATATCCAACAAATAAATTGGCAGCTGTACTGAATGAAGTTTCTCATTTGCTCAAGGCAGTCGTGTGTACATACTTTGTCCTGCACTTTGGCCCTTCTGAACTGCATCAGCCTGCCCATGATTTCAACAGTATTCGTTTGCTCTTGCTGACTTGAGTGAGAATTGAGAAAAAGTTTCAAAACTGTTTGGCACCAGTGTTCTTCTAGTTCCTCTCCATTCAATTAGATTTTAGAATGAATGCAAATGTATTGCTGGACTATAATTAGCTCTGAAGGACAGAAGTCCACTGGGGACTGCCTCTTTTGTTTTTAAATGGCCAGCTGTAAAGACACTACTTTGAACAATATCCTGAATGTCAGCAAAGTTTCAAACCTGGAGCCATGCCTGATTAACTTCCAAAAATCAGAATCATCTCTGCCTTTGGCAAATCAAAGTCCTTCCCTATGAAGCTGGTTTACTACAGAACTATCTGGACCAAAATGCAAGTTTCAGCCTTCAGTTTCCCTTCCCTGTATGTTTCTACTACTGTGAAAATGTGGACTTTTTTTTAATCCTACTGGGAAAATGCATTTTTTCCACTCTCCCATGACTCAAAAACATCTGAAAGATTCTCCCTCCAAGCTGAAGAAAAAGAAGAGGGAAAAACTTCACCTTTTGGCAAAGATACAGATGGAAATTTTTGACTCAAAAGAGGATTTTCAAAATAAAATAAAAGAAGCATGTGAAAACAAGGGGTTATAGTGGAAACTATTTTCATAGCCAGCTCTAAAGTAAGCATTGCTGTTCCAGAGACACATGGTACTGATGCAAACATTGGTTTGAAGCCAAAGCCCCATGCATGCTAGTGGAATCCGGAAACACTACAATATTAAATGCACCTCAAAATATATGTCAGACATCTCCCCGTGTCTGTTCCACTTATTCTTCACAGCAAGACACCGTGCACTTAATTCATCAGCAGAATAAAGAGCTGGTGGTGGACATTCTTTCCTGCACCACACTCACCAAACAGTCTTCTGGAAGACTTTGGGCTTATTATTCCCATTTTGCAAATATTGAGCCAATATCCACTTTCCATCTGCAGCACTTACACAGCACCTATTATTATAGCATGTGAGCAGCTCTTGCTGGTTCGAGGGAAGTGTTATTATCCCCAAGGTACCATTTCCATGTTTCATTTGGGGTGATGGCAGGAGTGAGTGTGCTACAAAAGGTGTGAGGGCATCCTGCTCAGCTGCACACCTCTTTGGCAGACTCTTTCTCCTATCTTTTGTCTGCTTCTTTCAGATGCTATAAAGCAGTTGTCCTGGCCCTGGACAGTTTTCTATCATGGCAAATCCCCTTTGTCTGCTCTGGTGAGACCCCACCTGGATTACTGTGACTCACTCAGCACATGGAAGACATGGACCTGTTGGAATAAATCCAGAGGAGGGCCATGTAGATGATTAGAGGTATGAAGCCCCCTCCTGTGAATACAGGCTGGGAGAGCTGGGGTTATTGTACCAGGAAAAGAGAAAGTTCAGGGACACCTTATAGCACCTTCCAATAAATTAAAGGGGGCCTACAAAAGAGCTGAGAGGGACTTTTCACAAGAGTATGTGGAGATGGAACAAGGGGGCAATGGCTTGGGTCTGAAAGGTAGTGTGTTTTGATTTCATGTTGGGAAGAAGTCCTTCGCTGTAAGGGTGGGTGAGACACTGAAACAGTAGCCTGGAAAGCTGGTACTTGCCCCCATCCCTGGAAATATTTAAGGCTGGACAGAGTTTTGAGCAACCTCATCTAGCTGAAGATGGCCCTACTCATTGCAGGGGTGTTGGACTAAATTACCTTTCAGAGGTCCTTTCCAGTTCCAACCCATTCCATGGTTACTTTTGCACCTACCGTGATTAAAGCTGTGGTGCTTGTTCTACATCTTTGCTGATCTGTAAGAAAGCCCACAGCCAGTTACAAGTGTCCAAAACAAAGGTGTAAAATGAATCTCCTGCTTTTGTGCAGACTGTCTGTCAGATTCACATTCTCTGAACAGAGAGAGACAATTCTCTCTCTCAGGTTTTTTCCTGGAGAAGCAGAAAAAAGAATGGTCAGAACAATTCTTATCTCATTTGCTGCCCCTGTGTTTGTGCACAAGTGGAATGTATTATGGAAGATTGTTACCAGGGATCTGGTAATTGGATTCTGGTGTGAGTGTTTTGTTTCCTTGACCAATCTCTGCAAGGTGTGTTGTGATGGTCAGTCAGGAGAGAGTCACGAGATTTGGTTCAGTTGAGTTCTTGTTAAGTTTCAGTTTAGATGTAGTGTAATATAGTGCAATATAGTATAGAATAATATAGTATAATAAAGTAATTAATTAGCCTTCTGATATCATGGAGTCCTGCTCATCATTCTTCCCACCTGTTGGGCAAAATTGCACTGATAACTGTCTTTCCTGCAGATTTGAGGCTTTTGCTCTCAGGTCTTGCCTCTCAATCAAATGCAAACACTAACTGATATTTTTCCCAGGAGTAGGCTGGTGGAGCATCCCCTTTTCACTTGTATTCCCAGAGGTTTAACAGGGAAGTGATGTCCCCTCCCTGCTGGCTCTGTCATGGTCTGGATGGCTACAGAGGCACACCAGCACTAGCAGAGCACAGGCTGGGGCTGTTTCTTCTCTGCCTGTCGGGCCCCAGCTCCCCACAAGGCTCTCCATAGACAGGACCCACAGGGTTCACAGACGCAAGCAGGTGGGGCTGGCAAAGCTCCCAGGCTGCTCTGCCAGGGATTCATGGCACCTCTGGAATGGGAATGTGTTCTGTGAGCGTTGGCCCTGCTGGCTGGGCCCTGTACTTTGAGCAGCAGTGTCAGAAAGGTGTGACTGATTCAAGGATACCATCAGATCCAATTTCATGCTAACATGCACACCATGCACCTCTCTCCTCTCCCAAGCACTTGTTTGGGGTTTTGTTTTGAACCTTCAGAACCAGCCACTTTGATTCTCCTAACTGGAGGTAGCTGTGTTTGCAGTAGGTTTTACACACCGCTTGTTTCTAAAGCCATCCTTGACAGTGGGAAACAGATCATGCCTTTTTAACTTCTGTATGACAAAGTGTGCATGGCTGTGCATAGAGAGGGCTAAGAACAGGTGGGTTTTGCGCCCTTGCCAGTGTGCTGGGGCAGAATTGTGATCTGGTAACCTGCTAGCATCTCCCTGCTGAGGGCTGCCTTCAACGGGGCAGAAAGCCTGGTGAGCTGTGCCTCCAGCTCCTCCTGTGTGCGTGGCATTTGGTCCTTACATGGTGATTGCATAAATCAAATGTCAATCTGTGACTCTCATTTTGCTATTTAAATCCTTGTGTGTCATTCATTGACTTGCTGGTGGCCAGAGGAACCAGCATGCTTTAACCACGCTGCTCCTGGGGGTCTTTTTTGTCCTGACTTATTTTGGGTTCTTTCAGTTGCAAACCCACACATAAGGAAACGAAAACAATTGTATCAAATAAGCCAGGAATGGTTCTTGGGAAAAGTGCTTTTACCAAGACTAAACATCAATCTTACACATTTTTTTCTCACTACTTTTTAATACAGCAGATTATTAATGCAGCACATTTAGTCAGTTCAAATGAAAAAATATCATTAAATTAAAATTCAGAAACATTAGAGCCAGATGGGTTGTAGGGGCAAAAATGAGGAGACTTTTAAAGCTAATGTAAATGTAATATTATTGTTTTCAGCTACAATCCAATTAAATTGGGCTGGCAGAAGAAATGCCCAGGAAGATAGCTTCTCTGTGGGGAAAATCCATTTAAAAAATAGTGCATCAGATGTTTTCATGGTGGTGTGGCTCACTGAATTACATTCCAGTATAGACACAGCAAAGCTGATATGGGCGAGCCAGTAATAAGACCTTTACTGGTATGTCACTTACTGGGAGACAAAGGACTTAATTTCACAGTGTTTTTGCAAGTATTTAACTGTAGAAAACATTAACCCAAGAAGACCCCTTGTGAAAGGAAGAAAATACACATTTCTGAAAACAGGACCTACTTGGGGAGCTCTTGTGGCCCTTTCCACAGTCCCTGGTAGCGCTGGGAACAAGCAGCAATGCCAAACTCCCTCTAAAATCTCGCGTGGGTGCAAGGCACAGCCCCATGCCATGCAGAAATGCCTTCATGTGCGCTGCAGATAGCTTGTACTGGGCTCTCTGGATGGAGGACAAATGCCTTTGGTTGTGGGGTATGACCCACAAAATCCAGCTTGGCATTATTTTCTGTAAAGTCACTTGGAGAACTGTGCTAGCTGGCGGTAAAAGAAAAGGTATCCTACATAAGACTCCCACAAGCACTCCATTTCTCTTTTTAAACAGTTACCCTTTCCAGAATACCTGAGACATTTCCTTGTATGTTCGCTGTGTGGCACACTAAATAGTTGTTTCCCCCAAAAGCAGTAAGCAAGATTCTGTATAGTCTCACCTGCACAGGTGATGGAGCAGGACGAGGGGCACTCCAAAGAATTCTCAAGCACAGATCCCACTCACTTAAATTACTAAAATACAACACAAGATGTCTTTAGGGTTTTCCCATGATCCCATTCGCTGGAACTACTAAAATACAGCACAAGATGTCTTTAGGGTTTTCCCATGAACTGCACAGTAATTATGAACCACAACCTTGACTCACACATGGTGATAAAACCCAGTGCCTGTAAATCTGTGAATGTAGCTGGCAGTCATAAAGTAAATTATGCAGAGCTCAGGTCAATGGTCCCTTCTGTGTTTATTCCTCTTATTTAATGGTCCATTGCTGGAGACAGACTGAGAACTTTCTGAATGTTTTACAATGTTTTTATGCGACCAAGAAGGGTGCCCTGTGCTCTCCATCCCCATTATCCTGACATGTTGAACATAAATCAGAGTGCAGTACGCAGATTAACATTTGAGGAAAGCAAAGAGCACTTTTTAGGTTTTTAAATAACGTATACAGAGAAAAAATGTCTTCCTTTCTAGAGTAGCCCTTAAGAGAGATCATCTTTTGGTTAAGGGACAAAATAGGGCCACCTTCATTTTGTGCAGTTGAATTTCACAAAAGCTCAGTGTCCCAGTCTGGGGAGCCAGGCAGACATCCATTCAATTCAAGACAAAGTGTGGTTAAAATAACATTACCTTGTCAGGGGTCAGATCCTTGCAGCTCAAGTGAATAAAAGTCAATTTTTTTAAAGGTACAGAGACTTAACCCTTGTTCAGCACTCAGTACGAACTCCTGGCCTCACAAGGCAGGTTGTGTTTAAGTAAAATAATTCATTAAGTGAATGTATTTACAATTATGCATATATCCATGTATAGATATGTGAAATGAGTGCAAGTCAGTTGCATGTGCTCTCAGGTAAAAAACTGCAAATATTCCTGTGTGGCCAGCATCACTGAAAACCTTCTCAGTGCATAGACATTTGTGTTCAACCATCCCATTCATCCTACAAAATTTTTAGAAGTCTGAAATGGAGTTCCAGCAGCAAGACTCCTTGTAGTTCAAATTTATGAACCGTAAGAAGTATAGAAAGGAAGACATATTAAAGATGTTTATTTACCAGTCTAATAGAAAAAAAAATCTGCATTTTAAGGTATTTCATTATTAAACTAGTAAATTAAACACTTTAATAAAACTAGTAGTGTTATTAAACTAGTATGGTGCTAGTAACCTAATCAAATCTGACATTTCTTTATGATACGATAAATATTAGGTGTTTTATAAATAATTTGGCCTAACAAATTAACTAATATGTGACAACTGGATCCACAATTCATGCAAGGCATTTTTTGTTGGTATGAGTTGTCTAGCAACATTAGTTAACTGATGGACCATAACACTTCAGTAAGAAAAATCCATACATTTTCTGACTTTTTTTAGGCTTGTGTGTTAATTTTTACACTGAACATAATTTGTCTGACTGCAAACTGTTCCAAACAACAAAACATTACGTTGCTCTCAGGTTATTGCTTGCTAGAAGCTGAGTCAGTCTAAAGGACAAAA
Source organism: Melospiza georgiana (assembly GCF_028018845.1). Taxonomy (NCBI): domain Eukaryota; kingdom Metazoa; phylum Chordata; class Aves; order Passeriformes; family Passerellidae; genus Melospiza; species Melospiza georgiana. Next base: position 65,655,479 of record NC_080432.1, on the reverse strand, counting down.
GACAACCTGGAATGTGGGGGAGGGTGACCTTCTCCATGGACAGAACATTTCCGTGCACACATCAGGACCTGCTGCCAACAGCCTGGTGCTGGGCTGCCAAACACACTCACCATTCTGCTCCTCTTTGCTGCTGTTTCACTCAGGTCCCTACAATGTATTTCACTGACAGTAAGTTTTGTACCTAATATGCTACAGATTTGCTGGTTCACTAAAGACTGCTAATGCTCAAGCACATGTGCAATGCAGCAGCCACATGGGAGCTCTGGGACTCCTTGTTTTTCCCTGGCAAGGCACTCAATCAGCATTTGTAGCCTCAAATACCATGCAAGGCCCAGGCTGTGTATTTTTCACACACACATGAAAACCCTTTCCCCCCATTATAATTGCAATCAAGCCTTTATGAAAGCTCTACTACCTACACCAGGCTATGCATTTGCAGAGAAGAGATGTATCAATATAACTGACAAGTGGTAAAATAGCAGAAAAGAAAACAAACATTGTGTGTCCTTAGATATAAAATCCATTTCTTCCTGGAAGCTTCCAAGTTTCAAGAGTTACAGCAAAGTTCCATGTGCTCCATTTTATCCAATTCTCTTTCTTGTGCATTTTAATCGACGCTTAGAAAGTTGGCATGTTTTATCACATTAGAATTCAATGTAAGAAACCTGAACACATGCTCATGCTTCACTGCCCAGTGGTTATTAGAATAATCTGCAGGAAACACCACAATAGGGCATTGTTTGTGAATGTAAGCAAAAGGTTACAAGGAAAGCCTGCACCCAGAGCTGACTCCTTGGCTCCCATCCCCTTTGCTGTGAAGAATGCACATGTTATTTGGTGGCTATCTCCATCAGTCAGTCTCTTCTGCATCCCAGGAGGGAAGAAGGTACAGCAAGAGCACATTTATCCTGAAAACCCAGAGTAGCTGGAGCACTGTTCTCAGTGAGAGGTGACCAGCTATGGCATAAAGCAAACCTCAGGCTCCTCCTCACTGCAATATTTGAGTACCCCACAGCACCCAGCAGACAGATCTGCAACACGCGTAATATAGACCCAGCTTTGTGAGAAATTATTTCCTTTAACTGAAACTTGCTTTGATCTCTCAGCTCCACAGTCCTCAACCCCCTCCTTCATTGCTGCCCAGCCACACAGGCACCAGAATGAGCCGTACACTGGAGCTTTCCTCCTTGGCAGCTGAGCATCACCCTGGGAGTCCCACCACAGCAATGAGCTAGCACTCACACTGGTGGAGATACAGTGCCCACTCCCTTTTGAAGAGCCCCAGAGAGTCCTGAAGACTCTTCTTGCTGAGGAGCACTTTCAAGTGACCTGGGGTTGTCCAAAGAAGGCATGTTTGGGGAAAAAGCTTCTCCTCTCTCCTAGAATCTCCATCTCAAGAGATCAGCTTAGATAGCACAGTGCTGGGTAGTGAGGCTGTCTGTCATCTGTGTTACAGGAACTCTATTTCCAGCCTAAATCCCACACAATACCAGCATTTAGATGGAAAGACTCTGTCCATCCATGCAATAGCTTGGGCGGGACACAGAACAGTTTAGGGGGTGGTTCTTGACTCAATATTATTTTCTGCTTGAAAGGATTAATTCCTGCTTCTCTGACTTTCCAGTGACAGAAACAACCTGATCTTTTTGCTGGTACAGTACCAGTATTTCAGGACTTTTATCCTACCAGCTGGGATTAGGGGGAAATACTGGTCATGTTTCTGCATGGAGAATAAAGTACTGTTAGCATAGTGGCATAGGGCTAGGCTCTTGTGTCTAGTTCTCCTTGCAAAAAAACCTCAAAAATCCAACAAAACAGCAAACAAAAAAACCCCCCAAAAAACCAAACAAAACAAACCAAAATAAAAAGAAACCCAACAAAACAACAACAATGACAACAAAATTTCTGCATTTTAAGTTGGTGCAGAGAAGGGCAGATGAGGGCCCTGATCAGCAGGCTGTATTATCATATACATTGTCTATTTAAGGCAAAATGAGCTGCTTGTTATTTTAGGCACTGTGCAGTTTGCAGACACTGCCTGTGTGCTCCAACAACAGCGTTCACCCTCACCACAACCCACCATGCTTCTTCCAGCTCTTCTGTCCCAGGAGGCCTCTTCTGGCAGGGGTGACCTGTGGTGTAGGATTCTTAGCTGCCACACAAAGAATGACATCGAAAACTCTGGATTTTACATGACTTGATTAAAAAAAAATTAAGAAAACAATCTCTGGAGTACCCAGGAAAAAGCCACAGCACCTGCACAAAGCAATGGTATTGACGGGAAAGTGTTGCCTTGCAGTTTGAAGAGCAGCACCAGTGCCCTAGAAGTCAGGTTTAGCCAGTGAAACCCTCCTGCTAGGTGTAACACCCAGGCAGTGCCTAACCATGGTTTCTGTGCAGCTGTGTGAGTTCCAGCTACACTGCCAGGCTGACAGCAGCACTGAGAAGCAGGGAGGGTGCCTGATTTCAGAGCTGCTGGGATAATGCCAGGATCTGCCCCTCCATTGGTGTGAGTGGGTATAAAGGACTGAATTGGTTCTGGCTTACCCGCGCCTGCCCCTCTTGTGAGCAGCTACCCCTTGAAAGGAGCAGGAGTGAATGCTTTGTACAGGATCTCTGGCTCAGGCTGGCTCTGGGGTGACAAGAAAGAATTAAACTTCTTGCATTTAGCTACCTGTGCACTAAAAAGCAGTACAATGGGCATCATTTCAGCAAGCTTTCCTGGTGCTGGGAAGGCAGGACAGCCAAGGCTCGTGTGTGCCAGCGCTGCTGTTCTGTTGTGTCTGACAGGTGGCAATTACAGCAGAAGCAGCAAGATCCAGGGGAAACAAAGCCTTTATTAAAACTGGAAGGAGAAATTCTGAGTGGGTATTAGGAACCATCCTGCTGGAGGCTTTCTAACACCTGGCACCCCTCATTTCCAACCTTGTTAGCAGTCTGTCTGATGTAAGTTGCACAGTATTGTTTTTTACTTGTGCAACTTACTAGTCACCTTCCTTTTTCAAATTTGAAATAGAATCAGCATCACCAATGACCACTGTTTTTAAACTTATATAGATACACACAGACATATTAAAGTACATATTTATTGTTGCTGCCAACAATATACCTCTACAGAGAGATCTTTATGATATTTCTTCATAAATGGGAACTAAGAGGTCTGAATTAGTATTGTCCAGTAAGAAGTCATGGAACAATGTGTAGGATTATTACAGTCAGAAAGCTGCAAAGGGATTTTAGGGCTAGGTGCAAAGGAGATTCAGAATTTAAAAAATTTCTTTCACAGTAGCTCAGATTGCATTGTTACAAGGCTTCCTGATCCCTCCTCAGATTTTTGTGTTTCAAGGAAGACATGGGACACCCAGGATTACTTAGTATTCCAGAAGCAGTCACTCCAGCGCTCCAACTAGAGCAAGACAGCACCTTTCAGTGCTGCAAGTACATGTGAGGAGTGTCTCAGCTCTCTGAGACAGAGCTCATCAGCTGCACATGTGCCTCCAGCATAATGTCATTATGCAAGTATTTTCAAAAATGACTGCCTCTCAACATTGAGCCTCCCAATGTGTAACTATGATCTAATTAGTCTTGTCCCTGATTATATGGCCTTTCCTTTGTCCATACTGAATGCATTCGTTTCTTACCTAAATATAATTTTGTATTTTCTTGCTAGTCAGTGCCAGTAGCACCATACAGCTGGAGCAAAGGACCATCTCTTGCTGGATGCCTCCCCGATGAGTGGAATCACACCTGATGAGTGAAAACAATTCCCAAAAGGCACTCGTATTTTGAAACCTGGCATTTGGGTACAGAAGAACCCATTTGATACATAGTGTATAGGTTTTGCATCATTTTAGGTTCTACAAATCAGAACTGAGGCAAGCATCTTCTCATGCAGCAAGATAGATGTATGAAATATTTCCCTCAAACTTGTTTTTCCTCCAACCCGTGTTAATTGAAATTATTTGTGTTCAATCTCTTAATTCTTTCTGGCTCAGTCTCTGTATCATCTGTTTCACATTTTTGCCTGGGACTGATGTCAAGCTCACTAACTAATGCTTGTAAGTCTACCTCATTTACTCTCTTTAAAAATTGTTGCAAGCCAAATTTATAATAATTTCTTCAAGAGCATGCAGTTCTCTCACAAGGGAGACCAAGGGGACACATTGTCAACCTTACCTGGTTAACTTCAGAATGTTCCTGAGCCCAGGCCACTCATTGGCTCCCCAGACCTCAAACACAAGGCCAGAAAGCGTGCCAGCTCCATCTCAGGGCTACAAAGTGAATGTCAGCTCTGTGCCTTCGTGTGGACAGCTGTTTGCAGCTCTTTTGCAGCACTGTCCCTACTCACCACTGCTACAGACTGACACAGTGCAGCAGGCTGGGAGCTCCCTGCCTCCCTGCCATACTCACACCCCTCCCATACACACAGGAAAGATGCACCCATTCCCTCTCTGAGAGCCTCCAAGCACTGCAAACTCTCCACAGGGTCCAGGCAGGGGCTTCACCCATGCAAGTCAGTCCTGCACACGCTGAGGAGTGCATTGGTGTGCTTGGGAGTCATCTTTGTTCCTTTGTGTTTGCAATGTCTCTTGACCTGCATAGAGCACGTGGTGCAGCCATCCATAAATATCATGAGAACACAGCTTGTTCTATAAATGAACACATAATGGAATTTGATTTAGTACCATGAAATAGGAGGAAAATATTGGGAGCAAAGTGGAAATGTTCATATGCTTAAGAATGGTAAATGTCTTGGACTAGTCACCTTTGACAGGACAAAAGCTGAAATAGGTTAGGGGCCACTTCTCAGCTGTGGGAAGTCCTTTCATACCTGTGTAAAGAATCTCTAATTTCTCACATTTGGATCGAGACAATGTGACCAGGGAGTTGGCAAGCAGGCAAATCATGGAGCATGTGAAAATTTTCTTTGCTTTTTCCCTTGGCTGAGAAAAAGCCAAGTTTGATACAGGTAAGTGTCGTCTTACAATTTTGTTTCTGTTCCTAGAAACCAAGCTAATATCTCCCCTACTCCCCCCTCCAAATAGTATGAGACAGCCAGTGGGTGATCCCTGTTGGCAGCAGTCTAAATCAGCAATGCATACACTGAACTGACTCAGAAGACTCAGAAAAACCCTGGATTTGAGCACAGCAACCTACTTTCATGGCATCAGTTGCAGAACTGGAGCTCTTGTGCAGAGTGCAGAGCAAGATAAAGGGAAGTACAGAGCATAAGCACTCCAAATTCCTCTGCAAAGCCACGAGAAAGCTTCATGGTTGCCAAGCTACTAATATCTTCAAAATACTTTTTTTTTTCCTTTTTTATTCTGCCTGTAATACACTATGACTGTGAAAATGGGGAGAAGGAAAAAATAAAAAAACAAAATAAAAAAGAAAACCTAAATCATGCAGATTCACACAGAGCATGCAGATCAGCATGAAAATGTGAAAGTGAAGGGGACCACAGTAGCTATGGGGACCAATCCAACAGAGTAGCAGACAATAGGTTCTTTGCTGTGGGAAGCACCACTTTTGCATCCTGTGGGCACTTGGGTGCTTTCCTGAGAAGCTGTAAAAGGCAAATGTGTAAAAGACTGGTGTGGTGTGCCAGAAGCAGAGCAAAGGAAAGCCTGAGGTCACACAACTCCATCCACCCTGTGCTGAGAAGTTTATTTGTGGTGCTTTTTCAGGCAAGCACTTATCAGCTGCCGCGGTGGCAACACCCTTCTCCATTAGCAGTCTGATCAAATGCATGAGGCTGCACTTATTGCCCTGGGGGAAAAGCTTAAAGGCAGAGCAGAGGAAAAGGAGATCATGGCAAGAGGCAATAATGACCCTAAAGTGTAGTTAAATGCTGATCTGGGAAGGATTTTGACTCCTGCCTTCACCTTGCTCACCCTGAGAGTGCTCCTTTGAAATGGATGCACACCCTATCTGCACCTCAAAGATGTACACAAACTCCAACACTGCTAGAGCTGTCTGCTCTACCAGGGCGAAAAAACTGAATTTGCCCTCAGAATTTAAAATTTCGTTTAAAAAAAACCCAAAGAAGTCTAGCTGTGGTTGCAAGCAGTGATGAGGGAACTTAGGGCAATCTTGTCCCCAAATTTGCAAGCCATTCCACAAAGCAGCTAACTGCATTTCTGTCACAACAGGCAATGGGACTGTAGGGAGAAGCAGACTTCAAGGCTTCACTGATGCCCACACAACATTACTAGTGCAGTGGAGAAACACTGCCCTCAGAAAAGTGTTCTTAAACCATAGCTGCACAAACTGCCCCCTTGGCTTCAGTAGCATATCGCTAGCTTCTTCACCTGCAGTGCAGAGTAAAGCAGGAGGCAGGCCACCACCTGGGAGAGGAAGGGGACCCCACAATCATCCTTCTTATTCCTCCCTGGGAGAAGATAACATCCTGGGAAATAGCACTGGCTCTACTCTTTCTCCTCCAACAACTCAAAACAGGACTCCAATGGTGCTGAGCAGTGCCCCAAATTTGCCAGTTTGTACCCCCCTGCTCTTCCTTGCACTCAGGCTTCCTGAGACACAGATAAGAGAATCTACACAACACTCAGAGAACCTGAGGGTTTGCAAACATGACAGAAACTTGTGTGAAAATGAAGAGCTTTGTGTGGAGTTGCTGCATCTCCTCTAGTGCTTGAGTTAAAGAATTGTCTCGGTGTGACAACATCCACAGCTAAAACAAGGAACATTGATGGATATTACATTATTTTGGGGACAATATAATAATATAATGCACTGCCTGTCACCCTCAGATGTTGCATAGTAAATTGTTCATCTTCAGGGACCTCAAAATCTTGCTCAAGACTTCATCACATTTACTTTTGCCCTAGAACCTCCCACTTGTAGGTTAAAAAAAAGTATTTCTTTCCCACTACCTAGACTATCTAACTTCAGGAACTGCTTAGATACTCTCACATGTCACTGTGTAACCTTCCCAAAGTTTCTAAATTAGACAGGTAATTCATCAGGGTGAATAGCACCTCCAAAACCATGGGCAGGGGTAGGCTCTGAGGCCTGTCTGCATCAGTTAACAGCACAGTGGTGAAAGATCCTCAACTGGAACTGGAACTAGAACTAGCACTAGAACTGGAACTAGAATTAGAACTAGAGCTAGACCTAGAGCTAGAACAGCTGTGTCCTGAGCGGGATGCTGTGCAGGTGTAAGACCCTGCATCCCACCTCACCCCAGCTGGATCACCAGTCGGGGTCCAGCCCCCAGTGCTGATGTGGCTGTGCTCTTTAGGGGCTCACATTAATGTCTGCTGGCACCACACCACACCACGCCACACCAACGGGCTCAGAGCTGCCTCAAGGACCTCCTGTCACCCAGAGCAGACACGGCCTTTGCAGGGTACCAAAAGAGAGAAGAAACAAACAAAACACCCCATTGCTGAGTTTTGCAGAAACACTGAGAAAAGCAAATTCTACCATGGCTTCCCATTTCCCTTTTAACCCCAAAGCCATCGTTGTTCCTAAATTCTGTGGTGCTTTATGCCTCTTGAAGCCCCTCATGCCAAAGTAAACAGCTACTTCAACTTCTCATGGGTGCCTTAAGCTGTTTTGTAGGAAATGCATGTTTGTGCCTTACAGAAGGCACATAATACATTACAATCACTGTGCTAAGTGACACAAACTGGGGGATTTGAAAGTTACGTTTGGCAACCTGCCCTTACTGTGCTCTAATTATTCCTTAATATCCCAATTTAAGGGCAGCATATTGGCCCCATTTATAAATTGTCTGGCTTTTATGAGTTTGTGTCACAGAATTAATGTTGAACAGTTTTCAGATTCTTTATTGAAAACTGCTGATTGTGTATTGCCTGACAAAGCAAAATGTCTCCATTAGAATAATGATTTATTGTAAATATGGTAGTATTAAGGCTGACTATTCTGGGTATTAAAAATGCAATGGAAAAAAAACATTGTAAAAAGTGTTATGTGAGCTGTCATAATTTGTCAGTTTAATATCTTTGTCATTTGCATTTCTTTTTAAAATGCCAAAAGCAATTAAACCTTATCTCACCAGTAGAAGTTGCCAAATTTCACTTGAAATTAAACCAGAATAATGTGTTATGTTAGTTATTTTAATAATATTAAACAATAAAAACAGAATCAGAAAAGAGAAGAAAAAGGAGACATACAACAACTGCAGCTACAAAAAAAGCAGCTAAAATATATAGCCTGTTTTTGTGATAAAATCACAGTCATGAGCTCCATAGGCTTCTTCCATCAACAAACCATTTTCCCTGACAGTAGGGCTGTAACAAAGTCTTGCTGAACTATGATTTAAATGTCAATAAACAGCTCCCAGAAGCACAAATTTTATGCCTGAGATCGCCATATTTTCAGTTCATCTCTCCACATGGTTACCAGGCAAGCCTCCATAATGAAATACCCCTTGTTTTTTGGACTCACTCAAGTCCCAGTGAGAAAGACAGAAGGGACTTGTGAGTCAGCAGGAGCTGGAGCTGGGATGAATCGATCACAACTTTGTCTCCTGTGGAAATACCAGCTGCTGTCATATTTCTGTTGGAACTACATTGTGCATGCCCTCTAGCAATGGTCAAGCCATGGGTGAAAAAATTGTTTCTGGGATGGTCTCCCACTGTGCCTGCCTCTCTACAGAGACATAGGGTTGACTTTATCATGAAATATTCTGTTGCTTTTCAGAAATACATTTAAAGGGAATTTCGCATACAATAAGTTGTAAAATAAGCAATCTCTGGTAGCTACATTACAGAAAAAGTGCTGTGGAGAAAATTGAGCAAACATTTGGTCCTGGCCAATTCATTTTCTCCTGGACTTTTGCTTTCTTTGAAAATTAGATGTTAAGAGGGACCAAATTCTTCACTCAGGTCCACTATTTGACTCATATATTTCCAGCAACTCAATACCTCATTGCTGACAAGCCTGGGTTAAGTATATCTCCTCTGGGAGGAAAGCAGACAAGTCACCCCTTCTTGTCTCCTTTGCAGAAGTTCCTGTGCTGGTACCACTGCCCCCAGGGTGCTTGGAGGGGATGCTTCTGTACAGGTGTCAATACAAACCCCAGCAGCCTCAGTCTCTCAGTATCTGCAGTCAAGGTGATAGATCTGTTCAAATGGATGTGGCTATGTAGGGGGATAGAATATAAGAAAATAAAGATAGTGTAGAAAGTAATCTTACCCCTAAGGAGTTGCAGCTGGGGCTGGGCCAATTATTGAAGATTAGGAATAGGCCTGACTTTTAACTGTCCACAGCTGTAACCAATGAGAAGAGTGCTATAAAAGAGTGGGGTGGCTGGTTGAGAATGGAATTGGAGTCACTTGGCTGTTTTGTGAAGAAGAGTCAGTGCTCTGAGGAGCTGACCATGAGAAAACACCAAGAATGTACGAAACATTTGTGATAAGGAGACAACAGTATGGAACCTCTGCAATAAGATGACAACAGCTGTTTCCTTCTTCCTGCATCCCCAGCAGCAAATGGGACATCCCTTCTGATGTGGAGCTGTGCCCAGAGTCAGGCACACACAGCTCTGTGGGTGCAGGATAACAAATCCATTTGCCCAGTCTTCTCCTGCCTCTCCATGGGCACCAGTTGGGGACACTCGCTTTGGCCTGGGGACCTTCATGCTCACCCTGGCCCCACTTGCCAGCAAGAATGATGAGACACAAACTCAGCAGTTTTATTCAGGATTTGCTGCTGTCTGCTGGGAGAAGGTTGCCGGGTATTCTTATAGTCCTAAGCTACTTACAGTTTTCAATTATACCTCAGGAAGAAGTCTCGTAAACATTTTATGTGAAAATATAAAAAAGGCTTAAATAGTGAGACAAAGGGAGGGGGAAAATAGAGAAAGTGAGGATTTTTTTGGTAAAATTCCATCCAGTCTACTTTTTGAGCCCATAGAAATACCCCTGCAAGTCACCCCACAATTAAGTATCACATTTCATGCAAGATTCACTGTTAGAGACAATGAATGATGGTGAAACAGCAGCAGACTAGGTCCTTATTATCAGCCACCAGCTCTTTGATCATGCAATCTTGCTTTCCCCCTTGTCACTCTCTTCCAGCCCCCTCAGTTTTGGGGTTCAAAGCCCCTGTAACACACGCTGGTTTTCTTGGAACGATTTGTGCCAGTGCCTCTTAACACAGCCTTTCCTTGTCTGGACTTATTTCTTGTACTGTCAAAATAATTGGCTCCTGCAATTTTGGCTTCATCCTTGCTAGAAGCATACGGAGAAGTGCTGCCTCTCAAACTTGGATTACTACGTCTGTGCACAGCACTTGCTTCTTCACCATAGGTGGCAGTGATGATCCAGAGTGCAGAACAGAGGTCTGAAAGGCAGCAGGCCAAAAATGCCACACAACCAGCAGATGTAAACATAAGACATGAGCTCAGAACCAGATGGTTTGATGCTTGCCAGCTTTTACCAGAAAAAAAGAATCACAAATTATTTGTAAGTAAAATCAGTGTTATACCATCTCTCCAAACCAGCTAGAGTTCATGCTGCTTCTCCATAAGAAGCACTGCAGCAACTGGAATCATTGCTTAAAATATCATGAGTGTGTGTCAGCACAGTGGAACCGCAGCATTTCTAGCTAAAGAAAACCCTTTGAAGGAGGGTGGGTGGACTATCTCCACATTAGAAGGTGCTCCATCATTTTGGTGCTGCATGATGTTTGGCTACCTCTAGTGCAAGTTCCTATGTAATCATTCTGTGTGCTGTGTGTATAGAGACTTGAAATTAACACAGGGAGCAGCAGCATCACAAGGAAGTTTAATCCTCACAAAAATGTTTTCCAAGGTCATGGATTTATAAGCACACTATGCCAACTCCTGGGTAAAGGGGCAATAAGCCATGAATAGTATTCTAAAATTACAACAAGAAGAAATTCAACTTTCTGGTAGACAGTGACCTGTGATACACTAGTGTTCACTTCAGCCGGGGGCATGGGTGAAAATAGGAGGCAAATTAGAATACACAATGTAGTATAAAGGAGTTGCTTATTGCTTTTTATCTTATTGCTCATGAGCAGACAATTTTGTGATCTATAGAACATGCCAAATGGACCAATAAAAGCAACATGGCATGGATAGCCCCATTTACATAAGAGTGGGACAGAGAGAGGAGGTACTGTTGTCCCCTCTGAAAACACCTTCACACTTGGGGAGAATATGGACAAGGCACCATCAAAGATCAAAACAGAAGCTGCCAAAGGATGTGACTGGTTTTGCCTTTGGAGTCGGGAATTGTCTCAAGGGCTCACAGACCTGTGGTGACACTGCTGCCGTCTCCATTGCAAGTGGTTTTGTTTAATGGGTTTCCTAATTCATAGGGACAATTCAGACAGCTTAAGCCTTAGGTGGCCAAAGGATTTCAGAGCCCTTTATGGGCAACAAATGAACCTTACAACTCACTGAGATTGTTATCTAGCCTAGTTCTGCACACAGATCAGCTCAGCTACATCAGAGGTTTTTGAACACTATGAATTGATGAGAAATCAGGGTCATAAGCTGAAATCCTCCTCCCAGTTTTGTTCTTCTGCCTGTTTTTCTTTCTCCTCTGTATTTTAGAAATATTTTCTAAAATATGTATTTTAGAAACAGAAAACCTGTTTGCCTCAAAATAACAGATAAGACATAACAAAGAGTCTGTAAGGTCAAATCCTCAACAAGCATTCAATCCCAGCAGTCTTACTGAGTGCTAAATAGGTCCTTTTGACTTATGGAAAGACAAAAATGACTACTTACTTCAAAAGCAAGGGAATTTCCATCCACAAATGGTTTCCTGTGTCTCTTACCCTTCCTGTGAATACATGATGTCATGCAGAAGGCTAAAGTGGTCACTTGCTATCCTTCCCATCCCACATTATTTCAGGCTTAAAGTTAAATTCTCACCTCACTATAGTTCAAATACAAAGTTTGATGTTGCTACTGGATATTCCTCAGAGATGGCCTATACAACAGAGAAGACCTCCAGTCCCCTTAAAACACATTTTTTACTTGAAGGCATAGCCTGCAGCCACAGCTGCAGAACCTACATAATTCAGGGTAACAATTAACCACAGCTAGCTCATTACTGCTAAAATAATATTTCAAGTGCAAAGAAGTCATATAAATCCCCAAGAAACATGAAACAAGGCCTCCTGGTTTTGTTCACTGCTGGTATGGTATGCATGACACAGGATCTCACCACGGAGTCATTCACCCCCATGAGATTCCTCCCCAGGCTTTTGGCACCTCACACTGGCATTCTTCTTGGTAAGAATGGGTGCACAAGACTTGTCTGCTTTAAGGTGAGATGCCTGTCTGAGCAGGACACAGCTGACTAGGAGCTCTGGGGGAAGGGATGTTGCTGATCTCACTCCTTAAAGGAAATCCTCCCCCAAATGCATCACTTGGGAGCACTTCTGTTTCCACAGCTTCTTTCTTCCTGCCACTCCAAGTTTCTTGCTTGGTTTTATACTTGCTTCCCTGCCCCCCCCGCTCTACCCCACAAGTTATTTCCAAACCTTCCTATTTTTTAAAAATGAGTTTTTACATCACTGTTACATCACTGTAATGATGTAACTCATCAGTGATGAGTTACATCACTGCTGTCCCCAGGCCTGATGTGTTTGCCCAAAGTCGATGTGTGCAGCAAAGCTGGAGCCCAGGACCTGGCAGTGGAGGCTGCTGGCTACCCTCCCCTGCCCAGATCAGCAGGCAGCCTTGCAGCTGGATACCTGCAGACAGCCTGTCACAAACAGCTGATGCCAAAATAGGCAAAAAACACAACTAGAACTGTCCTGTTGTGCCCTACACAGATGGATGAATATTTTATTGTTATTCCAGGAAAGGCTTTTAAAAGAACACACGAGACAACAATTATGTGGAGTTGTCTCGGTACACAGAATAAAAATAAGAGCAATCTAACACTTAAAGGAAAGGACTTTTAAAATGAACACATTGTTTCTAAACCCCACAAAATGGCATCAACCATAGCAGCTAAAAATGTACGCAGGTGACTTATTAGCAACACCGATCTTTTTAAATGACAGTTTTGGCCAGAAAATAATTTTAATGATGGCAGAGGAGAAGAGTGATGAATTACAGAGATATTTCTGTTATGCAGAGCAGAAGATGGAGTTTTGCCCAACAATTATCCATGGTCTGACTTTGAAAGTCTCTTCAGCAGCTTGATGAGTTTAATAACAGAGGCCTGATTCACTGACACTGATACTAAATTGTTATTTCTAACACTCAGTAGCTAAAACACGCAGCTTTGCTAATATTCTGCAGTTCTGTATCGCCAGAAATAGCATCTCTCAAGGAAGAATTCGGGCAGGTATCCAGTTTATATACATCAGTGTGTTTACATTTTAGTTGGCAGACTGCTGAAGAACAAATTGATCAGGCAGTTGGGCTTAGACATGCAAATAATCCTGCTGCTCTGTGATCTCATAGGTGCCCCAATGACACCACAAGGGTTTTCAAAGGTGCTCTCCCATCCCTCCAGATGTCTGAGGGACAGGACAGACATACAGAGGTATTCAGCTGCACAATCCCCACACTGGCATCCCAGTCAGGGATCATGAGCCCTCAACATTCCTCTACAGACCTGGCTGTGTTAACCCAGCGCCCTGTGGGCTCTTTGGAAATGATGTATTCCCAATACCACTCTCAAATCCTCTGCCTCTGTAAGGCAGGGGAAAGGCATTTAGCAAAACCTTTTCCCAACACTGTTTCCCAATACTTTCCAAAGTATGGAAGTGGCAGGACTCTTAGAAGAGCTGCCTGGAGAAGGGAGGGTGTCCATACCCCACGTGGGGCTGAAGCCCTCTGGGAATTTGGAGCAAGCTGACCACAGGCAGCAGGAAGATCAGTGGTAACCACGGGAGAAACTGGATCACAGCCTTAAACCCTGCCACGATGTCTTCAATATGGCTTGGTTTCATCTGTTGTTGGGTTGGTTCGTGGCTTTTTTTTTTTTTAACAACTAGATTTTAGTTATTGTCTGAAAGGATTATTTTAACCAATTTTAATGGTATATAGGTTGTTTTCTACAAAAGGAAAGCATCAGTAACTGTTTCCACATGAGAAAAATAATATCTGGAGTTATTCAGCAAACTAATGTTGTAAGAAGTGTTGAGAATAGCTGGTAAGTTGTGCAGGCATCAAGTCTTACCTATTTTAACTTTTTTCAGATAGTAACCAAATTGGATTCTTCCTTAGGACAAAAACCAAGAAACAACATAAAAACTAAACAAAAAACCCCAACCAACCAAAAAAAAAAAAAAAAAAAAAAAAAAAAAGGAAAATCTGTTTCTATGGTTTTCAGACACTAGCTTCCCTCTTCATCCCCCCAAAACTGGCCTTTAAATAAATATGACTCATTCCAGAACAGATTCTTATAGCTGGATTAAAGTGGTATCTCCATCAAGTCCCCATTACTGTTATTTGTTGATGGTGAGGAGTGTAAAAACCTGGAGGTTTTTACAGGTTTTTTTTAGTAGCTCTGCCTGCCAGGGTATCTCTTGCCCACAGATATTGTGTGTCAGAGAGCAGGAATCCTTCTCCTCCAGCAGAAAATTCTGCCTCGTCATGCAATATCAAACACAAGTAATTATCATTTATTATGTTAAGGCTCCCTAAAAGCTAGCCAAAGCACCAAGTGCAAAGAGTATTGCTAATCTTATTTATTTCCAGAAATGAACATTTTACTAGGACCATGCCAGGTTTTTTTTTATATGCTGGCAGTGTAATTTTCCATGATGTTACATTTTAAATTCTAGATTTTTTTTTTTTTTGGTCCTGGACTTTATAGAAATTAAGGCAGCAAGACCCTTTTATCTGTTTGTCACAGAAGTTTATAATGGTACATGTGAGCTGAGAATGACCTGGGCAGCTTGGCAGACATAAGCAAGAGTTTTACTTCTACTATTTAAAAAAAAAATCAAACCAAACCACCCACAACCTCCCAAAAATCACCGAAATCTACCATAAATCTTTGACACATGCTGTAGAGGTAATTGTCACTTTTAAGGTCAACATTAGACAAATCTGATGAGCTGAGCAGGTTTCAAAGGGCACTGAATCTACTGCAGATACTCCTAATATATATTGCATTAGTTCCAATAAATTTGTGAGGTCTTGACATATTCAAGTTTCACAGCAGTTAAAGCAGCATGCAAAATAACTGTCCCAAAAAACTCTCTTTTTTCTCTGCCTCATGATACAAGGTAATGCAAAAGGGGAATGCAAATAATGTATTTCATCACCAATGTAAATGATGTGTGCTCCTCCTTAGAAACGGTGAAGTGCATTATTTGGGATGAAAATGCATGATCTAAAGTTGGAAGATCAAAGAAAATAAAAAGTGCAAATATATTCAGTATTTTATGTACCAAACATGAAAGAGAGTAAGGCATTATTCAGAGAAAACAGAGCCAGCTTAAAATGAGACAGATGGGAGCTAAATATTATCTACTTTTTGTTAGCTTTATTAGTTACCTATCCACACCTATTTCAAACTGTGAGAGATATTTCTTTCTGAAGTACACACATTTTCCCTTCCTGCCACATTTCCTGCATATAGCTTCCAAAATAACACTGAATACCTTAAAAAGGCAGATCCTACATTACAGTTTAGGTTCACATTTCCAGGAAACGGAGCAGAAAAAAATCAGACTGTTAAGGGGTTAACAACTTAAGTGTGTCACATTTTAGACATAAAGATTTGCTTTAATAAAGGACATTTAAAAGAAAGAAGCCACAGAGGCTAAAGAAACACATCTCCTGCAGCAAGTGAGAGAGGATACAGACGAACCCCGGAGCTGCACTAGGAATGAGGATCTGTTTTATTCCACTTACCGGTATTGTCCATTATTCCCTTTATTCCCTCTCGGCATTCAAAAAGCACAGTTCCCCAGAAAAGCAGCCGGCACGGTCTCGGGCTCGCTAATGAAGCTGGCTGCCCTTCTCCTGGTTATTAGACCTTGCTGGCAGTCAGAGCATACTTCATGTACTGACTGCAGTAGACATCACCAGGAAATTTATATCTCCAAGGATGACAAACAGCCATTAGCTCCATTATAGGCTGATTAAGATTGTGTGAGCCTATCAAGTAGATACGTAAATCCCCCAGGGTTTTGCATCCATGGGGGGGAAAACAAAAGAACTCCTAGCCTGTAATACTGAATATTTGTTTCTGAAAAGTAAAAGTAATGCTGACGAGGAGAGCTTTAATGGGTAGGAAGGCAAAACCTTAAATACAGAAGGGATTTATTACCGAGCAAAGGGCTGTTATTTATCAGTGACGCAACAGCAAAAGTTTTAGGGAGAAAAAAAAAAGGGGGAGGAATCTGTGGCTGACGAAGTGTTAGGTTAGGCTACAATTTGAGCCATTAGCTTTGTCTGTGCTTTAAATCCTGCAAGTTCTGCACCTGATGTTCTCTACATCAGGTGTTCTCCTTTTTCTGAGAAACACAGTAGATGTGCTTATCTGTGAATGCATATCAATATATTAATTGCGTGGAAACGTACATTATTATAGTGATCAAAGCTGAATGCAAGGAAAGGGTAAAAAGTAACTACAGGGCTTTACTTCTTTTAAAGTCAAAGTAAAAAACACTGGATGCTGGAGGGATTGGGCTCAGCAAAATCTGAGTGACATGCTGAAATGAAGAGGTATTAATTCTGAATTTTGAGACTCTGAAGAACAGACTTTTCCCCCGCAGAAGTAAACAAACAAACAAACAAACAAAGTACAGACCCATGAAAATTCCCTTGTACCAGGATATTAGGGTTTCATCCCCTTTTGGAACTGATTGCTGTGTAACCCTTAACTAGGCATTTTGTGCCACAGTGTTTGCTCAGTGGTGACAGGGGCACCATCACACACATGGCCTTTAGTGAAACAGAATGCCACAAAGTACTGACACTTCATAAATGCTGCACAGTATTTTCTCAGTATTTGTACCTTCCATTAGATAATTCGCTCCAGTCCTCTTCATTGCAATGAAGAAGAAGGAATACAGGTTTTTTATGTCTCCATTATATTGACCCTCTGCCTCACAGCATCACATGAGCAACAAAATATATTTTAAATTCATCGCCCCTTAAACGTCCTTTTGATGTAATCTGTCTTTTAAAATTTTTAAATAAAAAGAGTGTTGCAGCCATGATCTATTTACACTGATTAAGAAATTGAAAGAATCAATGGCTGAGAGCTAAAAGTCATCAGCGAGAATGGAGAATATCTAGGGCACACTGGATATATTTTGTATTTCCAGAAAGGAAGCGCTTGGAGGGCTAAGGAGAGACTAAAGATTAGAGATCTGTCACACTTCATATTAAGCTTCTATTTATAAGTGGCTTATGAAGAGCTTATAAAAAATAGAAGTTAGCATAAGCATGTTGCATTAGTACATGCCACAGATAGCTACTACCACACTAATACAAAGGGTTAAAGATAACCAGTAAGGAGCTTATTCATTTGCTAGATCCTGTATCAGTTAATGGCAATTGATTAATGTGCCAGTTTGGGTAATTGGTTAATGTGCATTTGGTGAAATCTAGTTGCAGAGGAGCACTAAACTGGAGGCTGTGTGATGACCATCTGATAAAGGCAAGCACTTTTCTCCAGCTCCTGTGTGGGAAAGAGCTGCCTTGGAGTGCTGGGTTCCTGCAGAAAAGAGAAAAAGTGCAGGGTCTTGGTGTGCCTTTAAAGTCCCATGAGTCCTGGAGAGAGCTAGGGGATGTACTACAGAGCTGGCAGACTGCTCAGGAGAGAAAGGCAGAGGATTGTGCCTTTGTGCTAGGATGCTACTGCTCTACTGTGGAGCCAACCCAGGGAACAGCAAGCTGCCTGTGTGAAAAGAAGAGATGGCTTGGTTTGGAGATGGGGCTCTGCAGAAGAGCAAATGCTACAGGTGCCTGAGCTCAAACAGCCCTGTGGGATGGTGACAAAGCCACTGCAGGGCAGAAGGACAGATATCTTAAACCCCACCAAGTATGCAAATATCTTGTGCTGACTAAAACTAAGAGAGGTTGGTTTTGAATCCAACTTGTTTGCTTTGAGTTTCACTGGAAGTTGGAAATGGGGAGCTCTGCACTTGAGAGGCCACCAGGCAAGGGTGCAGCTCTAGGAAACCAGTCCTGGCCCTTGTGGCTGGGGAATACAGCTGGGTAACTCCCCCTGCCAGGGACCCCAAAGGAAGATGCAAAGCTGCACCCACATAGACCTCAAGGAAGTGAAGAGCTCCAGACAGTGACTATTTCTATGTGCAGAGCACTCCGAGTGTGCATGCCATGGCTGAACCTCAGCTGCAGGGCAGGTGGCCTTCATGGTGTCCTGCAGGGTGCTGGTCCCCAGTCACACAGATGAGCAGACCTACAGGAGCACACCACAGCTCCCCTCCTGCCCACATGCACGGCTTTCTTTCCAAGGATGCCCTGGAAGAGGAGAATGGGTACCAAGGTCCCTGCCTGACATGGAATTCAGATTCACAGCTTCAGGTGAGATAAGGATCAGGATTATAAGGTGCTAGCTAGAGTATGGGAAGTCCCAATTGCAACAGCATTGAGATTGGGTGCTTCATTATGGCTGTGTGACAGAACTGTTAATGAAATTAACTATTGTTGGAATTTATTAACTCTTGAAAGCTAACTATAAATGGAAATTTCATACGACATGTGATGTAAATCTCCTCCATTTAAACAGAAATTATCTCACCAGGGAACTTAAAAAAAGAGAAAGCTTTACAAAATATGTGAGTTAGGGTGGATTTTAAAAAATTATAGGTAATTAGATTATTGCATAGAAATCAACAGATGGGTATAATAAGATGCCATTGTTACAGGATTAAAGCAATGTTGGCCTGACTGAACATGGGAGAAAGAAAGCTACAGATAACAGATGGAATTCAACAAGGAGAATGTGATTGTTATTTAGAAGTAAAATATACATATACTCCAGGCATACATTTACTGAATTTGTGAGTACAAAGCAACCCCATCACCATACACAGCTGCATGACACCAAAATGGCTCAGCCTTTTTAAGGACAATTTTAGGTAAGGGCTAAGAAGATCAGATCTGCACAGGTGCAAAGCTCTCTGCTCATCTTGCAAGAATCTCATACTCCACCAGACTGTATCCTTGTTTTCTCACTTGTGAGGCTGTCCTGTCTAACAATCCTTTTCAGCCACAGGCACTGAAGACCTGGGCTCAATTCCTTGCTCATCCTGACTTTGTGCAGGCTCCTCCAACATCTGACCTAGGAACAGCTTGTACCGTGCTTGCTTCCCACACCTCAGCTGTGAGGATAAACGCCCTGGAGGTCATGTGAGACCCCAGTGCAATGAAGGAGCTGATGAAGTCAGCCAGATAATAACCCAGATAATCAGGGCCAGCCCCTGGAGAAGAAAGCATTGCAGGGTACATTAGTAGCACTGCTAATTACACAAACCCTAACGATCCCGCTCTCCAATATACCTGATGTACACAGCCTGCTGCAGCAATGACATTTCCCTCCCAGGAAAATCAATGAGCATTCATGGAGGCACAGAAATCTGCCCAGGTAAGCAGCAAATAGAGAAACCAGGGTAAACAGACACCTCAGTGCCCAGCCATCAAAAACACTTAGAATTGACAAACCTGCAGAATCCATGGACAGCTTCAGCTGTGGTGTTTCCAATCATGACAGAGATGCCTAAGAACACATTTAGAAAATGTGAAATCTGGCTCTGTTCAGTGCACATTTGTCACTGCAAAGATCTGATTCTGTGAGATGCCATTTCGGGCAAAATGTTTCACTTCCCTTTCACTGTGTCTGTTCCTTCCCACACAGAAATCATCAGGCAGGTGTCTCTGGGATAAGCTCTACTTGTTTTTAGATGCTGTGGGTTTGAATAGTCATCATCAATACTCTAAATAGACAACTTCATGCAATTCTTGTAAGTATCCACCAAGCCTCAGGGCAACAGCTCTGCGGAGAACAGTGGGTCTGTAGCCCTCCAGAAGGTATTTCCTTCTCTGAAGTGCCTGTCCATGGTGACATTGCATGTCACCAAAGGTGAGGTGGTTTCACTGGGAGGGAAGGAAGGACACTTTGAGAAAGAAAGGGAATGACAGCAAAAGCTACAGACATATCCCAGAATTTCAGTCGGTAACAGAGATTGATGCTTGTCACAATGTGGCTTTGGTCCTCAAGAACAGCACCAAAATCCAGAATTAGTAACATCTATAAATACAGAGTTGCTAGATACACATTCTTCAGGCTTTATGTGTATGAAAGCTGTCTCTGGCACGCTCTTGAAAATTGCTAGGCAAAAGGGAAAACCTCTTGAGGATATGCTGGGCAGTAAGCATGGAATAGGCTTCCCTGGGTAGGGGCTGAGGATTTGCCAAAGAGCAGATGCAATCTCTAGCAGAAGCCTTCCCTAAGCCTCACTAACATTTCTCAGCAGTGTTGGGAAAAGGTTTTTGCCAAATGCCTTTCCCCTGCCTTACAGAGGCAGAGGATTTGAGAGCAGGACAGTTACAAGGATGCTCTTTCCAGGGAAGAAGCTCCAGTTCAACCTGGAAATGTTGTTAATACCAACTGTAAGTGCAGAGAGTGCTTTGTTTTGCTGAGCAAACAGCAGGAGCCTCTTGTTCCCCAGGAAGACTTTATCCTTGAACAGCCTGGGCAGATGCAGTGGCTCTGACTCTTGCTGGAAGCTGCAAGGGGAGAAGCAGCACCTCTGAAGTCAACAGCTTTAAACTGAGAAAACAAGTAGAGAGTGGGATCGAGACAGCAATATGGGGTCGTCGTAGGTGGGGAGTTTCACAGCACAGATGGGTTTTCAGAGGGAGCAGAAAGGGCCTGGGTGTATGTTGAGCTCAGTGCAGAGAGAGTGGCAGGGCTGAGTGAGAGGAGACAGAGGAAGTGCAAGGGGAAAGCAGGGACATGGGGACAGGTCAAGAAATCGGTTTCAGCATATTGTAAAGAGCGCAGCTCAGCAGGAGATAAAAGCATGGACAAGAAAAACATCTCTAAATACTTCATTATTTAAGAAAATGGTAACTTTTTTTCTGTATCCTGGATTTTAGTGAATTCATGTCTACAAAGCAGTATGGTATGTGTTTAGCTTGAAATACCTGGAAAAATAGACACAAGTTTTTCCTCTATAGCTTTCTCACTGATTCCTTTATGGAGGCTTTGCATGTGCTTAACTTCCTACCTGGCCCTGGGAATCTTAAGAGGATTTCTTGGATTTGGATATTCTTGAATGTATTGTGCCTGGCATGGCCAAAAGTAAATATATATTAACTATGTGCTGGTGTCACCAAGAGCACGGCTGCACAGCTGGTGATGGGGGCCTCACAAACACGATGTTTAACAGCTTCAAGCATTTTTACTACTGTTAAACCAGCTCAGAGCTATTGGCAGGCTGTGTGCCTTCAGAAAACAATTTTGTCTACTCAGAGTCAGGTCTAATTGACATGCTGGTAAAAATGCCTCAAGTCTCAGACTTGTCTGTGCTCCATCCTCCTCGTAGCCAGCCATTACTGCTGCATCACTTGCCCTTCTTCCCTTGTCTTGCCCTCTCATGAGCACACATCCACACACAACCCAAGCTGTGGTTATTCCTCTGTGCCCTGCCCTTCCTGCAAGTCAGACTCTCAGCCATGTACCAGCTTGAGCAGAGCCAAGGGTGGCTGCTACAGAGGGAAGTTCTGTAGATCTGAAACTCTCACATGTCTTCCACAGAACTGCCAAGCATTTGCTGTCAGAATCAAAATGTGCCCTTCTGTTTGCTTTTTAAAGTCTCCCAAAATTGGAAATTACTTTGAAAGGCAAATGGCTACCAAAGGGGTTAGGGCTATGATTTGGGAAGGTCCAGAAGATGTACTTTCCTCTCTGTCAGAAAACTGGGTAAGTGTTCCAGGTGAAAGGCTACAAGCCCTGGGCAGCCATTTACAGTGCTTGGCGTGGGTGTTCATGCATTAATATAACATATTGCTCACATAAATGAATTCTGTCAAGCAAACTGAAATAACCTCTCTCCCTTTCTCTTTAAATATCACAAACAAACGCTTTGGAACAAGTTACTATTCCTATGGAAACAGAGATGAGCTCCAATCAAAACCTTACCTCATGGCATGGCCTTTGCTACCCAGAATGCTAAGCTAAATCAGGTATGGAAATAGGGAAAATCCATTCAAAATAGGAATTTTAAAGTGTAATTTTAAGGTATCAGGCTCCTATAATCCTCAGTATTATATTATTATAACAAAGAATAAAAAAATTGCTTCCACATGTCCACAGAAATAATTCCACACTCAAACTCCATTTTATGAGCTGTAGGCTTTTCACACCTGAGCCAGACAGTTACAGAGCCTGTAACAAAATGTTCTGACTTTGGAAATCTAGTAACATCTTTAAATGTTCTGAAACAATTACAATATTTGGCCAGATCGAGTGTTTGTCTCAGCACAGATTTGCTCCAAAGGGGCCAAGCTGAAGCTGTGCATGCAGAGACAGCCAGTTTTGGGTCCCACTTTGCCTCTGTCATTGTCACACTGAGGCTGCTGTGGTGACAGCTCCATCTCAGCATTTGGCTTGTTTTACAACAAGCAAAACTACTTCAGCCTTCTACTGCAATGTGAAAAGTGAACACACTTTTGAGTCATTGGGACCAGGGCACCAAGAAGAAACAAAATGCCTTTTACTCTCTCAGTGGAAGTTACAATAAAAAACTGGTCGAAAACTGAGACTAAGCATGTTCAAGTAAAAACATGTATCTTTTGCAACAACAAATGTTATTAAGTTACCAAGGCTATCAGTGGATTTTCTGTCTCTGGAGGTCATCACATCAGGACTAGATGTCTTTCTGGATGAAACACAAATCACTGAGCTCAACAAAAGTGTTAATGGTCATAATTTAAGGGCTTGTATCACACAAGTCAGACCTAATAACCCCTCTGGCATTAGTGCCATGAATCCATGTAAAAAGGTCAGTCTTCATTATCCTTGCTGAAGTGAAATGTCAGATTTTTATCATGCCTTAATGACTGCATACAATAGATTTATAGAACATTTTACCCTACTCCTTATCTCAGAACCTTATTCTTACCATCTGCCCTCCACTTTTCCTCTTGTGTCTTCTGTAGATTTTTCTGTTGCAATCTTATGTACAATAAAAAGAGAGTGACTTTAACCTCACTGAAAGGCATAAACATGGCTCTATTTATATTTTCCCTTAAAATCTGCTAACAGATAATCCAGTAAAGAAAAAAAAAACAAGGAAAGACAATATATCCTGGTCTGAGGATCTGAAGTGATACCAACTTACAGTGAAGCCAACAGCAAAACTTCCACTTAGTCAGGCCAGGACTTTGAACATAAAACATGTGGCCACATTTATGTTAGGGATAGGGAAGATTCTAGGGTCTTTCTGTTTGTTTTAAGTAGTGTGATTCAAAATACATCAATAAAGTCTTAGGCAATGGAATAGGAGACTGCATTTATTGGCATTTGTCTTAACCCTGTCTCCCAGCTGAAGTAAAATTTAGGAAGGAAGAGCTAGATAATGATCACTTAAATGTCAAATGCCACCCTTAGGAAAATGAACAAATAATTACAAAGAAAGAAAAAGCTTTTCAGACTCCAAAGGCTGACAAACAACTGCTGGTGTGCAGCCATGTGCTGTACACAATGCACTGTACATTTAGCCAGACAAACTTGACCATCTCTTTGTGGTTAATGTTTTGTAACTTGCTTTTTGAGACACAAATCCAAGCATACATAAACTGGAATCAGAGGACACACTTGACAAGATGCACTAGAGTGAGATATCACTTCAGCTTGTTACCTTGCTGTCTCTTCCCTCCTGGTACTGCTAGTTGTCATATAGATCTTGCCACTAACCTGTATTGATTTTGAACTCCATAGTGCACATTATTGAAGTAAAATCCATTATCCAGAAGTGACCATCAAATAAAGGGCCACTATTAGGTGCTGCCAGATATTCTGGAATAGTTGGAAAGGAGAATGGCAGAAGAGCCTAACTAAAGCAGAGTGAAAAACACTGATTGAGCATGTTTTCCTAAATAACTGTTAAAAATGTCTCTTTCTCTATATTTATCTATTAATTTGCTCTATATTTTACCATACTGGGACTGCACCCTCCCTTAATTTATCACAACTTCTGTTCCACATGGAAGGGACTTGCTTTTACATACCCACAGCCCAAGCTATGCTACGCACATGAGCAATCAGTGTCTCTACAAGGTCTGATGGAATTACATCCCATCTCCTCAAGCTCAGGGTTACTCTTACTTCAGTCCTTGGGTTTCCATGGAGTTGCAATGATTGCTTTTCTCCTTCACTGGCAGGAGCTCAAGCTGAATGGGCTGTGTAACTGCAAAGAGTGCCCAGCATGCCTGAATGGGATCTGTCCGTGTTCTGCCAGTAGAGACCCCTGAAACAAAACATCTTTTTTTCCCCCATATTTATTTCTCCTGCTCTTTCCTGACTCAAAGGGAGAGATTTATGATTGAGAACTTTGTCTGCATGATACACCTCCTCAAGGGATCCAGCTGGACTAGAATCACAGCTCCAGATATTGTACAAGGTGCCTCACACTCACACCAAAGGATATTTCTTTTAAATCACTAACAGTCAGAGATTGACTTCACCTATTCAAGTGCTTAAAGTGTGGTGGGTTGATTGCTGGTGTATGTGTAACTTAACTCTCAGCACTCTGGTCCATTACAGGAATGTCTGATCAATTTGACTTCTGCTCCACTCCTGTCCTGAACTTCTCTAGGTGCCACACAGAGGACCACTTTAGCTTGTGCAGCTTGGTGATATTCTAATACCAGCAACAGATGTCCAGATGCACCTCAAAGGTACTGAAAGGATGAGTATATTTTTATTATTATACAACACATATTTTACCTGCAGAAGATCATTAACAACACCAGTTATTTTAATCTTGTTTGGTAGCTAGTGTGCTTGCCAGAACTTGCTGTAAAACATGTGTGGCAAACACAGAGCCTAGCTGATATCAGCAAAGTACTTCAGGCAAATTCGCAAGTTGGAGATGTGTCACATGCAGGTGTTGGGAAAACATGCATTAGAAAGAGTTTGCTTCTGCTGAATGAATAGACAAGGTGAATATTTTCCACTTCAGGATGTTTCTGTGTCACCATAGGCTGTACTTTTGTTAGGCCACAGCTAGCCAGTATAGCAGAAGCAAAACCCTGGAGTTGTTTCAGGTCATAATGCTGGTAATTCAGCATCCCAAGAGTTTTTATTCTGAGTCAAAACTCCAACTGTACTCCACTGTAGGATGGAGCCAGAGGATAAACTACAGTTTATACAACAACATAAAAACTTACAGTGCTGAAAGGTGCACTACAATGAAATAACAACATGTTGTAAATCTGATTCAGACCAGAACCAGATTTACAACATGTAAATCTGCTTGGTTGCTTTGCACAGAAGTGTGCGTATCTGGGGAAGAAAGGCAGAAAGGCCAGAGAATTTGACCAAAGAGGCAACAAGGAAGCCAGGGGAACTGGAAATGCACCCCGAGGAAAACCTATGGCCAAACACCAGCTGAAAAAGACTGTGCTACTAACAGTGAAATGATGCCCTTTTGTTTGACTCCTGCTGTTTTTGGGAAACAGACTTGGTGTATCGACAGAGAAAGAAATTGAAGACATTTCTGTTTCTATTGTCAGTTTTTCATCATAAGCGAAACAGCACATAACGTTGTGTGAAAGCTCAAAAAGAGGTCAAATCCACATGGCAAATTTGTGTTTGAAGTTTCTCTCCTTCCTTAGCTGTTACCCAAAACACCCTGTCACTGTAACATGCTTTTCACAAGGCATCCCTTCCCAGGGTGTCATGCAAGGCCATTTAATCCCTTTTGTGGCAAGCAAGTCAGTGCTCTTTTCCTGGGGTGGGAATAAGATGTAAAAAGAACCCCAAAGTGACATTTGTATGGCATTGTTCCTTTTCTTTTCCCCTTACAATAGCACCCACTGGCAGTTGCAGTGCCTATTTTGTGCACAATCTGGGATGCTGCAATTAACTTCTGAACACAGGTCTTTCCATAAAGGCATCAACAAAGGGGTAGGAAGGGAAATTATGTATCTTGCTTTTTATTTCTAAAAATAACAACATTTCATCAAGAACATGATGCTTGAATTTGCCTGGAGAGCATATTTAGATACTGCAGGGAAAGGTGCCCTCTTGAGAGCAAGAAGAAAAAGCTCACTAAAGCTGGTGGTTGAATATTTCAGAGCTATGTTGCCCTTCTCTTTGCATTGCAGAGTGGTGAGACGTTTAAGCTTCTTTCCTTCAATAAGAAAGAGAATATTATAGAAGGATGCTGACAAAATAGTATTTGAAATATTTTATTTACCTTATTAATAGTGGTTTCATTATTAAAATGTAATGAATCTGAAATAGGTAATTATTTTACTACTACTGTATTTTTCTTTTGTTTCTGAGGTCAGCCTTGACAATGGGATTGCAATGAAGATTGTTTCCTCTTTGATTCCCCGTTTTCCATTGCGGTTTTAAAGCACAGGTGTGCTGTCTTTCAACAATTTCCTTCCTCCAATTTGCATTCAGTTCAACAGTGTGGGTAAAGGGCACAATCATATGCAGTCTTAATCTCACAACTCTTCTGTTCTCTACTTGTTCTCTCAGGTTGCAGCCTTCAAGTCTGGCAAGCCACCCAAACTACAAGTATTTTGATGAAGCCTTGAAATAGTACATTTCTTGTGGTTAGTTTCAGCATTTCTCTAAAGCAGTTTTTCAAATATCTTTAAATCCTTGCAAAAACTTAGTATTGGACATAAATTACTTGACAGTGACTAACCTCTCAAGTGGCTTGGAATTTTACTTGGATTTTGATAATGTTTTCTTTGTGCACCCTAGTTATATGAAAATCAAACCAAAAGAAGAGTATATCAATTGACAGAAAGCTGTATTACCTCTTTCTTTGAATTTGTCAAGACATTTTGACTCCCAGGGCTATCCTCTACAGTGCTTGCAACTTTTCTGGCTTGGCAATAGCTACAAAATTTGCAAGAATATTATGTAATCCTACATTCAAATCAAAACTGAAGCATTGAGTAAGAGCTGGGCCAGGGGCTGCCACATGAAAGACCCAGCAGGAGATGCCCTTTTGGACTGACAGAAAACTATGGATA
The DNA here is from genome assembly GCF_028018845.1 of Melospiza georgiana. Lineage (NCBI taxonomy): Eukaryota > Metazoa > Chordata > Aves > Passeriformes > Passerellidae > Melospiza > Melospiza georgiana. Next base: position 65,628,283 of record NC_080432.1, on the reverse strand, counting down.
CATATTTTTGAGAGCAATTTATCAAACTGTTGTACACTTACTTCATGAAGATAATATCTAGGCCATGTTTCCATGACATTGATTTCTGAACTAGTCTACAAATACAGGACAAGTTTAATAGTTACATTTCTATTTTATAAAGGAAATGTCAATTGAAATAGATAAACATTAATGTGCTTAGTCAGGATATGAAGATTCTCTGCTATAAATCTCCCACAGGTTTTTAAGTCAAACAACCAACCAACCAACAAAAAAAGCCTAAACAAAACAAACAAAACCACAAAACAAAACAACAACAACAAACCCCACACAAAATAAATTAAAAAAACCAAAACTAAAAAAACTCCAACCAAAACACTGTGGTTTTCATCCTGACATAAGAATATGATCAATTACACATTCCAAGACCTGGATGGAATTGCACGATGCTATCTCCCACAGAGTCCAGGAATGAAGAATTTCTAGCACCCTGCTCCACAACAGAGCCTGCCCCAAAGCTTTCAGAAAACCTACAGCAATCCCAGATATTCCTGAGCCACTGGAGCTGAAACACACCAAGAATTTCTTGTGGATGCTGTGGAGGGAAGGAACTTTGGCTCCTTAGTCTGGCAGGTGCTGCAATGGTTACTCAGATGTGGCAGGAGGAGTGTGGCAGCTCCAGGCTTGTACTCACCTGGGACCTGACTGAGAAAAGCTATTTAAAGGTTTTGTTTGGGGTTTTTTTTTAAGTTTCTCCCTCTCTCTCCATATTCATCTGCACATATATGTGGGAGATGGCCAGGACTTAGACATGCAATTTTCTAAACATGGATTACATTCTATCAAATGACACAGTCATTTTTCACTGAGTCACTTTTTATGATAATTTCAGGCAGTATTGAATAAATAACAGAGAAATGTTTTGGTAAGTGAGTAAGAGTGCTCTTTTCATGTTTCATTTGGTGATATGTCATGGGAAAACTGCTTTAGCTTACTTTTAGTTATATATCTACTATCTATAATCTTTTTTACTTCATGTAGAAAAAAATTTCTGTTGCAGATGGACTGGTATACATGAAAACTTTGATAATATCTTTGATACTTATCAATTGTATATGAACCACTTAACATTACCGTGGGGTTATTTTTCATGAAATACACTCTAAAAGCAAAAATCTACCAGGCCCTCATCCTCCAAGAATAAAAGAAAAGAAATTGAAAAAAGAAAAGAAGGAAAACAAAAGATTTTTCCTGCAATAAAACTGTTTTGAGGTTGGAAAGAATGAGTGATGTCTCTCTTTTAGGCTTCTGGGGAAAGTCTTTCCAATGTTGGAATTTCCAGGCTGGGAGAAGGAATTACTATTTTCAGCCTCAGTCTAGTCTAGGGATTCTGCATCTGCCCTTAGAGCTGCATGTACCAAATCTAAATGTCCACCAGGCCAGGAAGCCATCAGGGTACTTCAGTGCACAATGCTAGTCAAGGCCTAAATGCATTTCTGAACACATTTTATATAGATCCAACTGAATTTTGCTTTAGAAAATAGTACTTCATGTCCAGCACACACAGAAATTTTAGTCCAATTATTTTAATGATTTCTTTCTCAGAAGACTATGTAATAAAGGTGCAACTCAGACTGAGAGTCTGCCTTTGCAGACTGGCTGTGGACTGGGGTCAAAGCAGTCTGCACAAATACTGGAAAACCTGGTGCTAATTAAAGCCAGATTCCCTCATAATGAATCAATATCCAAGTGTGCAACAGGCTGCTGGCAAAACATAGGAGTTTTGTTAGTTCCCAAACAACACAGACAACAGACCTTGCTCCCCCACTCCTCAGCAGTTTCTTTGGCAGGTCAATGCAGAGCCCACAAGCCCTGACCAAAGTACATCAGAATCAATACAACAGGGAGATCCAATTTCACCAGCACGACTGATAATGCCAAGCTTGCAGCATTACCTTGGCTGAGGGAAGAGCAATGGCTGATAATAACATTTTGTGTTGTTTAAATTGACATTTTATTGATTAAAAAAAAAAAAAAAAAAAAAGGGCGGGCGGGGAGAAGGGAGCATGAGGAAATTTAAAATGCTGACACACCATCCCCATCCCACCCCACTCCAGCTTTGTGCCTTTAAAGACACTTAAGGCACTGAAACTAATGAAGACCCTGCTGTGACTTCCTCTGGGAAGGAGCAGAAACCAGGCAAAACCAGCTCAGGGCAACCTGCTGCTGCTCACTCCCTACAATACACACAAGCCTGTATTTCAGATCCTGGCTGGGGGCAGGTGCCTGAGCCAGGCAGAAACCCAGCACAGAGAAGCAGGTTCTGCAGGATGGCAGGTTCCGGAGAGAGGCAGGTTCTGCAGCTCAGCAGGTTCTGCAGCTCAGCATCACAACCGCTCCATCTAGTGTAGCAGCCCCGCACAGCAGCGCCTCCCTGACACAGAACCTCCCCCCGCAGCCCCTGGCAGGGCAGGTGAAGGCACCTAACCAGGCTGATGGGAGACACCCGTGATGGAAGGCACAGCAAATGGGTCTGAAGGCAGAGGGGGAATTTGGGAGCACACGGTGTGATGCTTTCGGTGTGTGGCTGGGCTCAGGGAAAGCTCTTTGGGCAGTGACAAGGCAAGATGCTGCAGTAATTACATTAAGGGTGCTCTTAGCCCTATCAAAAATGACTAGAATAAGGAAGATGTAACAAAACAGGAGGCATAAGGGGGTTAAATCTACCTTATTGCTGGGCAATATATTCTGTTTTTATCATATATTGATGAACATAAGCATAGTCACAAAATCCAAAAGGCTTGGCTTTTCCAAATTTTTCCCATTTCCCTCCCCCTGAAGGAAGGTCACTGAAGCTGTTGGGCCTTGTAGGGCAGGAAATAGCACAAACAATAGCAGAAGAAAGCTCCATTACTTTACATCTTCATTACACAGGGAAAGAATGAAAAACATTGCTTACATAAGGGATGCTTTCTTCAGGCAATTACTATGACACAAACAAATTGTTTAAAGCCACCAACCTCTTCGTTTGCTGCTGTCTGTCAATATTTTCAGACTCCTCCACAGACCCGTTGGAAAATCTCAGTCTATGGACAATTATCATATCTATAGCAGAGCAGAGCTGGAGCTGGTAAGGGTCCAGCATGTCGTCTCTGCTGGCCACCACAGGAAGATGGACTCCTCCAGTAATTGTTGCTAGATGGAGAGCATCCCTACTTTTCCCACACTTGGTGGACATCATAATACAAAAAACCTGGAGAATAAAGATTTTCCACTGAACAGCAATCAGAGATGCTGAGCCAAAAGGTCATTTGTTGGAGATAAAGTGAAAGAAGCAGAGCAGAATCAATGGATTTTTCTAGATAAAGAAATCATTTGCTCTGATTGTGGACATCAGGGCAGATTAACATAAAAAAGGTATCAACATTTTCAGTGAAGTATTTTCTTCTGTTTCTGATGGGGATCTTTTATATGTTAAACTATTTCAAATTTTCTTAGCTATATGAGTCAGTACTTTTTCATCTTGATTTCTCCTGGCCCTTCCTACTCCTCTTGGTACTATAATAAAAGGCCCAGCTGTGTGGAGGGAGATAATACTGCTCACACCAGAGAAGAAGAGCTAGTACGCTCCTCTGTCCCACTCACATGCAGCAGAGGAAGTGAGTCACAGATAATCATGGACAGTCCCGTCCTCTTTCTGTCCTTACCTGAGTAACAAGGAGCAGGAGCAGGGCTCTCCTCCCATGAGGAGATCCTCCTCTCTGAAGGCTGCCTGCCTGCAGACTCCCACATCACCAAGTGGACCTTCACAGGGCTTTCACAGGATGAAGGTAGAAGCTGCTGTGTATTTTTATCTACTGTGGAATTGCTCTAGATGCTTTGTACTTGCTCTTTGTCTAATTTCCTTTGGAAAACAATCTCACATTTATTTTGATCCTTATTGACCCTGGCCAATCACAAAACCTGTTAATGCATCTCATCCCTGTTAATGCATCTCATCCCTGCTTGCATCAGGATTTTCTTAAGAGGCTGGAACTGAAAAAAGCCAGTCTGCTCCCAAAGGGACTTTTGCCTTCTACAGGACTGTGATATTTAACTTCAGGTCACCTCATCTTTGTTAAGTGTTGTAAAGAATCCTTCCTGGGATAAAAGCTGCAGCAATCTATTCCAGCCCAAACCTTTGCTTTGACCCTTTGGAGTCAATAGCTGCACTGCCAACCACAAGTGCACCAACATCATGAATCAAGCCTCCAGGAACATGGAGATGCAGTAGAAAGCATATTATAACTTCTCTTGGAATAAAAAAAAATGCAGTCATTTTTCTGTCTCTTTCTCCAAACCTCTGAATGCCCAAGCAAGGGAGAATTTTGTTTTCAGAAGTCTTCAACACCAAGGAAGTCCAGCAGCCACTGGAGGGGAAAAACCCCACAACTGAGAATGTGAGTGTAAGAGCCAAACCAAAACAATGTTGAGCACTGGAAAGTCACAATGAAGTCACAAGTCCAGACCCATGGCATCAGCCTTGACTGGCAGGGCACTCCTGCCTCTCAAAGGGGCTGCACAGCACCTGGCAGGGAAGCTTGGGTGGGATGCAGTCCCAGTGAGGGCTTGGCTGGACCTCTCTGGCTTAGCCTGGGTGGCATCCTCACTGAAGGGTGCTTGGTCCACTGGAATTGCTGCATCTCCTGCTCTCAAAGCCAATGCAGTTGCTGAGAGATCAGAAAGTTTGTATTATCTACCCACACTACCTCAAATCACAGAAATGGGAGGGAAAGATGACAGCATAGACTCAAGAGGGAAAGGAAAGGGGTGCCCAGCCCCTTTTCCTTCCATGGCAATCTCAAAGTGCAGTGACTGCAGCCTGTTGCCCTGTTCAGAGCAAGGGTCCCTGTGGCCAGTCATCAGCATTTCTCTTGGAGATATTCAATAGCTAAGCAATTCCTTCCTTCCCTGTGGCTGTGTACCTGTATTTTCTAGCAGAGAAAGTAAGGCCCCACCAGTCTGATGTTTATATTTCAGTGGTTTAGAAAAATGTCACTTAAATGGACTGCAATGAACTGAAGCTGGGTAGCTATTTTTTAATATATACACACATTATCATACCCAAGAGCTCTTCATTGCCTATGTACAGGACACCCTTGACATGCTCTTCTTCCTCGTGTGCTGTGAATTCCCAGCAGGAGAATCTACTGAAATTTTACAGAAAAAAAAATACAGCTAATAAAAACTGTCCTGCAGTTCTGTGGCAGCATTTATTTCAGTGCCTGCTGTCCACATGACTCAGCCAATGTTCAGTGCTATTATAAAAATTCCAGGGCTCAGAGAAATCCACTTAGGGATGTTACATCCCTCAGACTGGCACAGAGGGGAAGTATTTCATTACAAGACAAACAAGGAATTTTGGTTCCTTGAACCATACCAGCCTTTATCCTATAGGAATCTTCAACATCAGTTGAACTTGGCTTCTGATCTTTCCCTGGTATAATTATTAGGCTGGCCAAATTGCAGGACTCCCAAATTGCTGCAAAAAAGTTACTCTTAAAACTCTGCTTCTATAGATTAAGCTCATATTAACAAATGGAGTTAGGACTACTGCCAAGTGTGCATATTTTGATAGCTGTTATTGACATGTAAAATTATTAGAATCAGAAAACATTTGAATGTTTTTTTTAAAAATCCAGTCCTTCTTATAAATGTGCATAATTTGAAGCATCTAATTCTGAGTCTGAGAGAAATGCATATTGCCATTTGCAGAGTTCTTTCTGGATTTTTTCCCCTCTCTCCTATTATTATGATAATCAATATTTATATGAAAACATTTTGTATCAAATATCGCTTCATGCATGATATGCATGAAGTTTAGTTTTCTGGGATTTATTTTCTCTATGGGCCATATATAACTGAGACAAGTTCATTGAAGGAGAAGTATGGAGTTCTAATAAATATTAGAATTCACTTCATTAATTAGTGCCTGAATTAAAATCTCCTTAATATTTTTAAAGAAGGTGACATTCTTAGAAAGCAGAATAAGCTTGTTTATTTAATTTAAAGTACTTCTCACTGTCAAAACCCCCTCATCTAGAATTCATCTAAATATTCTAAATATTCACCCACAATCATCTAAATATATATTTATCTTAAGCTTAGGATAAAACTATGTGTAACAGAATTCCTCATCCAAATACTAAGGGTAGATTTGGCTTTGTCATTTCGTTTATCTAACTGTCAGTTATATATTTGCTGCTTAGGAGAACTCCTTTCCATCTCTTTCGCTTCTGTCTGCTTTTAAAGGAGGCAGAGAGGACACTGTGCCACTGAGGGTGGGTCATGGATGTGGCTCTTCCATCCACTAACAAAGCAAGATCCATCTTTATTTCCTTTGCCCCCTGAGTCTGGCAGATGGATGGCTTGTATACTCAGTCCTCTGTCCCTCTGCTGCCATTCCTGACTTGGCCTAAACACAGCAATAAAAAAAACAAACCAAAAAAACCAAACAAAACATTCACGACTGCAAAAGACCCTGCTCATTGTTGCTGTAAAAAGTTTATTTTCACATACTTTTTAGTATGTTTCCAGCTCTGGTTTCAAGTGCTTCCAGAACTTAAGGGAGAGCAACTTTCATTGTTCCTCCTGGGAGGCCATTTCCCAGCCCAATAAATCTCACTCCCAAGAAATTTCACACATCCCCTCCTGTGCTTACAGCACTTTTCCAATCTTGGCCTATCATGAGCAGAACAAATATCTTTTTCCCCACAGAGTTTATATAATAATGCAATAAAGTTGCAAAAGCTGTGCACTCCACTGAGTTACTTCCACTCACCAGAAATTTATGGGATAACAACTTCTGTGTTGCCAGTAAGACATAATTTAAAATGTCAATGAATTACAAATTTCTACTGAAACGCAAAGCCATCCACAACAGACAATATTATTACAAACCTCACAGAAGACATAGGAAATGAAGCATGGAAAATCTTTAAACTGCTGACACCAAGGTAAAGTCTGATGGGTTGCTCTCCCGATGTCTTGCCAGCACTTACTCTGTAATATTTTCTTTCTCTTTTTGAAAGACAAGCAACTGAGTTATTTTAGTATTTATAAAACGAAGTGCTTTGGTTACATTTTGCTTAACCTAGCTTGAATTAAAAGTGATTTCAAAATAATGCTTTAGCTGGTGTTAGGCAATTACCTTGCCATCTTCCCTCACCCAAGGATAGGCAAACCTGTGGAGCTGCCTGGCACTGCCTTCATGGCAGGCACTGAGAGAAGGGCAAAAAAAAAAAAAAAAAGAAAAAATATCCCTATGGAAATTTCAAGGAGGAAAACTTTCTTCCAGGGTCTGGTGATCATCAGGACAGCTATTTGATAGAGAGCCAAAAAAGGGGCAGGCAGCACATCCGAAGTCCTGAAGTCTTTGGCCCCTGTAGCTGAAAGGAAGTCATTCACTCTGCTCATTCCCTCCAGGCCTGGCAAGTGCTGCACTGCAAGGGTGTAGCTTTCACAGCTTCTTTCAGGTAGACCACTAAATGCAGGAGTGTGTACAATGCTCTCATTTACCATGTGGCCAGTCATAAACATCTGCACCAAAGAGAGGCTGGTGGCTTAAGAGCTGAAATCGCCTACAGAATTGCACACACATTCACCAGTGTGCTTCAGGAAGATCCCATTCAACAAATCCCAAGATGACCAGCTAAATATGAGAAAGCTCTGAAAATTACTGCATCAATTTTTTGAAAATCTTTCTCCAAAATGATTTTTGTGATTTGTAGCCATTGTTTATCTCAACTTCCAAAGAAAGGCAAAATTCATAGCAGATTTGTCTCCAAATACTTAAAGAGCTGGGTGGCAGACTTTGCTTTTTATTTGCTATTCACTAAAATAAACATGATGTGAAATTTGCCACTCAGTTTTGTTTGCAGGAAGACATAACAGGAAGGCACCATGTTTTTTAAAAAAATGTTAAGGGCTCAAAAGTCAGACAGCTGGAAGAAAGATGCCATGCCCTTGGGGAGTTGTAATTCTCTCTCTTGGCTCACTCCTAAGGATAGAGAGTTGAGAGTGTACTCAGAAACACAGGCAGAGGTACCTATAAACCTAAGCAACAAAGGGAGCTTTGCCATGCCTCATCCTTGGAACTGGAGCAGTTCTTATCCTGGTTTGGGATGTCCACTAGTCCCTGATCAATTACTCTGGCCCTGGCTGTGTTAGCAAAATAACATATTTCAAATCCAACTCTTCTGATCTTGCCAAAACTGCTTTAAATCAGAAAAAAAATTCGGAATTATGTCTTGCAGACTCTGCCTTTTTGTGCTGTTCCTTGGTATCACTAATCTTTTTTCAGATAAAAAGTCACAGTTTCATTGGTGTTTAAACCACTAACATTTACTGGCAGCCCTGACACTGGGCAAGAGAGGACTTAAATTAAAAAGTGGCAAGCAGAAGACTGCTAATTATCCTTTCACTCATAAAGTTTAAATATAGCTGCCTGTGTTTGAACACAAAGAAGGCCTGCAATTAGGGCACATTCAATTGCAAATACACCACAACCCCTCTTTACTGTGCCTGTAGAGGATGCAAAACAATACCTCAATACCAATTCTACTTAGTGGCTGTAATTTTCTTCAGTAATGTGTGTATTAGTCACAGACATATGTTAAAAACTGTGATTTTACCCCCAAAAACAAGAAAAGCAAACACACATGCTCTGGAGGGAGAGCTTTGCTCAACATGTTCTTTTCAGTCTGGTTCTCTGATATATTCAACATCCTTATTCTGTCAAGAAGGCATTTGCACGTTTTGATATCCAATAATTTGTAAATGAATCTGGCAGTGGTTACCCTTGCCTTGGAAGGGTGTGCACTTGATGGACAGGATCCCTCAGGATAATCACATTTCTGTGGTGGGGAAATTCTGGCACTTCTCTGCTGCGACAATTCCTTTTCCTGATCCCCAAACTAGAAGAAAAAAAAACCTACACCAAAAATCTGTATGATGAAAAGCTATAGAAACCTCAGTTAATTTTTTGAAGTGACAATTTACCATTTTCAAAATTTTTTGTCAGATATTTCTCCTGAAATTAATAAACATGCCTGAAATTAGGATCTTCAGAAAAAAAGGAAAAATTGATTTTCACAAAAGTCTTATCAGGAAAAAAACTGTATTCAAAGAAACTTAATAACTTTAAATAAAGTAAGGATGATGCTAGAGTTCATGTTTCCTGATCCTTGCCATTGTGCCAAGCTTTATCTTGGAAAGGCTCTGAGGCACTTCTCCTTCATTCCCAATACTCAGCAACCCTTTCTTTTAGAATTTTTAGGAGACCTTTTACCCTTTCCCAATGAATTCTTAACACTGAAGGAATCTTTGCTTGGCCTGTACAAATTCTCCTCTGTCTCTCTGTGACAGACAGAAAATAAACTTACTGTTTATTTACTTGATGTTATTAATTGCAGGTGATTGCATTATTATTTTATAAACTTAATGTCATTAATTGGGGGATCCTAGTCCCTTCACATCTCAGTGCATTAAACTCAGATGGGCAGGATGCAGCAACCTCACATGTACCTATCCAGACCTCAACAGAGGATCACCCAAAGTGATGTTTAGGCTATCAACACAATATAAATGACATTAACTGGAAGCTATGGAGAAGGCAGAAAAGAAGTTAGTAGGAAAGAGGGGGGTGAAAGGGCAGAAGATGAAAGCAAGAATTAGTTGAAAGGAAGAAAGATGAAAGAAAGAAAGAAAGGAAGAAAGACTCTTACTTCCAGTGCAGTTTGGATAGGCGCATCCTGCCAAAGGCGCCAAAACAGAGCTGCTGGCTGATGAATCCATCTAGGGTAAATTAGTGTGTGGTGCTGTGCAACTGGGCAAATTCCCCAAGTGGGAGACACCACAATTTTTGTGTGAGACTGAACTCATGCCTGAAGTTAAAGGGAAACAAAAAACAACTGCTTTTAATGGGAGTCCACTCTCTCTAAACAAATTTTCTTCTGGATACTGTAAATTGTGCAAATGTTAGAAAATGTGGGCCAATGCACATATTTAATTCAAAATAACTGTTAAATGCTACATTGTCTGAAAAATATTGTAAAAATATTATCATTATTTTGAAAAGATTTTTTTAAAATGTTTTATCTCATGTGAAGTGTCACCACGCTGCCATCTGTGGTTGAATGCTTCCTCCTCCACATTTCCCTCCCAGCCCCGCCCTGTTAGGTCCTGTATTTCTCTGAATAGAGCCTGGCGTGAGAAATGTGAAGGGCAATGCAGGATGTGTCAGAAACATGTATGAAATGTGAGAGAAATGGGAGAGGGTAGAAACGTGTCTCATCAGCAAAGGATGCAGTGGTTTAAGCTGCTCTGTAGCTCCTCTGTGGATCTCTCCCTCCACCTGAAAGCGTGGCCAACTTGCAAAGCATAGCAGCTTTGCAGCTTCAGGCTGAATTCTGAGCCCATTGTAATAAATCCTTGATGCTGATAAAATTTACTAATATTTCACTGTTTCAAAACTCAAAAATCGTGACAACATCTAAGACACAAACAGAATTTGTACAACACACCATCTTAGAAGTCCAGTTCTGCATCAAAACCTCGCAATGGGAACAAGTTTTCTCAGCTCACCACCAAGGGAAGTACCTACAAACTCTGCTTGCATTTCAGGAAGATCACAGTGCTTTCCACATGAATGGAGAGCAAGGGCACCTCTTGTTGTGGTGAGATTTAAGACTGACAGTTTCAAAGATAAAGTGAGAAGTGAATGAACTCAGAATACTGAAGTCAGAATTTTCTATTTTCTTCTGGATATTTTTCCTTTTGTGCATCCAGTTTGTACCTGAGAAAAAGCAATTTCTGCATTTGTTAAAAGTAGCAACATGCTAGGTAAAATCCTAGGGGAAAAGGAAGAAAAATAAATTATCACTAAAAAGATGTTTGCTTTATGATAAAGCATATTCAATGAGAATTTGTGAAAATTCAGAAACATAACTAGTATTGGTGTTATTGAAAGCTGAACTCTTACAGGATTTTTGGCACTGGAAAGATTCTGATTTCAAAAAGTCTAAATAAATTTTAAAAATGTAAATTCTTCATGAACCTTTAAAAAATCTGCTAGTTCTCCCCAGTTTTTTGACCGTAAGTTGTGCATGCTTTTTCAGGAAACAATGGCAAAAGGAGAAGGACACGCAGGAGTGGGGTGGGAAAGAAAGATAAACTATTTACGCTAATGATGAATTTGGCTAATTAAACATTTAGGTTTTAAAACCAAAACAAAAGCTTTTTTAGAACAAGTTGCTTACATACAGTAAGAGAAGAACAAATTTTCTTCAGCAATTCTTTGAATCACTTCTTCAGCCCTCACACTTGACATGTGGTCTGATATTAAGTGGTTACTTGCTAGGAGCCACAGAGCAGCAGGAAGTGCTAAATGCCAAAGGGCCTTGAGAAACTAAAATACTCAGCAGCAAACCACTAAGCAGATCTCACCATCAGCTACTGGTCTAGCTGCTGCAAAACATGCATTAAATACTATGCTGCAGTTCTTTGGAGTTAAATTTCTACTTAGCCAACCATGAAGATTATCATCACATGTAATTTCTTTTTTTTTTTTAAGCCTGAACCCAAGTCTGAATATATTATTATAAAGCTTTTGCCTCAGAAACTATGCCATGTGTAAATGACATGTAGAACCCATGGTTTATATTTGTAAACCATCATATTCCCAGGGTCTCCCCTTTCACGCTAATCAGGCTGGGCTAATTACAAGAACCTACACCAAATATGCTGCATGAGTTGGTGGGGAATAATGTCTTTTAGTCCAGTACAAAACAAGCAGGTTCTTATTTTGTGTATTTTTTGGTATAAACTCACATTAGAAATGGCTGACTATATTCTGACACATGCTTCTTCTCTATATGCCCATCTAATTTATAAACGGAATTGTTTTTCAGGCAGACTTGAACTTTGTCAATGTATGCAGTACAAATGATTCCTAAACTTTTCCTCAGCATCATTCTGAAACTACAAGTTACATGTAAGGTTGACCAGGATGGGATGTAACATTACCACATGATGGCCTAAATAGATTATTACAAAGTAGCTGCTTCAGTTCTATAAGGCATAAGGCAAATTTCATTTGGTTACGCTTGTTGCCTCTTCCTGATAGTTTGAATTTTAAAATTGATGCAAAAATATTAATGTGAACTTAGGACAGGATACACTAACTCTTGGTAATGACCTCGTCATGCTGAGTTGAGTTTCTAAATCCCCCCAAATTATTATTTGTCTTAACTTGTAGTATTGATTTCTGCCAAAAATTGTCTGCCTTGGGCTTCCTGCAAAATTCTGTACCTAAATTTATGTAGTAAACAAGCCTTGCTTAATATGATGGAGAATCATGTTTTCCCATAACTCCCATATTTGCATAAAATGTATCAAAATCAGCTGCTTTATTTATCGTGTTCTCCCACAGCATGAATATTCTCCCTCATCAACCCCATCTTAGGACTGAAAAACAACATTTTCCTAGCTCCCAGACAGCTTGGTAGGGCTCTTTGTGACTGGAATCTGTAGTTTTTTGGGGGAATACAAGTGCAAAAGGAAATACAGACACACGTTAACAGCTACCCACCCAAAATTTCCCTTTTCCCCTAGATTCCACACTCCCAGATAATCAATGTCTAGAGTGTATTCTGGGTTTCACCCTTTCTAGATTCTCAGTTTCCTTCTGCTGTCAAAAATGTGTCCTCTGCATCAACCAGAGAATTTTTTCAATAAAAAGAGAATCTGGCATTTGTTATGTTTGCAAAGTGGAATACCATATTCATGAAAAGCTTAAGTAAGTCCAAAAATCGTAAATTTTCTTCTCATATAGCATCAGCCACTTTGATGCTCTGATCACTACAAGAAAGCTTCCCCAGTTCTTCACTTAGCTGGGGGATTTTAAGTAAACTTTTCACCCACCCTACTTTGGAGTCAGCAGCAGATGGCATCATAGATGTCACTCATTATCATTTTGAATAAATTAACCCACAAAAATAGCCAAAATCATCCTGGGATGTACAAGTTTTGAGGCAGGACTGCCATTTGCACTCAGGCTTTCATTTTCTTCTTCAACCCAACATCTGGGCTAAAGCCTGAGGTACTGATGAATTGCTGTCTGAATTCTTAGGTAGGTTTTATTTTTGTCTGTCGTCAGAAGGGCTCAAAGAACCCATGAAAGAAATGGAAAGGTGTGTGAGTAGCTCACCCCTCCATCTGAAAGGTGCATTTCTCACTAATGGAACAAATTATCTGAAGCTTCTTGCTGCCAAAGAGCGAGACCTCAAGAGGAACTGCAACATTTCAAGAGCATCAATCCCAGAGCAGAGAGATGGGTGGTTTTCTGACTTCTGATCTGAGCAGCAAGGTTCCCTTTTCACCAAGACGTGCCTCACCACAGACCTCACCGCCTTCGGAACAAAGTGCAAGGCTGTACAACAAAACCCACAACACTGAAAGGAGAGCGAACTGGAAACTGCACGGACATGCAGATCAGTGCAGATAAAGAGCAGGCACCGTGGCAGCCTGAGGTCTGTCAGGTGCCTGAGGGCTGTCACAAAGAGAACCACTGCCACTGCTCTGCCATCGGATGTGATGTGAAACAGCACCTCTTCCACCCTGCAACCCAGGACCCACAGCTCGTGCTGACAGCTACCTTCAGCCTCACAGACACCAAATCTAGGTTTTGGATGAGTTCTGGGAAAATGTTTGAACAGGGTCTTTTTTTTCCAATCGCAGTTCTGTCCCCATCTGTGTTGGACACACTAAGAAACTTGACTAAATTGATCCACCTTTAAGGTGGGTTTAAATCTAGTCACTAAATATGGAAGACTGCTTAAAGGTATGTAATTCAAGCAGCTTTCTGCAAGTGGCTCTGGTGTTGGCCTGAAATTTTAGAAGAGTATGTTTTGCTTTACTCATCTCTTTCAGATGCTCTGACGAACCAGCCAGCTGTCAGCTGGGGCATACCACAATGTTGAAGTGATGCACAAGCTATGCCTGCCACAGAGGTTTTGAACTTTGCTAACATTACACTTTTCCAGGGTCTAAATCAAAATTCTAGATCATGCCACCCATACTCGCGATGAGTATCACTTTGCTCCTCCCAGGAGCTTACCACAAATAAAACACTGACAAAACAGTGGATGGAGGTGATAGCCCAGAGAGAGAAATGAAGTAATCTTCTACCACTAGCATTAAAAGAAAGGTCAGCTTGAAGAAGAAAATCCTGAAAATATATTGTCCTCACATACTGGATAGAAGCTAATGAAGTGAGATGCTGTGAAGTGATACCGGGAAGTTGCTTCTGTCAGTGTGTAGGAGCAGCAGAAGGAGGAGTGGGGCTAAGAGAGCACAGAGAGCATAAACATGGGGACCACCCGACCAGCCTCACTGCACTATCAAGACACATGCAGTACTGACCTAGAATAACAAACAGATGCATTTCATGGACCACTGCCAAAGCTGCTTTACAAAAAGCCATTATATTTCCCCTAGCTAGAAGGGTCTCTAAAAATACTGCCTTTTAATAGCTCCTGCATTGAGAACGGTGGATCAGAAAGTGGTAAAATAAATGAGTGTGAACCTCTACAGGGATACCAACCCATCACTGGAAGAGTGTGAGGAGACAACATCTTCTCAGCACAATTCATGTCAGGTTCTAGAAAATGGAAACAAGCATGCAACAGAAGCTGCCAACAGTGGCAAGTGACTCAGTCTCGGAACAGGCATAAAGTAAACATTTTGCAGGTTAGTTAAAATGCAAATTGTTCTTCTATACATGCAGCTGTTGGAGCACAGGTAACATCTGATGTAAATGAGTCACCTACTTTAATCAAATGATATGGCTAGAAAAAAAGGTAGAAGCAAAAAACAATGACTCATACTGTTTCTTCACTTTTCTGCCCCCATTAGAGTTGTTCTCCAGGTTAGTAGGGGAATGAAAAAGCAGGTTATTTTAATGGCACCTCAGTATAAAGCCAATTCTCTAACCACCATATTAAACATTAAACAGCTTTGCATCTTTAATGCATACTTTCCTTTTTGAAGACAGAATCAACAGTTGTGTGGCCATATGTAAGTGTTTTTGTGGTGTCCAATGAGCAACTGCAAAAAAATATTCAGGAAGTAGCAAGGGAGAAAATATACAATTAAAAAATATGACCAAAAAAAAATTAAAAACAAAGAAAGCAACACTTGTTCCCTACTGGCAGGAAGCACATCCTCAAAATTAAAATAAAAAATCAAGTCAGGAAATGAGGATGCTAAATGTCTTGTGTAAGAAACTACAAATAACAACACATCTTTGAAAACACTGTCATTTAACCTCCACTAGATTTGCCAGTCTCTCAAAATGACACCTCAGTTCATTGTCAGGTGTCTTAGTACTTAAGCCACCAACCAACAGAGTCTACATTGGCATGGTCTCAATCTTGTCAGTCTCTGTGGGGATCCCTCTGGATCCAGGGTGTACACATCCAGTCATAGGGCATTGCTCATGCAGCGCTCTCCAGGTGGTGCTGAAATACACCTGAAAGTAGTCCTTTTTGAAGAACTAGAATATCCTCCCTCCTCCCTGTCCCAAATGTCCTTCACCATAAATTTTAAGCAGGCACAGAAAAAGGTAAAACAGAAAATTATACAGAAAATGGCATCCTCTGGCCCCATAAGCTGAATCTACTTGCTCCTATGTGACTAAGCAAGTTTTCATTCCCTCTCTCCTCATCAGGAGGAGGGAATGTGTGCACTTGATCTTCCCCAAGCAAATGTTCTACTTCATCTTAAGATTCCCTGAGGAACAAACATAAGAGAACATTGTGGTCCATTTCAGGCCCAACCACGCACTGCACTGCCCTGTGCTGCAGCAGAGGAGGTCCCTCAGCGCACTCTGGAGCTTCTCTGATGGTGTTTCATGGGTACCTCTGTGCAGCAGTGTGTGAGTGCATCCAAAATACCAACATCACCAGGCTGTGTGTGCCTACAGACTTTTCTAGTCAACAGAGCAGGGCTGACTTGCAACTGGGCAAGCACACATTTTCAAAATGTGCTCAGCCCTACAGAGACCAGAATTTCATTTTCCTTAGTGCCCTACCTCAGGAAACAGATAGAATAAAGCACAGCCCAGCCACTTTGGCAACTTTCAAGTTTCTGCACTGTACACTAGGACCCTCACTTCCTCTCATTTTATACAGTGAATCTTCTCCAAATCCTGCAGGAAGCCTACTCTGTCCCAAAGGGCCGGCTTCCACCCCCAATCATCCTGTGTGCACTAGCAGGGATTGACTCCTGAAGGAAGATGGTGGGATTCTGACTTACACAGTGGCTTTTCTCACCTATTAAAATCCCAAAGCAGATACAAGGGCACGAGGTAAAATCCTGACATGCAGTTGAAGTGTAATGTGTGAAGCAGCAAGATGAGGGGCTTTGATGTCCTGGCAATACACCCTGAAGCTTTCATGAGACTTTTCTGCTCTTGCAGTCAGAGATGCTTTGGCACACGGATGTGAAGCCACGATGCTACCAGGATTCATTCATTCATTTGTGTGAACATGGGTATAAAACCCTGGAACTCTCCAAACATCTTATCAAGGAGAAGATCAAGCACCGCGAACCCCAGAAATGCACACCGCCGGCCACCGAGAGAAGACAGGTCCTACGCCTGGGAGAGCAGGACAGGGTATCGGCGAGGATGTCATTCCCCAAATTCCCAAATTCAGCTCGGCTCCGAGGTCTCGGACACACGGACCCTTCCCTCCCTCCCCCTTACCTGAGCCGCCCACGTTGGACCGCAGCAGGCAGGTCCTCCGGGAGGAGGAGAAGGAGGAGATGTCGCTTTGGGAGCGGCCGCGGGGACCGGGCAAGGACCAGACGGGCAGCGGGGCCGTCCCGCTGCTCCCCGGCCTCTCAGCCATCGTCGACGGGCAGCCGAGAAGGGCAGCGAGGAGAGAAGAGGACGGAGAGCGGCGGCGAGGGAGGGGACAGGGAAAGTTTGCAGAGGAAGAGCCGCCCCTCTCCTCCGACCGCCCCGCCGGGACGCCGGCGGCGATTTTGGGTCTCTGGGAACATAAATTTTGTGTTTGCACAGGGGCAAAGCAAAGTGGGGGGCTGGGTGCGCGGATGCACCCATCCCCCAGGGTGTCTTCATGCTCCCGCCATTGCCATCTCTCGGGGGGGGAAAAAAAAACGGAAAAAAGGGAAAAGAGAATCAGTTAAAAAGAGCCGAGTAACCCACACCGCCACTTCTGTTTTGTGTAACACGGTGCGCTCTCCCCCGCAAAGCCGGAAAGTTGCACAAGGCACCGCATCCCTGCGAAAGAGCCGCGAGAGAGACGAGTCAAATATCCTCCCCAACCCATCACCTCCCTCCCCATCTTTCTTAAGGATTGGGTTGCATGTCAGAGACTTAACTAACTTCGGCAGGAAGGTACTGCCTTTCAGATCAGCCACACAGACCTAGACAGAAGCAAAATCAAGCTTCATGGTTTCGTTTCCTGGTGTTTTACAGAAACCCTTTTACAATAAGATGCACCTTTAAAAGGAAATTTTATGCTCACTCTGCTCCTTACAGGCAAGTCATATTACATTCTACCTTGAATAAAATCCTCGCTGCTGTGCAGCCACAATGACAAACACAGAAAAGACTGCACCCTATATTTTTAATTCATCCAGAGTTGCATTATCTAGTTATCCAATGTGAAAGTCGCATTCAGGCTGCATTTTAACAACTACGACTCTCCAGGTCTGAATCAAAACCTATCAAGTGTGAAATTTGTCCACGTGAAATTCAGTTTCTGGTTTCTGCTTCCACCCAGGCAGGCGAGTGCCCTCATCTCAATGCCGAGCCCGCGCAGCTCCCCAGGCGCAGGGGTTTTGTGATCTTCCAGCCGTCACCCTCCGCATTTGTCGAAGCAATTGATCCGGCACAGGAGTCTCGTATGTCAGCCATTAGTCAGGTCGAAAGGTCTTTTCTGCTCAGCTTCCCTCAGGGGATTGCCTTCATTATTTCCTCTCCTTGTTCCCTCTGCTGACAGGCCAGCTTGCTCCTTCCCCAGCCGCAGAGCTTTCCCAGCGGGACCGTGCTGGGAGAGGGAGAGGCACGGGCTTCCCGCAGGGCACGGCAGGGAGATCCACGCTCACAGCCCCTCTCACGGGCCCAGAGGCTCCCTGGTCACACGGGCAGGAATCTTGTACCGATGCTTAGAGAGCTTTCTGCAGCTGCACGCCAGCCCCGTGTTATTTACAAAATCTGACAATGAGCTATTTTTATTATTTACCCTTTGCAGCTTGCATCATTACCAATGTGATTGTACACCAAAGACCTTTTTACCCAACAGGGATTTCTGTACCTCGGCGTGTGTGGGCTGGTGACATTTTCTGGACCTCTTTATGCTTTAATCAAAAGTGTACTCATCACTGCTGTTTACTGAAATGTTTGCCACTTTCCTTTTCCCTTCCTTTTTAAGAGGTATGTTCAAGTTTAATATTGAAATATACAGTCCCTGCTCCAAACCTCACCAAAGTTTATGGCAGGTCAGCGAGCTTTGGGTCAGACTCTGACTTTTTTTAACATCATTTTTTCTTCCAAACATTTTGTGCTACAGAGCAATTGTAACTTTGTCATGCAGTACAGAATGTATGCTTCAAAATTCCCACATTAAGGAGCTGCTCAGTGTCTGCAATCCTTTGGTGCAATCAAAAAGGAGAACATGAAGAAATCGAAAGATAAACTAGAAAGGATACCATACAAGAGGTCAAAGGCATCTAAAGATTCCTTTTAGAAGCAAAGTGACACCTAAAGGGGTGAAGCAAAAAGAAGACATAAAGTAGGTCAATGGTGAATGTAAAAGAGATATCAAGAGGCTCCTGTTGTAATATCAAAGTGCTTTGGTAAATCAGAGTAATGTGAACAGTCAGAAAGAATAATGTGCTGGAAATCACAATGTTTTTTATCTGCCTGTAACTTATTATCTTAATCAAGGTATAGAAATGAAAAAGTTACAAAATCATGTACATCTTGTTTCCACAGCCCTTTAAATATTTTTTGAATTAGATGTAACAGCTGTGGTTAATGGCTCTGGAAACTGAAGCTCTGCTTCCATAGAACAGCAGTAAAGTATATGTCCTTCCCAGTTGGAGAGAGATTAATTCAGTTCCCTGAATTAATTTCATTCATTTTTGACTGTTCTGATGAGATTGCCAAAGAAATTTCTATTTGTGGTGCTGATTATGAAAAGTTAGTATTTGCTGATTAAACCAAATTATTTCACAAAGTCTATCCCACGGCATCTGGGGGTGAAGTAAAACCTCAAAATTCGGGCATCAGGAAAGACCGGAGAAGCACCAGGGTGGGCAACAAATTGCTGGAAGATGTATCTTTTAAAGTATGTGCCCGCTACCCAAAGTGACACAAACGCCAAGTGTCATCTACTGAACTGAGGCAGCTTCCGCACAGGCCATGCTAATGATGGAAGAGAGAAATGTTTCCTTGACAGGCTTTGGGCCACCTCTCTGCCTGGGAAGCCTCCACGTTCAAGTCGGCTGGACGGAGCTGCAGAGCGATGTTGCACCCTGTGTTTCTTGGGAGGACGGGGGAAGCTGAGCTTGTGGTCGGAAGCAGGCGGGAAGGGCAGACCCAGCAGGTGCCGAGCCCACCGCCGGAGCGGAGCGGCCGCAGATCCAAGGCCCGGGCCCGGCTCCGGCCGCAGATCCAGCGGACACCGTCAAGCCGCTCTGGGGGGAGGAGCCGGCGGGGCGGGGGAAAGCACGGCGGGACGCCGGCCGAGGCATCAGCCAGTTACTTCAATTTCTTAAAATCCTCAAAATCCAGGGGGCAGTTTGTGCTCCAGCAGCCAGATGGAGCGGCTCCGATGGGGAAGAGCCCCCAGGCGGCAGGCGGGCCGGGGGAGGAGCGAAGGGGCCGCGGGGCCCGCCCTGCCCGTGTCCCGCTTCTTTCCCCTTCCCTTTCCCAGCCAAGCCCAGCCCGGCCCGGCCGAGCAGCGCCGCGAGCTCCGGCCCCGCCGCCGCCATGTCGGGCCCGGGCGGGCGCGCCGCGCTGGCGCTGCTGCTGCTGCTGCTGCTGCTGGGGCTGCCCGGGCTGCCGCACGCCCTGCCCCGCTACGAGCCCACCTGGGGCTCGCTGGACGCCCGGCCGCTGCCCGCCTGGTTTGACGAGGCGAAGTTCGGCGTCTTCATCCACTGGGGCGTGTTCTCGGTGCCCAGCTTCGGCAGCGAGTGGTTCTGGTGAGCTGCAGCCAGAGCGCTCCGGTCGCACCGGAACCGCCGCGGCGGACGGGCCGTGCCGGCGGGCCCAGGGCTCTGCCTGGGAAGCAGCGCTCGGGGCAGGCGGGGATGGTGTGGTGGCCTCCCGGACAGCGGAGGTTTGGGTTGGAGCCCCTCTGCAGGCTGACCGTAGAGCTCAGATGTGTGGGAAGAGCTCTGTGCCCACCCGAGTCACGGACTCCATGGCGTAGCTTGCAGAGGAAGTGGAGTTGGAGGTGCCTCTGGTGTGTCTGAGCGCCTGTCTGCCCAGCCCCAACACTCCCGAATACCCCTGCTGAAGTGACTAAATCAAGCAGAGAGCTGGTAGAGCTGAGACAAGGGCCTTGCGGCACAACAGTGCTGGGGAGAGGTGGTTGGTGAAGTGGCCAAAAGGGCCCTCTCCAGGACCACCATGAAGGGATGGGTGAAGGGGGTCTCCCTTGTGGGGACAGGCGTTTGGGACGTGCCAGCCTCTGGAGCAGCCTTGTGCACCTGCAGGAGTTCTGTGGGGAGCACAGAGCCCATCACTACCCTTACCTGGCAAGCAGCCTTGCTGTGTTCTTGTGCGCATTCAGTGCTGCTGATGCTTTTCTTCTCTTTTTTTTTTTTTTTTTTTTTTTTTTTTTACCGTTATTACTATTATTTAAGAGTGCTTTGCACTTAGGACAACCTAAAACTCTGATCCTTCAGATAATTTTAATTCAGAGGCTCAATGAAATCTTTGTACTGTGAGCGTTTACTGGTTCAAGCCCCTTATCTGTAAGCATGTTTCTGCTGTCACCTTTCCATGCTCTACCAGGTACTTCCTGTGAGACTGCAAGTGACACACATTATTATTTACAGTATGAAGATAAGGGTAGCTTTATGGCAGAGCTATGGCGAACCTTAATTACTATATTTGCAAAACAAACCAACATGTATCTAATCAAACCAATGTTTTCTGACACCTTTTCAGAATTAGGGTCAAGTGTTTCAGCGGGTTTTTAATGCAGACTACATTTACTAATAAATTACTTTTAGAGAGCTGGGACAGAAATAGGTTTGGGTTCAAGCCTCACTCAGAGTGCTGTACTCTGATAGTGGTGTACAGGCTCAGGATGGAGCATTTGGTTTTTGACCCCAAAACTTGAATTGTTTTTTATATTCCTGTATTCTCCTATCCCATGGCAGGTGTGGGTCTAGAGCTGCTTCAGGGCCTTCTGACAGCTTGTGCAGTCAGATGACTGAGGTCCTGCATTAGCAGTGTCAAATAGAAGGTTACAAACTGTTATCACCCCTCCTGTGTGCCTTCCCTTAGTGCTCCACAGCCTTGGTAAGGATGTTTCTAGAATCTAATCCTGTCAGCATGGAAGTGTTCATGTCAGCAAACCATGTGACTATGGGAGAGAAGCAAGGTTGTTACTTTTTAATTTAAGAAATTACATACTTTGAAATCAGAGGGTTTTTTTGTTTTTAATTTTAAAAAAATTTTTGCTTTATTGTTATTTCCTCTGCCCTTGGCTCTTTCAATGAGGAAAGCTGTCTCAGCCTCTTTCTTCTAAGTTTTTTTTCCCCTGTTGGCTGCCAGAGATTGTGTTGGTTTATGCTGAAGTGTTTTTGGGAAGGTTACAACAATATTCACACTGTGATCTCAGAGAACTGAGGTCAGAGTCCAGCTCAGGACAGGAGAGAGAAATTAATTTCAAACATTCAAATTCTGGCCTGTTTTATTTCTTCACTTTACAATCTATTTTCATATAAGTCTAAATTTGACAAGAGGATTTGTGCTGCTTGGTTTATTCATAAAGAGGTGACAGAGGTGCATTTGTAAGTGTGTGGTGTTCTTGCAGGGGCAGGTTTTGGATGGAGGCTGTGCTTTCTTCTGGCAGGGTGGCCTTGCTTGCAGGGCTCAGGTGTGCAGAGTCTGCAGTGACCTGGTCTCAGCCCTCTCTGGCCCTGGGGCTGTGGACATTGGGTTACTCAGCTGCACTTGTGTAGAGGGCTTGTGACTGTCAGAGAGGTAAAGGTGACGATCCCCATATCTGTGGGTGGCAGGGATTGCAATGTTGGGGGCAGAGCAGAGATGCCTGATGGCTGAGGTGTGAGACTTGAGGAGGTGAGACATGCAAGTCCAGGAAAAATGCACTTCTTGTGCCACCTGAGCTGCTTACACAGACTGTCTGTGGTCTCTAGTACAGTTTTGAGATTTGGGTATTGACCAGCACTGTAATTTTTCCATTCTCAAAGTGTAGCTGCTTTTTTCATTGCTTCAAATGAAAAATTGAAATCCTTGCTAATCAATACTCTTCTGGAGCAATTTCATCTTATCACCAGTGTCATGTACCTCCAATGCCTCTACCTCTCAGTGTTGAATAGGAGCTGATCATTTAAATTCTCTTTTCTTTGCCAAAAAATACATCAGCAGACATGCTTTGTTCTGTATTTTGTAGGTGGTACTGGCAGAAGGAAAAGAGAGAGCCCTATGTGAAATTTATGGATGCAAATTACCCACCTGGCTTCAGCTATGAAGATTTTGGTCCTCTGTTTACAGCAGAATTCTTTGATCCCAACCAGTGGGCAGATATTCTGAAGGCTTCAGGTGCAAAATATGTTGTCTTAACTTCAAAACATCATGAGGGTAAGTGGAAGCTTTGTGAATGTTAGTAATTGCTGCATTTCTGTCAACAGATGTAAAAAATATGTGACTTTTTTACCTTCTAAGAGACAGAGAAAGCCAGGCAGGCTTACCTGCCCCACCACAGCCAAAGAGGAAATAAAAACCCCCCAAGAGATGTGCAGGTGTTTTCCTGACCTTTGCACAAAAGCTGTGGCCATGGAGTTTGCATAGGAGGGGCAGTAGATTGTGCCACTGTTCTCTTGCTGTAGGTAAGACAGCCTGAAGTGGTGGTGGCAGCTGAGCTTCATGCAGTGGCCACAGTTTATTTTTTATTTCTGTGCAGTTTATTGCTGAAGGAGCCATAAAAGTGAATTCTGCATTGTTTAATATTTGGAGAGCTGCTGTGAGCAGGCAGTTAGCAAACTCCCTTGGTTTCTCCAAGGAATTTAGGAACATGTTGCAGGAGTCAAACTTCAGATTTAGGAAGGTATAGCTCTTCCTGATGTAGTGAACAGAAGCCAAAACCTTGAACCAGCTCTGTAGCTTTTCAGGCACTATTTTTTTTTAGCATTGTAATTGTAAGGTACTTTGCAGAGAAAAGTAAAGAAAAAGAAGGCTTCTGGAAGGAATTACACTAGCAAAGAAAGTATAAAATATTAAGATATTCTACAATACATCTAATGAAGTTTGTTCATCTTTTTGAGATGTGGGTTCAAGGCTGGCAACTTGTGAAGTGTCAATTTTAATCTCAGCTCTGACACACATAATTCTGATCTTGAATTTCACTTGTGGTGAAATTCCCAGTGACTTCAAAAAAAACAGGATTCATTTAGTCTGTCCAATAGCCTTGTGCATGAATTTTTAAGTTGTTTAGTCCATACAATTGCATGTATCCAGTTCACAGAAATAGCACAAGATTGATCAGACAGTGAGTAAAGGGGTTAGAAGGTGAGAGGGGAGCTCCTCTGGCAGTGGTCTGAGTCTGCAGTGCAGTAGTATTTGTAGGTGGTTGTGCTGGACTGATGGATGTCTGAAAGGTCAAATTCCTTCTGATATTTAATCTTGATGTTTTAACAGCTGTTTCAGGAGTTTTTGGTCTCTCCTCATACATGTACAGAGTAGCTGATTGAGCTGTTATAAATATCAAGGCAAACAAAAAGTGAACATTTGCATAAGATGGAAACAGAAAAGAGAACAGTCTTTGAATGCAAATGATAGCTTGGGCATTCTGCAGCTGAGAAATAATTCTATCTTTCACTTGCTGATTGTGTATTTACAGTTCCCATTTGATGTAGATGCCTCAAAAGCTGCTGTATTTTTGGGTAATTTCAGAGTTGTAGAGTTAGAAAATGCATTGTGTTGGAAGGGGCCTTAAAAGTCATCTAGTTCATTTAATTGGCACATATGAATAGACTGAATAATAAAAGAGAAGGAATAATTATCCTAAGCAGTACAGAACTGGAAAATATAAATGTATATGCATACATATAAAAATACATGGTGTTCTGATATTAAAACTACTACCTTTTTTGTGCATTTACAGGTTATAGGCACACCTTATACCATAACAACAATATTATTACAGATATAATTTTTATTATTTTATTTTTTTTTCAACACTTCCAACCACTTTCCAGAAAGAACTGTAATGTCCTCGCTTCTTCTTTTCTTTCTTATCCTCTGATTTTTCTCTTTTTAGGCTTTACTTTGTGGGGGTCCAAATATTCTTGGAACTGGAATGCTGTTGATGTGGGACCAAAGCGAGATCTTGTTGCTGAACTAGCAACATCTGTTAAAAACAGGACTGACTTGCATTTTGGGTTATACCATTCCCTGTTTGAATGGTTCAATCCTCTCTTCCTTGAGGATGCCACCAATGCCTTTAACACAAGCAAGTTTCCCACCAGCAAATCATTACCAGAACTCTATGAAATTGTGACCAAGTACCAGCCAGAAATAATTTGGTCTGATGGGGATGGAAATGCTCCAGATACTTACTGGAACAGCACTGGTTTCTTGGCTTGGCTCTATAATGACAGGTACCTAATGATGCTGGTTTAGCTCCTTATCTGAAATTCTGCTGTGTCTAGTTTGTTTCATTTTCTGTTTGTTTTTTTTGGAACCTGCTACTTCTGCTTAAAAGGACTTTAAAAAATATTAACTCTCCTGAAATACAGAATCCAGATCTTTCCTAGAACTATCAAAGCTGGCATTCGAAAAAGACTGTTTTGTATTTTTAAAACACATTTGTAAATTAATAATTTAAAATGGTATTGGCTACTCTGCTTAATCACACTCTTCCCTAAATATTTGCTGTTGCACAGAAACACAGGATAGCAGGACAATTTGAGAATATGAGTACATTGTTGTCATCACAGGCTGAACATCTGGCAGCGGATATGAAGTGCAGAGGGATTTCTGGCAGAGCTCCTGTTAAAGTCTGGAACTTATTTCCCTAAGAAATTCTGATCTGGACCTTTTATTAGCAAAGCATGAGAATAGAATTCCTGACGTTGCACTTAATCTTATTGTAATAAATTAATAGTACAGAAGTCATCCAAAATGTTAGTTCCTGGGAGGGATGCGCGTGGGAAGGGATTACACTGGCTGTGACCGCGTTTCATGGAATAAAAATAATAAAACTCCTCTGTTCCCAGCCCGGTGCGGGACACAGTGGTGACCAATGACCGCTGGGGAGCGGGCAGCATCTGTGCCCATGGCGGCTTCTACACGTGCAGCGACCGCTTCAACCCCGGGCGCCTCCTGCCCCGCAAGTGGGAGAACTGCATGACCATCGACCGCGGCTCCTGGGGCTACCGCCGGGACGCGCGGCTGCGGGACTACCTCCCCATCGAGGACTTGCTCAAGGTACACGGCCACAGCAGCTGCTGCCGCTCCCCGCTCTCTCTCCTGATTGCTACACTGTGCTGTTTAACATATCGATTGTGCATCTTTTTTTATGGATAAGATGATTTTAATTCAATAGTGAATCCATGAAACAATAAATAATATTGTTAATTTCCAGCCTTAACGCTGGCAGGATGGAAAACCCATGTAATTCTTAACCTTTCTCTTAGCTGTTTCTATAGAATGAATTTCTAGTAGAAATTCAGTCAGTTTCTTAGAAGCTGTTTTCCCTGTGAGTAACTGGCCAAGGACTGCTCTGGACAGTCTCATAATTACCTTTTTGTCTAAGTTTCTCTGGTAACTGATGGGAAGCAAAGAGTTTCAGTTTCACAGCTCCTGTCTAGGAACTCCTGCTGGAAGGCGACATCTTTCCCCCTTTCTACAGATAGAAACAGTTTATGACTCAGCAGTAGTTTTACTTTGTAGAGAGAAACTTTCCTTACAGAACATACAGATAAACACTACCAAAAGCAGACTGCTGATGTTGTTAAAACATTGATTCTCTTACGAGGCTGAGGTATTAAAAAAGATCTGAATCTTAGGAAAACTGATCTGTCTTCCAGAATAATGCATTCAGTTGCAAACTTCAGCTAGTAAGGGAAAGGTTGTTGCTGTTGCTTAATATTGTTGCTGTTTCTAGTGCGGTCCTCACAAAAGACAATTTGAAATTGAAGTTACCTCTTTTCAGAGGCAGAAGGTTCGAATTAATTCAGCAGCATGTGTGCAGCTGTCTGTTTCTCAGACTTATGCATCTCAGTCCATGATCTCTGGAGGGCAGTGTGGATGTGAACACAAATTTTGTAGGCTGTGTAGGACGCTTCCTTGTGTTTTACAGATGTTTCTATAAAATAGGAAAAGCATCAAACAGGAGGAAGGACGAAGTTGCTTTTCTAAGATTCAATAAAGATGAAGTAGCAACTATTCACCTTGTTCTACTCTGGTGCAGAGAAGACATCTGTCCTATTAGTAAAACCCTCAATACATTTTTGCAGAAGCTGAAATGATAAAGAGTTGCAGGATCTGATTCTAATGTAGATTCAGGCAGACATATTGGCACAAGAAGGTATTTGGGGCTGGTTTTGGATGTAAAAATTGACAGTAGAGCTTTGTTTTATGAGAGCTTAAGTTTTGTATTAACTTTTGGGATGAACTCCCATGCCACTGCATGCAGCATTAGCATAACTCGTGGTTTATCATTCTGAAGCAGTACAGCAGACTTTAGAAAGTACTGCAAATATGTGATTTCATTACTCATAACCATGTGCTCTGTGTGTTTAAAAACACTTCAGCAACTTGTAGAAACAGTGTCTTGTGGAGGAAACCTCCTGATGAATATCGGGCCCACCCACGACGGTCGCATCGCTGTTGTGTTTGAGGAGCGCCTGAGGCAGGTGGGCTCTTGGCTGCAGGTCAACGGAGAGGCCATCTATGGAACAAAGCCATGGAGAGCACAGAACGACACTGTCACCCCTGGAGTCTGGTAAGTCTGCTGAGCTAAAATGCAGGCTCTGGAAAGCAGCACCAATGTTATGTGAAGCTTTGAAATCCCTAAGGACTTGATGCTACAGAAATCACCGTCTTAGTTTGTATGTGGTGAAGGAATTAATGCCTTTTTTAGTGTAAGCAACTGCATCTAAAATGTTTATAAAGCTGTAGGTAGAGACTAGTTTTGGGATGATGCTGAGGCTGAAAGGAAAGCTGCAAGCATTTCTGTGGTCATCTTTTGCTTCTTGGTGTAGGCTAATCTATTAGGTAATTCTATTTGCTTCTAGTGGGCAACAGAAATGAAAAAAAATCTGGAAATACAAGATTGTTATGAAGTGTTTATCTGAACAAAGGAATACTCAATGTCACTTGGAGTTTAGAAAGTGGGAAGATAACAGCAATTATTTGGTTGCTAAATACAGTCAGTCTCTGGCCTCCCCTCCGCCCTTGTTACTTGTAGCTTCTCTAACATCTTCATGATCCATCAGGGTTTTGGTCTTAGCCCTCTTGTCTCAGTGGATGTTTTTATTCCCATTCCCAGCAAGATTTGGCCATCTGGCTTTAGCCTGGAGATGCTCAACTGTTGACTGTTAAGTAAAATCCCTTTCAAGAGCAATAAAAAACTGTAACTAAATAGGAAGGAGGGAGGAATGTTTCAGGGGTATGCCACAAGATTTCCAATGGCATAGTGATGAAAATAGGAATTTTAAAAACTAGCTACGCAAAGTGGAAACTCTGTTGCCCATACTATTTTTAAATTCTTTTAGTCTGCATGTTGGTGTATAGATGGGAGTTACCATGTCTTTCTGAATATAACCTACAGTTATCTGTTAATGATTCCCCATCCTGCAAGTATCTCCTTCCTTCCTATGGCTGAGTTGATACACTGTGCTAAAGTTACAACAGATGTTCACCTCTGAATTCAGTTCTTTAATAGTTTTCATTACCTCTAGTATGTTGAAAAAAATTTTCAAGGAACAGCACATTATTAAAGGGCCAGGTGGTTATGTGTGTGAAAATGTAATAAATCCTGACCTTTCTAATCCATTTTTCCAGTCTTGAAAGCACTCTTATTTATCACTTCTAAAGATTTCCTGGGAAAAGCTGACAAAGCCCTTTTGGTCTCCATTTCCAACCAGGTACACTTTCACCCCTAAAGAAGGGAATGTCAACGCTATCTTCCTTAACTGGCCAGTCTCTGGGATTTTGGAACTTGGTGAGCCACGGGCTAAGCCTGGAGAAACACAGGTAAAAGAGAGTCCCTCCCCTCCTTCTAGGATGTGTCATGTTCTATGTTGTTTATTAAAGTTTCTGGCATCTTTGGGAATGCATAGCTCTTGGGACAGAGTACTTTGGAAGAGACCCAGCCAAATGTTTGTTTTCTTTCTGGGACCTCCTTGTCGTAGTCCTCTCAGTGGGACGTTTCTTAGACTGAGATGTCGCTGGGATATGTTTTAGCTTGCAAACTAAGAATCACAGAGGCCAAGGAGCAGGGGAAAAAACTGGGCCACCCCTCCTGTTTCCTGTGTAGACTCCTAACTCAGCATAAAGACAGCTTTTCTTTAGAAGCAGCTGTCCTCATGACTTTGGTGATACTGGAGTTGCTGTAGTGGTGCAGCTTTTGAAGTCAAAGCCTTGCAGGAAGGGGATGTACACAGAGGTTTTTGTTGCCCAGGGAGGCTGAAGAGCAATCAGTGTTACTCTAGATGTGCATCTTATACCAAGTGGAGGTCAGTGATGCCACACCTACACTGGCAAGTAGCAAGTAACCCAATGGAAGCAGAAGTTGGTATCAACTCTGTGCATTTAAGGGAGATTCACTTTGGTTTAGCTCTGCTCTGGTCTCATGCACTGCATGTCCATTAGCTGCTGAAATGCATTAGGAATGTTTCGGACTGCCCCTTCTGGTCTAGTTCCATATGAAAGTAGTCTGATTGGTGCCAAGACAGCTCTGTGATAGGGGAGAAAGAGTAATTTCAGAAGTGATGGAGATACCTCTGGAATGTTAGGGGGGCAGGTAGACTCTGTGTGCACTAGAAAGTACTATCTTCAGCAGAGAGACTGGTCTGCAGCCACTCCAGCAGGTCACCAGCTGGTGTAAGTGACAGCTTACCTATCAACAAATCAACCTATTTGTGGTTCTTAGCTTTCTCTGAGATACCTGGCTTCCCTCTGTAAGAAACAGTCATGCTCTTTCAAGACTACAAGTTTCACCATGGGAAGCAGGCAGTTTGGAAACAGGGAATGCAAAGCTCTGTACTGTAGCTGCTAGATCTCTGCTTAGACCTAAATCCTACTCCAAATGCTTCCCAAAGGTGTTTATTCACTTTCTACAGCCCTAAGTCCTTCTCAAGACCCAACATGAGTAGCTTTTTTACTTGCATATCTACTTGCAAATGTTTTCCCATTACCTTTAATAATTATCACTCATTTGGTTAGTAAGTGGCATTTTTAGGATACTTGGTGAGTAAGGTAGCTATGGATCAATAATTACTTTGTCAATATTGCACTTATATGTACTTTGGGAAGGCACTGTTCTAACTATAGTGTGTGTTTCTATTTTAGGTGAAGCTGGCTGGATACAGGGAACTGCTGAAATGGGTTGCCCTGGGAGAAAAGGGAATGGTTATTGCTCTACCTCAATTGACTCCTCAGCAAATGCCATGTCAGTGGGGCTGGACCTTACAACTGACTGATGTAGACTGAGCCATACTCTGCTGGAGCCCTGGCTAGCACGGAGTGCTGATGCTTTGCTCTTTCTTATCACTGGTTTTAAACTTGATTGACTGAGAAAGACCAATAAATTCACTTTTTTTATGAAAAGTGGGATGTTATGAAAGGATGGAATGGAACAAACCTCACAAAGTCTAGCACTAGATAATTGATCCTTTGCACACAGTTTGGTTCTCTGAATTTGTGTGAAATATTGAGCAGCTACCTCTACACTTGGTTTAGTCAGTTTCTGGCCAAGTTATGTGAAGAATGAGGTGGGGGGAAACAGGCACTAGACTTTCAGAGACAAAAGAAGGAATAAAGCTCAAGCTGGTGTTCAAATGCACATAACTCAGTGGTACACCCTCTTTAATGCAAGAAATTTACCTTCCACAAAAGTGCACAGTAAAATCTGACAGTTTTAGAGAAAAAATATTCTTTTTCCAGGTGTGTTTAGCTAGTAGTAGCTGGCAGTTTCAGCTGAATAAGGTAATGTTTGCAAGAACAGGCCTGTAAAGGTTAGAAATTAATCATAAATGCATACAGGCAATGCATATGTACATCATAATTTCTCAGCATAGAAGTCATTAATTTTACATGTTCCTATTATTGAGTAACTCCATCCATTATTGGCACACAGGTGAACTGGGAGAGGGTTGGGTTTTTGATATTTTGTATGATTTTACATGGGTAAAACTTGTCCCTTGCTTACACCCTTTGTTTATACACTGTTACCAGGGTGCCTTCTGTGGACTATTAAACAAAATATATACTTCAGTGACTAACTCTTGAAAAAGAGAAATAATCAGGAGTTGCTAAGGATCTTCAACTCTGGCAAAGAGACAACATTTTAAGCAGAGAGTAGACTGCATCCAACTTGAAAAATTTCCAAACTCATCATGTGTCATGATTTGTAGGGATAGACATACAAGGTGAAGCTTGCAAAGAGGAGGAGATAAAGGACAATAAAAACCATAAATTATTTCTGTTTCAATGTAGAGACTGAAGATTTATTTTCCCTGAGTAATGTTTGTGAGTGCAAATTAAGTACTGTATAAGTTAAATTTATTCTTTCAACTCTGCCAGGATTTTGAGTTGACTGGCCAGTCAGGTTATTCTCTTTCCTAGTAATGTTAATACACACATAAATTGTACATTAAAATATTTTATTACAATACAGACAATTGGGCTCAAAATTAATACAAATTAAGATAAAATATTTACAAGGTAATGTGTACAGTGTAGCTGTTTGAACAGCATAAACAAGAGTATGTCTAAAAAACCACATTCCTTTAGTATTAAGTAACAGAGAGAGCAGACCCCCAGCTTGTTCGAGGGGAACATGCATCCATTGGCAAAGGCTTTCTGAAGAATGAGAGACTTTGGAACAAGATTTGTAAAGTTAAGGGAAAAAAGATTTACTTTATAGAAAGAAAAATCTGGGGGAAGAAGAAGAAAAAAGCATTACTTCATTCTGCTGCTCTGTGCTATTCTTAGATGACTATCATTAGTTCTTCCCCAAACTTACACACCCCGGGCAAAAAAATGGGTTTTTAGTAACTTGCTGTAATACTGCCACCAGATGCCTTTTAGATGCAATAAAAAATAATCCAATGAATTACAGAAGAGTTTAACCACTTTTTAAATAGAAAAGTCTTCATTTACCATGTTTCTTTCAACAAGAATATTTTTAATGGGTGAAGTGTAATTCAGTTAGAAGAAAATGTGGGCTCACTCCCACTTTCCTCAGAGTGCTCTTTCTGCTGGTCTGCCACTCCTACACCATTATAAAATTAACCCAAGTCTCATCAGTAGTCACCAGGGAATTGTTAGAAATACACCATCCATTTGTAAAAATGTGCAGGTCATTTCTCTAGTTGCTGAGGGGTACTAAAAGCTTCATAAACGTTAGCAGCAAAATCTTTCACTTGTTCCATCATCAACAGGTCCTGGAAGAAATGTATAAAATAAACTTCCTTAATCAAACACATTCCCCACTATTCTGCCTGTACTGCAGTACAGAATTCCTAAGAAAAGCACCTGGCACTCCCACAGGCACAACTCAAACTTCTTGCTTTAGGAGCAGACCTGCAAGTAGAACCAAGGCCAGAAGTCTGTGCTTCTGCGCAGTTCAGCAGAAGAAAGTTATAGAAAAACAGTGTATTTTTGGAAGATACAAATTGACAAAAAGTTTGTTATAGCAACTGTTTTCAATTTATTTAAGTCACTGAATTGAACAATTATTAAGAATAAATACACAACATTAATTTCAAGATTTTACTTGGGATACTGTAAATAAGGCAGATTCTTACCTGAACAAAGTGACTGGGTGTTTCACTGCATACTGAATGGATCTGTCCATTTATTATTGGAATTATCTTGGCTAAAGGAAGACTGACACTGGAAAGACTAGGAAAGAACAAAAAATACTGACTCGCTCAGACACAGATGAAGCCACTAAACTGTGATTATATAATTCTAAGTAATTACACTTAAAAAGTAAGAATTGAAAGACTGCAAACTAAAATGTATGGATGAAGGGATTTTTCTCCATAACAAGGTTTTCCTTTAATATAGAGAAGTACCAATTCAATTCCAGTCCACATTCCTATTACAGTTTCACACTTGCTTCTCATGCAAGAATATTATGGTTTAGTCAGAGTCTTTGCATGTATGTAAGTAGACAGTTCATGGAAGTGCCTGTCTACAATTTCACATTATTTCAAACTAAACCAGACTTAGGCAGATAGCCAAACTACAGACTCTGGGGTATTTTAAGTGATGTAAATAGTATATATTTAAATTAAAACATAACTTTCTGAAAGCCAAGTTACTACAATAAACATACATAAACCCAGTTATCATTCCAGGTTTTAATTTTAATATTTGAGAAAGATTATTTCAAGGATTTGTAATGCTCTCACCACACTGCTTAAAACTCAAGTTGGCTTCAGATTAAAAGCTATTTTTAGACATTCTTCTAGGAGGATGTAGAAAATCCTACATGTAACTGCATTTTATCTGCATACCAGTGAAACCTAAAGCTCCATGGCAGCTTTGGCTCCCTGTCACTGGATGATCAGGGCACTGCCCACCCCCCTTCCTTGGGAGCCACAGGAACTGATGGAGGCTGGGGTGCTTGGAGCTCCAAAGGGGAGGGTGGGGAAGGGCTCTCCTTCTCCCAGCCTCACTGGGCACATCTGTCAGGAGTCACCAGCACAAGGAGAACCCTCTCCAGCCCAAAGACAGCCTGCCTGTAGCCAGGCAAGACGTGGGCACAGGTCGTCTGATCTCTACTTCTAGGTGTGCAAGTAATGGTGGGAAAGAACGTCACCTAATTCTAGGGAGGGAGGAAACATGAATCCTCCTAGCTGCCTACTTGGCCAAAGTGAGGAGAACCCAGTGCTCTTTGAAGAGCAAGAAGCAGAACAATATTTCCAGCACAAGAACTCCAAGAAGGCAGGAAAATCAAGAGCCTTTTTGGAATTTACTATGAAGCCAAAGCATTGCTGACATGAGAACCACAACAAAAGAAAATATTTACCTATTTACAGAGCTGTTTTGAGAAAGGTCTTTTTCAGTAGGTCTAAAAAATTCTGCCATATTGTCCAGCAGCCGACTGAATCCTCTATTTAAACATGTGCTCAAAACTGTACTGAAGTCTGGACTAAGAAGAAAGAATAATACAAAAGAAGATTTTATTCCTAGGTTTAATTTTTTTCAAACTAAAAAGCCCTACAAGTGTTCAGTGCTATAGGTGTACCTCCCCTCACAGGTGATGTGTGAGCCAGACAAATGCCACTAGCATTGCCACCTCATGAAACACCAGCTCCCTCAACAACCTGAACTCTGCCCTAAGATTACTAAAACCCAGATAAACCTGAAGCATTCCTCACTTCTATTCCTTACTAAGTAATAACATAGAAGGGATTTAACCTTGAAGTGCCCCACATCCCTAGCAGCCAAACTGTAAGAATAGTTTGACATTTGCCTCAATTCCCTCATATCCTATGTTTATCATAGGAGCCTCACTTTAACCAGCTCTCTGGTAAATGGGCACCTACAACCACCCTCAAAAGCATGCCTTAAAAATAAATTCCGATAAGCCAAAACTGGTGTTCACTTCATCAAAGCAAGTAAATCCAATACAATTACTCTCAATTTACCCTGCTTTAGCAGAAGAGAAGTACTTCTCTGTTCCTACATTACTACAGAGTGGGTAAGGAAGAGATAATAGATCTGATTGCCAAGGACATTCTGGGTATCTCATTAAGGCAGCATTATTTCTTTAAAAGTTTCAGAGCTCACAAATTTTAATAATCCCAGCCTACAACTGATAAATAGAAAAATTTAATGCAGAATGGTCACATTTCTCAAATGAAAAGTTGTCAGCTTTTCGTAAGGAAGTAATTTTCTTACATAAACAAAAGTTTTGAGGAGTTTAATGTGAATATAGCATATTTCTCTATACCTTTCTAGCATATCTCTAGTTTCATTCAATAATTTAATTGTAGCAATGTCTCTTTCTGTGAGTCCACAGGCCTAGAAAAACCAAAGACAGACACCATTAGCAAGTGCCATCAGCAACCAGAAGAGCAGAAATAGGAAAGTTGAGTACTGTGGTATTAAGTAGAATGTACAAGTCAAATATAAAAGAAATTATTGTTGTAAATGAGATTCTTTATAATTTGTGTTTTAAATGGTCACTGTAGGGTTTTAACTAAAAACAATACTAGCAGGAAATACCAGACTGTTTGAGGAAGTAATTTTTCCAATTCTGACCTTCAATACTGAAATCATCCCTGCGTATCAGATAAAGTTAAAGCAATAAGTGCATGTAGGCACATGCTGAAGCCCAGGTTTCCTCATTACACCACTGTAACACCAAGTGCAGAATGAGTTTTCTCCAGCCCGTGGTGTGGATGGAGACAAACACCTTCACAAAATTCAAGAAATTAGTGTTGCAACTGAGATTAGATACACCTTTCTCTTGACTCCTGTTCATTTTTCAGCCCAGAGGAGTCCAGCACACCATTCTCTTGAGCACCAGCCAAGATGCCCCAACACTCCATGAATATTGCCAGTACACAATTGTGGATGACACAATTTATCTCAGGGCTGAGTTACGCTGTGCTGTGTCACAGCTTCTTTCACAGCCTAAAGGCAGTAACTGGGCTGCATTTCTGAGCACAAAGCTGACATTCTGAGGGTGACACTTGTTTTCTATCAAATCTGAAGAAAATATAACTGTGCCTGGATTAAAGAGATAAGGACATTTGATTTATGACGGAAGAGGCTTCACCATTTATTAAAGACACAGATGCCATGGTGCACTAGAGGACTGTTATGCACCCTTCCTTCCCCAAAAAAAGCAGAACGAAAAAAGGTGAAAGGAACTGAATCAAGTACCTGGCTAGCCAAAGGGTTTTCTTCATCTGGCATCAGATAATGACATAAGGGAGAATAAGACGCAATCTGATCCGAATCTTTATGTTCCACTACTTCCCTGATATCTTTAAGTTTCTGTTCCAGTTCCAGAAGAGACAGGGTCTGCTTAAGGGAAATACTGGAAAGGAAAAAGACTACAGTTTTGATTGAAAAAATGAGTAATGCTGCTTCCTCTTTCTACCAATAACATGTTTACAAGTAACAATTTTCCAATCAGCTACGTGGGTTTGCACTGGCAGACACAGCCTGCTCTAATAAAAACATTGTTTTGAAAAAGTCAATATGCCTGCTTTTGTTTCCCCCTAATTCTTACAAAACTCTTTATTTTGGGAACAGTCATCACAATAAAACTTAAAAGCTAACCACAAAGTAATACAGGCTCTTACCTTCCAAAAACTTTATGCACAGCTTGTTTAACAATAGTTATTAACTCAGTCAGTCCTAGAAGTAAGAAAGTAAAAATTATTCTAATGATTTGTTCAAGTCCCAAAAAAAAGCAGAATTTTCTAAGTGTAGTTAGCTCTTAATAAGCAGCATACCATCTCCCAAAAGGTGCTGAATGCTTGATAAATATTGCTGCTGGACTTCAGGGGGTGCTAGTGGTGTCTGTGGGGGAAACAACCAACAGTTCTGTAACATGTCAACAGTAGAAAATGCAAAAATAATATCCTTAATCTTTGTAATACTCTTCAGCAAACAGATTGCCCCACTCTCTTCAACTTTGTACTGACTCTTCCTACCCAGCAACCCCTGTATGTGTCATAAGTCTTCTGGCATTCTTTTCTTCAAACCTAGACAGATTT
Source organism: Melospiza georgiana (assembly GCF_028018845.1). Taxonomy (NCBI): domain Eukaryota; kingdom Metazoa; phylum Chordata; class Aves; order Passeriformes; family Passerellidae; genus Melospiza; species Melospiza georgiana. The sequence goes on along the minus strand of NC_080432.1, from coordinate 65,592,058 downwards.
CTCTTCCATCTTCAGTGGCACAGAAAAATCTTTCACTTTTCATTCACCTAAAGGAAACTCTCTTAAAAACCTGCATTGCAAGTGAAACTAGACTCTCCAGCACCCCAGAAATTAAATCTAGTGGAGTAAGTTATTTATGCTGAAATCTATTAAAAGCTTATCTGACAGAAAGAAGCTTTCAGAGACCAAGACAGGATTCCAGTCAGTCCAATGGAATGCCTCAGAGTTGGCCCTGTCAACCCACTTCTCTATGAGAAACTAACAGAGGGGAAATGTTTCTAGTTCAAACTCATTCTGCCCTTCTAAAACAGCTTTTTCAGGTTTTACAAAATGAAGCACTACCTCAGTCAACTCTGGCCTTCCTATTGAAAGCTCTTCTCCATCCTGCATTGACATGCTGTTCCTTGACTCTCAGCAGGAGCTATCACAGGGGGGCAGATGAGAACTAATCAGCTTGTATCCATTATTTTTAGATGAGCCACCCAGCAATTTGCAGGTCCCACTCTCTACAATGGGTACTTGCTTACTGTGGGAGTGATCTATTTTTACTGAGCAGTGATACACTATATCAACAAAAACCAGATCTTCTACCTTGCTTGACCCCACCAACAGACATTTATGTAGATGATCTTTCGGAGCAAAACCAAACAGTCAAAATTTCAAAGACAACATTTTTCTTCTTCAATCTCAGAAAAATTTAAGTGGAGAAATTAATGTATGTACTAGGAAGACCTAATATTATTATATACATTTGCTTACATATCTTGAATCATTCATATAGTATTACCATTTCACCAAAAAAAAGCAAAGATAATTGCATGTTGGCATTTAGATAGAGAGCAGCCCTCTTCAGGCAAGACAAATGCAGACAAAAGGCATTCTCCAATATTGCTGGTATTCAGGTAAGCAACAGTATCACCACATCATCCAAATTTAGATGCTATTAAGGACATCAATATATCGCACTGCCAGTAATGCTCCCACATACCCCCCCCTTGCAAGGAGCCTTGTTTTCATTGCAGTAGTCCTGAACTACACCCCACTCATCTCACCAAGCAATCCTTTCCCTTCCAAGGGAGCGCAAGGCCTCCCTGTGACCCCAAGCAAGACACTTACGGTGCCGTTCTTGCCGAGCGCGGCGTTATCCAGGTAGATGTAGCCGCCGATGATGTTCAGCTGCACCCGCAGGAGAACCACCAGCATGCAGGTGCTGTACACAGCCACGATGCTGCGGGTGAAACCTGGCAACACAGCACAGGGAAACAAGGGTGAGCCAAGGGCAGACAGTGCTCCCCAAGACTCAGAAGTGCTGATTGCTTTTAAATATGCAGTCACATTTCTCTCACTCGTTTTCACAACATGTTTTCACAACACAGACCCAAGATAATCACAAGTCTAACGTGCTGGATCTACAGCTGAAGTGTCCCATTTAAAGTCCTACGTTAATATCACTTTACGCATTACACAAAGTTACACAAAACATTAACAAAGCTATTTCTGAGAAAATAAAAATCACAAGTTGTTCAAGAAACAAAATGTTTAGTGTCAAAACATCTTTCTTCATTAGGCCAGGAAATACACAGTTTATATATTAGCCCTCATCATGCAATCTAGACACAACTTGCAGCTTGTCAGAGTTACCTAAGACAGGAGCAGCTAAGATCTGAAGAAGGAAAATTAAAATGAGCATCAGTTACCAGTGGCAATGAGGGTGTGTAGAAGAAGCAGGGAATAGCAGAAGGGAAGAAAGGAGTCAGAACAAAAGTAGGATCTGTAAAGGTGTTATGAAAAGGAGAAAAGACGAAAAGGAAGCAAAGAAGTAATGGTAGAATTTCACTGCATAATTATCTGAGTTTACTTTTTTTTCCCCTTCCACTGCTTCCATCAGCCAATAAATAAGATGATCCAAAGGCTTCATGACCACTGCTATAGTGGTTCTCTCTAAAAGGCTCAAAAAGAGGGAACTGCTGGCCATGTAAAGGCTAACCTACATTTTTGATTGAATTTCCACTACATTCAGCATAGAATTTCTGAAACTAGTTTTATTTTATTGTAATGACACAGAAAGGTCTCACAAAATTTTATTGAGTAGAGTAGCAGGAAGGCCAACAGAATTCTTCATCTTGGTCTCTGAACTTCTAACTTCCCATGGAGCTAGGAAAAGTTCCTTCATGAAAAGCCTTTGGGGGTGCAGGGACAGAGAGGAGGTTTGCTGTGTGTGTTACACTGTCTTCATATCTACTGAAACAACCCAGTGTAAAGTTTGTTTTAAATGGTGTGAAAGAGATTATAAACCTACACTAAATAATTATGCAGACATAATCTTTGATTTCCACTTACTTATTATCTTTAAATCCTCCCAGATTTCTAACTTGTTTGCTGGCCTATGGGAAAAATAAATGGAAATATTAAGAATTGTATTTACTTGGAAATTAACAAGTATGGAAAATGACATAGTAGTGCTTTAAGGCAAACTTATTTAGCTACCATAATTACTCAAATCATACCCAAGTCTATATCTCATTCAAGAAAGGCCTCGTTCAAGAAAGCAGTATATAAACAGCACACTATAAAGGCACAGAAAAGATATTCAAACATTAATGTATAAATGCAGCATTTAGTAATGTCAATTACACACTTACATGATCAGTTTTGAGTTACTACAGTATGCAGTCAGAAAAAGCCACTGATGGTACAAAGTGGTCTTTTCTGGGCCCTTGACTCTCTGTATTTAATGTTGACTCAGTTCAGCAGGACTTTCTGTGTGTAATAAATGCAGGATCAGAATTTCACTGTCCTACTCTCCTGCAAGATTTACCATTGCCTGATGTCTTTTAATTCATGTATGATCATCAAAACCAAAGAGATCACAATCATCTATGGAAAAGAAGTCTTGCACCATCCACACCAACACATGTTGATCTTTTTTCTTGCATTGAGGCGTGTTCATTCTTTTGACTGACCAGTTCCTAGAAGTTTATATTCTGCAGTCAACAAAGCAGGACTGTAGATTGCATGGATACACCTGAACTGCCTGAAGTACATTGCCTATTTACAACTACTATTCAGAGGTAATCTTAGCAATACAGCAGCAGTAGCAGCAATAAGAGCAAGCTAACCACCCAAAATTTTCACCAGCCATTCTCACCTGTTAAGCACTGTCAGTAAAGAATGGCTGCTGTATGTCTATTGTGGAGGACAGATATTGTAAAAGTCACTTAGGGAAACATTTGGTAATTTCTTAGGATCAGAATTAACACTAAAGTATTTAGAGCCAAGAGTTCAAATTAACCTATACTTTACAGTAACCCAGTTTATTAAAAAAACACCCAAACCTCAGCACTTCTCACCAGAAATCATTTCTCCTTACAGGCACAACATGTGCACTTTGGCATTAGTTTGAACATTCTATTACTTACATATATAATTTTTTTTTACTTTCACCACTAACAAATAATAGAAATAAACTGATACAATAAACTATTAAGTCTACAACTCTGAAAACTAAAGAGACAGATTAAATAAACAGTAGCTGAAAGAGATACATGGATCCATGGCAAACATAACCAATTCACATATTTGTTGCAAGCTACTTTGCAAAGCTTATCTCACAGAAAGAAGCTTTCAGAAACCAAACAGGATTCCAGTCAGTCCAATGGAATGCCTCAGAGCTGGCCCTGTCAACCCACTTCTCTATGAGAAACTAACAGAGAGGAAATGTTTCTAGTTCAAACTCATTCTGCCCTTCTAAAACAGCTTTTTCAGGTTTTACAAAATGAAGCTTTTTACAAAAAATTACAAAAATTTTTTTAAAAATTACAAAAAATTACAAAATTAACTGCAAGCTACTACAGCAAGTTCTTAAAGCTTTGCTGAAACAAAACAAAGGAAGAACTTTATAAAAAAAATACTGTAGTATTTCTATACATAAAACATATAATGGGACTCAAAGCTACTTATCAGGGCTAAGTTCTTCATGCAGAATGAAGAGATGTAGAGAAGCCAATACATCACCAGCCAACCACACTTGCACACACTATATCAAAACATTTTCTAGAGCTTACAGAGCTTCTCCTTACAGCACAAGGCAGCAACCAGATAACAGTTAAAGTCTGCAAGTATTAAGCCTAACAGTGGAAATTAATTTTTCATCTCCTGCAATTCATCTCCTGCAATTTACTAAGACTCAGCTGCTACGCAAAACTCAACTTTTACTTCATAATTATTTATTTGGAAGGCTGTTCTCACTATGGAAGGAAAGAGCAATGCAGACAGAAACCAGAGGTTTGGAATAAAGCTAAGTGCTGAAGATGTGCAACATCTGCAAGGCTGCAGAAGGAGGGACTTCACCTTATCTCATCCAATCACTGGGCTTTAAAAAGAGGAGGACAGATCAAGCAAGAACATCTGTGGTCTTGGGTGCTGATACCTCTTCAAAAATTTCTCTGAAGGTCTGAAAACTTCAGCTTCCTTACACCCCCAGTGTACCACTGGCCACCTCAAACTTAAGGAAATGAGTGGATTTTAAGTTAAAGGATATTACCTAAAGTATAATATGATGTGTAACATATGATAACACAGATCCATAACATGTTAAGCCACAACACAGATTATGTGAGAAAACTATACATTTTCAGGGACATGAAAGAAAGGTAAATCTCCGTGTCTGCTCTTTTGTATAGTCAACAGCAGCACTCAGGGATCTGGAGCTGTTTGGTTGATCTCAAATGGAAGTGGAAAGCAAAGAAATCGATATCTCCATGCATAGCAGAGCTTCTTCAAAGAATCACTTCAAAGTGGAGTGAGCTTTGATGACTGATTCCATGATTTGTGCCTTCACAACCCCTTCCCTACATTTTAGTTCAAAACTTTCAAGCATGCAGTTAAAACTTCCTCAGTGTTAGTAAAATAAGAAGCATTAAGACACAAATTCCACTCTAAATGGCCATCCATGCTTACAGAATGTTGCATGTAGCAAGCATTATTTTTTTTTTTTTTGTTTTTGTAAGTGCATATCACTAACAATGAAAAAGCCTATCTCTGTTTTCAGTAGGATTGTTGGAACTCAGAGGTGCAGCAATGTACCCCTATGCTGTTTCAACTGGTCAAATAATTTAGAGACAGGAGGTGTATCTTGATAAAAGGTTGCTTGTTACAGAGAACAAACTAAGGTACTATTTGTCTTCACCACTGAACAAAGGATTACAAAGTGTTGCAGACTATTTGCTGCACAGTTCAGATGACATATCTGGTGACCCACAAGCTCTTTTGTTCACTCAGTTTAATTTTTTCATCGAATAAGACTTTTGTTATGATAAATACATTTATTCCATTAAAATTAACTTTTCCCGATTTCTTGTTGTTTGGGGTAAATAATATTCAGTAACAGTTGCAAATACCCAGAGTTTATTATAAAAACATTCAGGCTGCAATTCCCCCTTTAAATCAGGCTGCTCTGTTGTGGAAGTTTTTGGACTGAAAAAAGCAGTGACTGAATAGGTAACCTGTTAAATGCTGGACAGCTGAAGTTATAGCTGTATAAATAAACTAGCTGGAGGTAAACTAGTAAGACAGTCTACAGTGGGTCAGAAATCCTGTGGTTAATTGCCTACATAACACTCTTACTCTGTGCCATATGCCAAGCAATTTAGGTTTAAGATATGCTGTTATGTACTTTATGTATTTAAAAACAGGCTATTTGTCCCTGCAGTTGCAAGGAATTCCAAGGTGTTTGTTGACAAAGAAGCATTTCTGTTAATGTATGACATGTCCCTATTTGTTCAACTTCAAAAATAAATTTTAAAAAAATTACTTTTCATCACTTACATGCATTTGCAATCTCATCTTGGATACTTTCCACTACTACTCATGTCTGAACTTGGTAAGATTACATAAACATTTTACAAACACAACATCAACAACTCAGTCATACTCTATCATAATATTCTGTTCTGTTTAAGAGAGAACTAGATCCTCCAAGTACTTTTATCTACCTATTTTATAACCATTTCAACAAAAAACATGGCTCTCACTGCAGCACATTAAAGAAAGTATTATTTCCTGTAATTTTTGGAAAATGCCATACTTATCAAAATACATGTAACATGACAAAATATTTACACAGTGATTTCAAAACACCTTTAGACTAATGATTCAATGGGACACTAAACCAAAATTCTGCATACTCTCTACATGATATAAATTGAAAAAAACTTGTCATCAAAACAAGTGGAGTTCAACTCACTTAAGACAGTCTTACCTATTTTTAAGAAGAGATGTGAGACTCTCAGAGTTTAACTGATGCATTAAGGCATCCCTCAGTGTTGGAAGCATTGACAGTACTGTTATTAAAAGGAAAAAAACCAAACAACAAATCCTGTTAACATCAACAACACAACAAAAAAACCCCACATTATAAACCCATCCTCAGCTCACACTCAATAGCTGCTATGGGATGCACATCCCAGGGCTCAACAGGCAAAGCTGGGAGGAGAAGCAAAACAGGAAGCCCAGGAAGTACTCAGAAGGGCAATAACCTGTGTGCCTCTCAGGAGCTGGGGCACAATGCTGCCCTTATGTGACCATGTGGTTTTACTGGCTCAGCTGCAGATGTGTATCCACATCCTGCACATACATGCCTCCAACGCCCCAGAAGAAAATATGGCAAAAACCTTCACTGCTGCATTTCTCCCAGTGAGAAGAAAAAGATCTGAGGTTTGTTTTTTCTAGCAAGAGAAGTGGAGAAAGGTATGTTATGAATGACAGAAAGCCAGTGGGAAAAAAATCTTTTCATTTCAGAATAATGTCTACTTGACAGGAACAGGAGATGGAAAACATGATAAATACTAAGAACAAAGTATGAAAAATCTTGTCAGGAATGCATGCTGCCAAACATAAGATTTTGCACAAAGAAGGGCAAAGAAAAACCTAATCCTTGCAGTAAGATCACTCTCAGCAGTACAAAATGGAAAAGATGAAAATAAAATACCAATTGGTCAGGGTAAACAGGTTGGACTTACAGCCACCCAAGAAGCCATTACAAATTTAGACAGAATAAGAAAATACTGCCTAGTTTGTTTAATAAAAATAGTTTTGAATGGCCTGTATTTACAGTGATGAGGAATTTGTTAAAATTCTTCTCTGTCATCACCTTTCCAAAAATCCTAAGACTGGTGCTGTAAGAAAAAGTACTTTTTCTTTTTGCACTCCAGCTAGACAGGAACCTTCACACTCTGATGGCTGATGTGCTTCTTATTAAAAATTGCCCACCATGCTCTCCATGCAGCTTACTAACAACGTGATATAATGAATAACAAAATCCTGTTGTAAAGTCAGTATTGTTTGAATCTAAATGCTGTTTCACACCTCAGTACCACATGCAGTTTAAGGCAAAAGGGTCCTGGTCCAAAAAATTGTAACCTGCATGTATACTTGTAGATTTATTGATGGTAAGGGTTCAGATGCCCCCTAAATTCCCTTTAGTCCTCTACTCTTCAGACTCTTTATCTGCAAAACAACTCTATTTTGTACCAGTATTTAATTAAGATTTTGAATTTACCTACATTTCTTATTCCTCTTCCATCCTGACAATATGTAGCATAAATCCCCAAACACCTCCCCCTTATCTAAACCAGTAGCTACTTCTTTTCCTTACCTGTCATATTGCAAGTCCTCTGATTACTCTCAAAATGGTACTGCCTTCGTGCCTGGGCAATGTACTCAGCTGCCTCTCGCTCCTGGATTTCTCTGATTTTCTTCTGCCCATATTTTCCCAGTAAATAGACTCCTACAGAGAAACAGTCATATTAGAAAAAGCTTTTAAAAAGTGAGAAAGGTCCTTTAACCCCTTTATTTGTTTTTAAAGCATAAGGGTGCATAGTGGTTTGGGGTTTTTTTTGATATGGGGGTCTTGAGTACTTTAATAATTATTGGCAAAGCAATACTCAGAAAGAATGTTTTCAAAATTAATTAAAATGTCATGGATTATGACTTGAATCAGGAGAAGAAACTTTCCTGAGAAGAGGTATCTTGCCATTCATAGAAGACATTTTTGGTACTACTGCAATGTGAACAACTAGTACTGAAGAGACTGAAACAAAATAGAGAAACAATGTAGGGTAAGGAAAAAAAAGAGATAAAGCAAACAGAAATGCACAGGTCTAGAGATGGATGAAAATGAAAATATTTAAAAATATATATTTCTAAAATTAGTAGAAGTTAGAAATAAAATTCAAGTACTAAAGATCACAAATGAGAAAAATGTTATAGGATCAACACTTCCTTCATTTGGTCCTGAAACTTCTGTAGGAAGAGCCTGATTTTCAATGGGGCTTGACTGTGCCTGTTCACACAGGCACAGACCATTCCTACTTTCCAGTCACACTCTTGAGAGTCTGACCATCCCTCACCACTCTCACTAGGAATCTTCATTTCCATTAAGACGCATCAAAAATCTTTGTTTTGCATTTTCATCTCTTCCAACATCCACCCCTGTGAAGATTCTCCCAACTGCTTGTCCCACACCACCAGGGCTTCAGATATCCATCCAGGCTGCCCACAGCCCTCTTCCCATCTTGCCTCATCTCTGCCCCCTTTCCTAAGCCATTTCTCAAGATGCCACTACACCTTCCAGGCTTATCCTCAGCACCTTGGCCCACTGTAAGCTGCTTTCCATTAACTGCTGCCCCTCCACCCAGGCCTTCTTACAGCACCTACCATGTGTCAGGCTCATCTGCTGCCTCCTGTATGCACTGGCAGCAGCAGGTTCCTACTTGGGTGTGTAACCAGGGTTCTCTCATGAAAGATTTGGAGGGGGCACAGAGACAAGGGAGGAACAAACCCATGCGAAAAAAGACAACAGTAGAAGTACAATAATCTGCTGTCTGTGTGGACTAATACTTAAATTACTGAAGCTCCTCTACAGACAGCCAGCTCCACATCTGCCAGGTCAGTAACAGCACACAGAAGAAATGCAAGTAACAAACCAAGTATTTTTAATTTTTTTTTCTCAAAGTACTTTCTAAAGTTGTAAACACAAAGTTGTCTTCAAAGTGCAATTGTGAAGCCAATATTGGAACAAACGAGGCATCTAACAGTTGCTGAAAGCTGAAAGTTTCAAAACTAATTTTATAAACCAAATCTACAAAAACTAAAAAAAACAAACAACCCTCCCCCCCCCCAAAAAAAAAACCCAACCAAAACCAAACACACAAGCACCATAAAAAACCCCAAACTTCCTAAGGTTTTGAATTCAGCTACATTTTTTAGGTAATTAAAACCTTCCAAAATACTCCCCAAAACTATTATCAGTGTTTGAAAAGCCTTGTCACTTTGTGCTCCATAGTTGTAAGAAAATCCAGCTATTTAATACTGGCATTATGTTTTCTCACAGGCAACAACAAGCCAGACCAGTCTGGAACAAGCACAGTCACTTCCATTTCCCAAAAGCCTCATAAAATAGAAATGGGTAAGTCTCTCCCTCACTTCAGCCTTTGGGCAGACTAGACTGCCCATCTGCCACATGAAATACTCACTTCATTAGATGCAAACTTTAATATTATGGGTCCATGTACAAAAAATGCAATTCCACCAATTAATTGTTAATCAAAAATGAGACTTCACAATCAAGATTATTTTAATCTAAAATGTTACCAATTCCTGCCAAAGATATCTATTTAGAATACAACTGTCAGGTTACTGACAGGTTTTTTTCAGCTAACATATTGAAATAGAAACAATTTTGTAGCATTACTGATCAATTCTTGAACACAAGATTTTCTCAATCATTTTACCCCACTACGTTTTTCACATTACATTAACATATAGTCATTTGTCCAAATTACTACTTTTGTTTACTTTCCCTACACCCCAAAATAAATCCTTTTAACTTCAGGTTTTGTAGCAGAAAAGTCATAAGTAGAGCCTATTTATCTCAAATCCAAGTGTTGCTTCCAGAGGATGTAGGTGCTATGGACCCCAGGGTGCTTCCCAGCTGGCAACTAAAGCACCACAGAGCCACTCACACACACAGAAACACAAGATTTCCTGAATGCAGACAGACATGAGTGTCATACAGTCATGCAATCAGTTCAAGAAGAATCATGTGTGTGCCTGGAGGGATGCACAGGAGCAGCAGCTCTGAGACTGAGACAGCAGGAATTGCCTAACACTGGATTGTCAGGGCTGTGTGCCCACTCCGTACTCAGAGCTGCTGCGGCCTGGGAGGGTACAAAGTCGCTCTCACTCAGGTTTAACAAGGAGTCTCCACATAAAAACACTTGTCCAGAACAACGCAACACATCGTTTACACAATACAACACAACAATACAATACAACATTGTTTCTCCCTCCCTTCCCTGTACTAAAGTATTAACTTTGACCACTGTTAACAGATGGTGCTTGATCCAGGATTATCCTCTTCTCTGGAGAGTGATGCATTACAAGTTAACCAAAGGAAAAGCTGCTGAGCACCACCCTCCCACTCACCCACCTGAAGCAAACCCAGCAAACAGCAGTAAGCTTGAGGTATGGCTGCCAGCAGCAGGCTCCCTCTGTCACCAGCTGCAGGGCTTGTAAGTGTAAGTAAGTACCTTACAAGTGGCCCGGAGGACACAGCAGTCACTTGTGAAACTCAAGTCTCAGCTGTGACAATGAACTTTTGCCCACTGCACTCACTCCTGAGAACAGCAGTGGAGCCTCTGCCAGTCTCTGGCTTACGAGACATTTCAAGGACGGCCATCTGGGGGCTTGGCTTGCATTTTTCTTCAGGACAGCCATGTGTATCTATATTAATTTGTTGCATTAATTCAGAGGACTTGACAATGATACAGACTCTAAGTCCAGAATGAATGCATCACATGAAATCATCATGTGGAGTTGGAAGCAGGACCAGAGAAAGCCACATCCTAAAACTGCCATGATGTCAAGTCAGCTAACAAACCTGTAAAAAAACTAAGCTGACATTTTGAAAGTCTCTTGCTATAAACATGCAAAGCCAATATAAGCTTTTTATAATAACTAATATAACTTAGTTTTGCTGCTCAGTATAGGATAGGAGGTCTGCAAAAAGTTACAGCAGCAAGATATATTCATGTCTAATGAGCTAAACTGTTGTACAGGTGAAGTTTCATGCTGAATCTTCCCATATGTTTCACACAAAACCAGGAATTAAGAAAATTCAGAAATAGTGAGGCTGTGCAGGAGATAATGCCTACAGAAACTTTTTTCTATCTTCATCAAAATATGAACTACAGAAAATACTATAGTCTCAACACATCTGATTTGGAGGGTTCAGAAACAGATGACTGATAAAAAAACCCCATCACCTGAAGTCAGATGCTTCAAGAACAGGAACCTCAGTAAGGATCTCAAACTACAACTGATCCTGTTTTACAACTGATCTAGAAGTGAAACATATTTACATGTGCACTGGCTGTCTGTGCTGGATTTGGCTGGGATAGAGTTAATCTTCGTCCAGAACACAAACAGCTCCATAAGTTGTGGTTTATCCTTATGTTCAAGCAAGCCATGCATCAAGGCACATAAAATTGTCCTGTTATGGAACCATCTTTTAAACATGCAGGTACTAAAGCCTCATTCTCTGGGTAACACTGAGTCTCACCAGAGCATACTTAATGCCCCTGTGCTTACTCACAAACCAAGCCAACTTTCTCTGCTAAGTAGAGAGATTTCTGAACTGAAATGCTTTTTCTGCAGGCCAAAGGTTGCAACAGATTAAATTCAGCAATAATTAATGAACCACTGAAATCAGGACCATACATTCCAGACACACCCTGAGCTTGTTCTTCCACTGTAGCAACAGAATTTCAATGGTGAATCATTTTGCAATACCTACTGAAATCTACCTTGAATGCTGAGAAATAAAAACTACTTTAATCAACTATCCAATAAAGACCTGAACCTAATGCGTCCTTGCAGCTCCATCATGCTCTGTATCTCTCCACTTTCCATATTTCTAGTGGGTTAGATCACAGACCACTAGATTTTGCTGGCAAGAAGAGATTTAAGTCTTTTCAGTATGCAATGTATTTTATATTGTCAAAGAAAAAAACTTCTGAAGAAATGGTTTGTACAGGGTCTTTGCTAAGGTGAGGCCCTCTCAACCACACTCTGTGGTTAAGGGGGAGTTACACATTTTTCAGTTGCTTTTTCCCTCAATTTGAGCTCTTATTTAATGAGATTTGTATCTTCATAAGTAGTAAAATCTGCTGTAGTGTTGAGATTGAAAGAAATTGTATGAAGAATGACAGCCACTGATAACACACATGGAATCCACTTCAGTAAAGAGAGAAAAAGCTAACAATCAACTCTGATTTTGGTGCAGTAATTCAGTAACACAACACTGATACAATACTGTATCAGTAATAATGTAGAAACTCTTCTGTATTGTCTAATGAATCATTAAATATTCACATTAATCTCTGACCATGTGCCAGTTAAGGACTCAAAATCACTAAATTTTGTAATGTCCCATTTTCCTTGCTACACCCTCCTTCCCAGAATATGCACCTGTAGCTCTCAAAAAAACACCAGAGAAATGTAGATTCCAGGCCCTGCTATTAAGGCAGCAGATTTGGATACTTCCCTTAAATCATTCAGCCACTTCCAAATATTCTTTGTTTAAAAGCAGTATGTGAGGCTGCATTCCATCCTTCAAGATTCAGCAGTACTTTTTGGAGAGTCCACCACAGATCTCAGAGTTCTGATTCACTGGTGGGGGCATTGCTGTAGCTTGTGGGGTTTTTTCAAGATCTGACCCATACCTATGGAGATGACCAAAGCACTCAAGGTTCAGCTGCTGAACAGCTGTAAAGCAGCACTCTGCAGTAATTCACTCCATCTCCCTGCCTCCCTTAAAACACATGGTGCAAAGCTGCTGCTGGTGGCAGCTAATGGTGCTCACCTGCTTGTGGAAACCCAGATTTACTTCAGTCTCAAATGCATAAAAAGCAATTCTCTACAGTCCTCAAATACTACATGGCCTGAAGAAACAGATAATTGATCCATGCTGCAGAAAATGATAGCATAGTTTACATTAATTTGGGCCATAATTATTAGTTTAAGCACATTTCAGTGAGTAGCATTTTAGTGAAAGGGACACTGAGCTGTATATAAACAACACCAATGATAAGGAAAAAAACTGCAAACTCAGTTATGCTAGCTTGGTTTGCAGGCTGGCAGAAGGCTGCTCATGCATGAGGAATTTAAGATTTCAGACTATGAGAGCCCCAAGTTCCCAGATACCTGCTTTCCCACTTGGGAACTGATCCATGTTTAGTTGTTGAAACTGGGAGAAGTGATTTTTTACTATTCCACCACTCTCACACAGACAGCTGAAGGAGAGAGAACATCTTCCAGGCGACAGCCTGGTGTGTGAAAGCAAATCTGTTTACTGAACACGGTGGGCTGCAAGTGTGGTGGTAAACATGACAGCTCTGCACTCACAGAGCCACCAAACTTGCAGGTGAGGGGGTGAGCTGGAGGAGCAGCCTGATCAGTACGGCAGTAACCATCACCCAGCCTGTTATCATGGATTAATTGGCACTCTTTGGAAAACCCCAGAAGGAATTAATGATGAAAGAACGCAGATGACACAAGAACCACGGCAAGCCAGAAGTAAATGCAATTCACCTTCACAGGGGACTTCACCTGAATATATGACAAAATGTACTATAAAAGCCCTGTAGCCCTCAGAACATTCACCTGTTCAGGCAAGTTCCAGTTCTGTGTCATTTACACTGGGTATAAGAACATCTGAACACTGAGTGCACAAAGACTTGGCTGTGCCTTTTGAGGAGCATCTAATCTCCAGCTGCACAGCTATGCACTTCATCATTAAACAGAGAGACAGACCCAATGTGCTCTTTTAAATCTACTTCCAGCTAAAAACAAACCAAAAATAACTTCAACAGAAGGTGGAGCTTACTAGACCATAACCACCCTACAGGTTCTACAAGAGCCTTAAGGGAGAAATTGCTTGAATAACTAATGCAAATCCTCTCTGTGAAAGTTTTGTGTCTGCAACTGATGTATATTTGTCCAGAGAAGGGCAACAAAGCTGGTGAAGAGTCTGCAGCACACGGTCCTGTAAAGAGTGGCTGGTTGGGGGTGTTTAGTCTGGAGAAAAGCAGGCTCAGGGGGAGCCTTATCACTCTCTACAAATACCTGAAAGGAAATTGTAGCCAGGTGGGGTCGGTCTTTTCTCCCAGGTAACAAGTGACAGAACAGGAGCACACAGTGTGCCAGGGGAGGTTCAGGTATGCCATTAGGGATAAGACATTGGAATGGGCTGCCCAGGGAGGTGGTGGAGTCGCCGTCCCTGGAGGTGTTTAAGGGAAGACTGGATGTGGCACTGAGTGCCATGGTCTAACTGCCAAGGTGGTGTTCAGTCAAAGGTTGGACTCCTTGACCTTCTTTCCAACCTAATTGAGTCTGTGATATTTCACAATTCACCTCAACACACAAATGACATATGAAAAGTGGAGGTTTTCAGCCTCCATCCCCAAAACAACACCAGTGTCACCCACGCTTTGCGCGCTTCAATATTGTTTCAAAGTAACGCCACCACCTGCGGTGCGAGCGCCTGGGCAACCCGAGCTCCTTCCCGTCCCGTAGGGCTTAAGGGACGGCGCGCAGGTTCCCTCCCAGCCTCGGGGGAAAGTCCTGCGGGCTCTCTGGGGGCGGACGGGAGCACTCCGGTGTCCCCAGAGCCCTCCAGCCGGCGCGGGGCCCAGCGCCAGCTCCGAGGGGCCGCTCCGGCGGGAGCCCCGCGGGGAGGCCCCAGGGCCGGCACCGCCTTTCCCCCGGATCACCGCGCCCGCCCCCCGACCGGGCACTCACCGCCAAGGAAGGTGCCAAGGACCAGGCATTTCTTCTTGTGCCGCTTAAGGAAACTCCAGAGCGACCGGAGCATCCTGCGAGCCTGGCCCGCCCCGGCGCGGCCGCCCCTCGGGTCCCCGCGGCGGCGGCGGAAGGGGCGGAGGCGACGGCGGCGCCGCCCGCGGTGCCCCGGAAGCAGCGCCCGGCCCGGGATGGCGGAGGCGGGGGAGGCGGCCGTGCTGGCCTGGATGGACCAGGCGCTCGACGTGGTCAGTGCGCCCGGGGCTCCCGCCGTGCCGCGGGGAAACCGCGGGGAGCCCCGGGCCCCTCACGGCAGCGGGGCGGGGGATGGGGCCGGCGGAAACTCGTCCCGCTGCTGTAACGCCGTCCTGTGCCCCTCGCCAGTCTGTCCGACTGTCTGTCTGTCCGTCCCGCAGGCTAAGGAGGCGCTGGAGAAAGGGGAGGTTCCCGTGGGCTGCTTGCTGGTCTACAACGGCGAGGTCATAGGCAGGGGCAGGAACGAAGTCAACGAGACGAAGAACGTGAGTGCCGCGGGCCGGGGACACCGCGGCTCGGCCGCCCTGCCCTGGCTTGTGCCGGGGCTGGCTCTCAAACGTGCTCTCCTGAAGTCACCGGGGTTAGGAGTGAGAAATGACCGTGCAGCCTCCCCTGATGAGGTTCTGTCCGCAGGCCAGAACAAAAACTATTTCCTGCACATTTTAGACCTGTTGCAACCTTAACCAACTATAACACCTGGTGCTGAGAGACCCATTAGTGCCAACAGGGATTTTGTACAACTGGAAGTTGTGGATAAATTAATCTGACTGCAGGATCTGGCTGTAATTTATGTTAGAGGTCTCAAATCTGAAAACATAATGAAAAGTTAAAATGAGTCTTCTAAGCTGAAAAATATAACAGTAAAGATGAATCATTATAGTAATTTGTTCTGCAGGACAATCTGTAATGTATTAAGAGAATTCTAGTACAGCTTTAAGAAAGCCAGGTGAGAGAAAAGTTAGGTGTCTCATGTTACACAATTGTAAGCACTGTGGGGAAGCAGACACTTCTTGGCAAAATCATGCTAGAGATAGTAATATTGTGTAGAAATCACATGGTAATAAACAGACAGAACATAACTGACAAGACTGATTACAAAATCAAAATCAACTTCAAAATGTCAGGGAAGCTTTCAGGCATGTTTTGTGTCAGGGCTGTCTGAAGGTACAACTAAAATGCAAGGAGCCTGATTTAAAATCAATCAGCTGGAGTTTGGAAACAGTAATCTGTTAATATCTCTGAAAGCCAAGCTTTTTTCGAATTGCTGCTCAGCTCAGATTTCACTTCTTTTGTGGCTCAGTTTTCATGAATGTTTATATTATAGTGATTGGAAATGCTGGGTACTTAGTGCTTCTAAATTTTTTATCATTTTAATTGCTCCATGTAGTCTGAAAAAAATCTAAGCTTGAAAGCAGTACTTGTATGAAATGTGAACGTAGGAAATTGTTTTCAGTTTTCTCCTAACGATTTCTGGCATTATTTAGGGACCATCCTGGAGAAAAAAACAATCTTCTTGAATCATTGAGGCAGTTCCAAGCAGACATCATAAATGTCAAGGTCTGTTTTAAAACTAATTTATTGTCCCACCTTATACTGAAGGACTTCTCCAGAACATCATCCCTCAGATGGCTAAAAAATGTCTAATTTCCAGTTTCAATTTTTTTTATGTTCTGTTTATATCTCCCTGTTCTTGTGCCAGCACCATCCATTATTTTACATAGCTTGGATGTATTTAAAGTCTTATTCCTTTTCAGCTTTTGTTTTTCTCAAGCCAGCTGTTTAATTTCCTCTCAGAAGACAGGCTGGCTTTCTGTGTTCATTAGAATAATTCTTTTGTATAGCCATCCCAGCTTTGATTCATTCTTTCTTGAATTCACTTAACCAGAACTCTTAAGAACACTTAACTGGAATTTTATTCCAGATGGACTTGTGCTTTGTTTGATAACAATAGTACTTCACATTCTCCCTGGAAGAAAGTCCACCCATGTTTTCTGGAGCTTCCTTGGTCCTTTATGCTGTTTTGTTGTTCTTCATTTGTTTTTGTTTTTTTTTTTTTTTTTTTTTTTTTTTTTTTTTTTATTTTTTTTGTAATTTTCTTTACTCCTGTCTTGAAGGTCATCCACCTCCTGAATGACCCTCTCACCCTGTCACTTCTCGTGATGTCTTTCATCGTACAAAAGACATCACATCATCAGCTGCTTTCTGTAGGGGTTTTTCCAGTCAATGCCAGTGACACGACTGGAAACATTTAAGCCAAATGATCTTTGAGTGTCTGTGGTAATGAGTTCCCTCTGGAAAAATATTTCCCCTGTCAGTGCAATGTCTCTTCTTTTCTTGCTCACCTTACATTCCTTGCTTTAGGCTGTTTTCCCCACTCATAGTAATTTCACAGGTTGTGCTGTGCCAGATGCACTGGAGATGTCCAGAGAGACTGATGTTTCTCTTGCCTAGAAAAAACATTTGTCAAAGAAAGTTACTAAGTTAATTTAGTCTCAGCTATCTTAATATCTTAATTAACTAAGTTAATTTAGTCTCAGCTATCTTCTTGTTAAATTTACCTTTTATAAGGACTAGCCCTTGTAACACTACCTTTAAAGGTTTGTTATCTTGCCTGCTTTACTATTGAGACCCTCCTGGATAGGTATCATACAATCCTGACACCTGTCCTTCCTGGTTTTTATTTCTGTGACTCTGTTTGCTCTGAAGGTTTCACTCATTTAACACTCTGCCTTGATGCATTAAAGCATTGCTATGAGACCGGCAGTTTTTAGGCTGCCAAAAATGCAGCTTTATAGCATACTGACTTTTTGAACTCCATGAAAACTTTGTTCCTGCTTTGAAGAAGTGATCATTTATCTAATTAGATCTTCAGTCCTTCCCTGCAATTCTGCCTTTGGTCAGGAATCAGCTTGCCTCTGAGCCTTTTGTCAATAAATTCTGTCTTCTCCTTAAACAGGTCCCTGCATCCTGTGATGTAATGGGCTGAAGTTAGGAGCAGGTAGTGTCTTCTTTATGCCCTCTTTCATTATGTTCCTAAACTGCTCATTTTGGCAAAAAAAAAAATTAGTTGCCAAAAACTTCAGTGTTTTCAGGCTGTCTCTTGTCACTCTTGTCACCCTGCATGCTTTTTTTTTTTTTTTTTTTTGCCTGCCATGTCCACATCAGGACACATTCATGTCAGAAATACTGCTGCTTACTCTGTGGAAGGTATTTGCAAAATTTCTGATCATTGCAGTGTTCTGTGAGGAGTTGATTTTGGGAGAAGGGAGTTTGTTTACAGCTGTGTTTGCTTTATTTTTTCAGGAGCATGGCTGTGGCATCAGCATTTCAAAATAGACATGACACTACTTGTCTTCCTTGGGCAACAGTGCAGCAGGTGTCTGTGTAAGACATTGGGTTTGGACAGCCTGGCGATTCGTTCACAAGCCTGTGCCAGTGCTGTGTTCCCTCTGGAAGCTCCCACACTTGCTTGTTCACAGTCTTGCCTCAGGCCAACCTGAGAATTTTCTCCCTTACAGCATATGTGACCCTGCCCATCAAGAAATGTGGTGTTGGCATCTTTATTCCAACATGTGATCAAATAATTCACTTCCCAATAAAATGTTCTCTGTCCTAGGTCCTTTGTTGATAAACACAGACATCTCTCTGTTCTGTTTCCTTGGGTCATGTTAGCAAGTGTCCTGCAGGCACTGTAGGGGATTGAAAATGAAGTATTGTTTTTGTAGTGAAGCCACAAAATAACGCAGAGATTTGAGCTTTGGAACTCTTTACTCTCACTTGTTAATTATGGTCTAAAATTTAGAAAGTAAGCTTTTTAGGGCAGTGGTGATACCTTTATTGTCTGTGAAACGTTTGCCACAGTTTGGGGCCCTGTCAAGGCTTTTGGCCCATTATGTCAGCTTTTTTCCCTTGGTACACCATTTGCCACTCTGTAACAATTCTCATTTTCCCTTGCCACTCTTAAGCTGCTTTTGCTTTCTTGGCTTTAGAATAGTGTGTAATATTTGGCAAGTTAAGCTTATGAATTGAATCAGTGATTCAAAATTAAAATAATCTGTTACTTTATACACAGCAAGTCAAAAAAAGGCTATCTAGTAATAGCTTAATACAAAATAAAATCTTAAGACAGACCTGGAAGGTCAGTTTTTCCCTTTTATCTTGTCTTTAAGATGGACCTTTAATAGGTTGAGTAAGGAGGGAGCTCAAAAAACAAGTGTAAACCTTCCCCTTGTGCATCCTTTCCACTTCTGGAAGTGAATAGCTTTGGGACTTCCAGAGTCCAAGGCTATATCTGGATCATTGTTTCTGGTAGCTATCCTCCATGCACATACCCTCCATGAATTTGTCTAAACCTTTTTTGATCTCATTTTTGGTTCTGGCTCCCATAGCATCCTGTGGCAATGAGTTTCACAATATAATTTGTGAAAGAGTACTTCCTTTTGTTTGTTTTATATCTGCTGCCTGATAATTTCATTGGGTGCTCACTTGTTATGAGAAATAATGAATCACAGTTATAACTGTGATTTTTCCACATTTTTCTTGATTATTTTAGAAACCTCTACTGTAGTCCTTTTAACTTGGAAAACTATTGACTGTATCTGTTAAGAGCCACAGTCTAGTTAGTCTCTAAATGGAGATGGTTTTGTAACTTGGATAATCCTTTCTCACCCTGAGGTGACTTTGTCCTGATGTTCCTGTGTCTTCAAGACATGGCATGACCAAAGCAGTGTTTTACTTAAGATATGGGTCCACTGGTGTGCAGTAGTGTTCCATGTTAGTGTAATCTTCTCTGTGTAGCTGTCTTCTATTACTGCAGAAGCTGGTAGGACCTGCAGCAGCTGCATGGCCTTTCTTGGAGGTTTTAAATGTATTTGAGCAATATTAAACATAGCAGTAAGTTATGAGCCCTTGGCCGTGTATTGCAGAGCATCTCAGTGTTACCACCATAGATCTTCACAGTGCTAAAACATTAACCCAAGTTCATGTTATGAGAGGAAGCTATCAAGGGTCGTGTAAGGACATACAAAACAGAAGTACAAATATAATCTGGATTGATTAAGTCTTACTCTAATGCTCATATCAAAAACATCCTTTTTTCACAATAGATAGAAAAGGAAGGAAAATACTAATAGTCTTCATTCAAATAAGCATCAGGTTCTAACTGAAGAGTCCTTTCAAAACTAGTCCTTCCTGAAATTTTTGCTGTCACATTTCATTGGTGTAACACAGTGCTGCAGACATTTCGGAGTGCTACTGGGACATTGGTGATTGTTTTGGTCTCTCTGCTAATAAAGTCAACGCTTGTGTTCACATTTTTGTGCCATAGATATTGAGATACTAATCATTCAGTTATCTTAGATGAAAAAAGAGAAATTAATATTCCTTTGTCTTTTTGTAATCAGTCATATGCTGAAATCCCTGTCTGTTACTTGAGGGACTTACTGTACATGTATCCCCAGGCAGCATTAAACCTGAGGCAAACTGTTCATAGTGTATTCGTTCCTTGTGAGCACAGGAATATTGTCAGAGGGAGGAAAAGGTACCAGCAAGGAGCATTTTGTTAATATTTCCAGAGAAAGTAATCCAGCCTGTATTCTTGCTTTTGGAAGTAGAGCAGGCTATGGGCTACGTCAGGTGTGCCAGTGAGCTTTGTGTGTCCCTTAAGCCTCAAGCAGAGCTTTCATGTCCTGCCTCACTGTGCTGGCATGAGTGAGAGAGGAGAACAACTGACCGTGCTCCTCTGCCTTGGAAAAAGTAGAAGAAAAAACTGTCACTTGTAGCTCTTGTGTGCTACACACAGGAGGTTGGAGTTGAATATTTTCTTTCTTGGATTGAGTATTTCTCCTGCAGTCTGGGTGCTATAAAATGTCTTTTGCAACTTGAAGCAGCAAAGAGCATTACATTACTTCTATAACAAAAGTGAATAAATGCAAACTTTAAAGAAAATACTTGTTTTTATCTTGTAGGCTACCCGACACGCAGAAATGGTGGCAATCGACCGCGTCCTTGAGTGGTGCAAGCAGCACAAGAGGGATTATCGGGAGGTGTTCCCGCAGCTGGTGCTGTACGTAACCGTGGAGCCCTGTATCATGTGTGCAGCTGCCCTGCGCTTGATGAGTATCCTTTCCTGCTGACTCACTCTGGGAAGCTGGCTCAAACCATTGCTCCTTCCACGGTGGGCCCACAAAGAAAGGCTGGACAGTGTCAGGGAAAGCCACGAGGGGTGGTTTGAGGGTCTGCACCCACCTCCATGATGAATGGCGAGGGACTCAGGGGTGACAGAGATATGGTGCAGTTAGGGCGAACAACTGTTAGAGATTACAAATACATTTTAGAGATGTTTGTTAGGATGTAAAATGAGTCAAATGCAGTTCTGTGTTCAGCTTTGAATGTTGTATCAATCAGTAAACCATGTCTTTGTATGACCCTGCTTTGGAGATTCACGTTTCCCCTTTTCTGAGAAAGGCTGGATGTGCATCTTCAGCAGTACATCTTACATCATTCAAAAGTAAGTTCTGATTTTACAAAGGAGGAATTGTAGCTCAAGCTAATTTAGTTTGAAGAGTTCTAGCACATTTTAGGAAATTTGATGACTGCCTAGATCAGGCTTCTGTACTTCCTGCTTGTTTTTCACTTAATACCTTGACTCACTCCCATAAATTCCACGGGTCGTGTACGGCTGTCGAAATGAGCGATTTGGAGGCTGTGGCTCCGTTCTGAGCATCTCATCTGATGATATGGTGGACTCAGGAGACCCATTTGAAGTACGCTGTAAAATGTTTCCCTTTGTTTTCCAGCTAGGGTACTGTGCCTGGCTTTGCCACCAGGATTTTAGAATCTTATGCATCACTTTAAGAGTACATAGATGGAAGATGATCAAAGTCAAGTAAAGTTGGCCTAATCAGAAAATAATGTAAAAAAAAATTAGGTCCTAAAAGAAAACTGAGGAAACCTTGATGACAGTCTTAAATTATTTAAAAGGATGTGTCAAAGGGTAAGGGAAAGAATTATGCTTGTGGGACAAGGTAAGAATTAAATATATCTAAAATACGTGTAATACTTAGAACAGTAAATATATGCTACAGGAAAAGATGGGGGGAAATGATTTTAAGTTGCAGAATGTACAAATACATAATCAATAAATATCAAGTAACAGCAACTTATAAAATTACTGGGTTTTAGCTGAGCCACTGGAAATTATTGTATTTTTGTTTTCAGTCTGTGATTTTATGAGGTAAAATGTATTAGCTTAGACTTACTTCATGTAGTTCAAATCCCAAAATAAATCTGAACTGCAACAGTAGCAGAGGAAATTCAGTTTAGCTATCAAGAAACTTTCTGAATAGTAGGGATATTGAAAGACTGAGCAGTGTCTGAGATACTTTAGGCATCTTTGTCATGTGAGAAAGGGTAGACAAGCATTCAGTGGAGGCAGAGTATAAATAAATCTAGGTGCTTTACAGCATGATACTACCTGTGTACCCATACATAGATGTAGAGATTATTTATAGCATTTTATTTATTACATTATTCACAGTTGTACATGATTTTGCCTTAGACAGTGATACTGATTCCTGGAGTTCTTTTCCACATTTCACATTAATGACTTAATGAATGTAAAAAACAAGTAGCGTATTTCAGCATTGTAAATAAGCACTAAAGGCTCAAGGCTCAAAGAATTTCAGTCAGGAAAACAATACTGGTTGGCACTCCAGTGTAAACATATTAGGCATCTTTCTGTCAGTGTGTCAGTGAGACTAACATCTGAATTAATTGGTGTAGTTGGGACTGGAAGAGTGTTCATTTGCTAACATTGGCATGTGGTATTTCATTTTTTAATACATTCAGAAGACAGAAAGGAGAAGGTTCTCAATAATATGAATCTTTTGTTTCTGTAGGCAACTGCAGTGGTATGTATAGGAGTAAATACTTGTTTTCTAGCATGGGTGGAGATTTATTTAGTGTGAGTGACATTTAAATGCTTTGTCATTAGTGTTCATGGCATAGAAAAGTATTTTAGAAGGACCAAAAAGATCTGAAAGGTGACTGTTAGGAATAAAGAATAGATATGTGGATGAGTGTTTTCTATCAGGAATCTTATCTGCAAATACCTAGGTGTATTTCTCTTATGTTTCCAAGTGCTTGAGGAGTATGGGAGATTGGAAACACATTCATAAGAAAGAAATTGTAGATTTCATAAAAAAATTTACAGAATTTACTAAGAAAGTTTGTTTTACCTAATATTAAGTTATTACGGAAATTACTTATTCTATTAAGCCTCAACATAGTGTTTTTAAAGTGTATTAGGTATTAAACCTGAAAAAGAGATTTTTTTTGACCCCTAAGTTGACAGTACAGTTGTTTAAAATCATTCTGTACTCAAGGCATTATTGTGAAGCATGGAATATGTTATTCTCAGATGTGCTCACTAACATCATTCTAATTTGAACAGTGCTCTTCTGGCTATCGTGCTGAAGAAGCAGTGGAATTGTTAAAAGCTTTTTACAGACAAGAAAATCCCAATGGTAGGTTTTGCATTAATGCATCCATTTTGATCCCAACCTAATTTAAAAGAATGTTGGCACTGGAATTACTGTAATTCACTTCTGATGATTCTTCTCCTTTCCTGTTTCTTGGCAGCACCAAAATCCAAAGTACGGAAAAAGGATCGTCGTCAGTAGCCCTACACTTACCAAACAATAATATGTGAAGGTTTCTTCAGCATGCTGCTTTTTGAAAATGTGCAGTTCAATCAAACTCTGTTTAATTTTCTCTGCAGGGTTTTTACTAATAGGATACTTAGTACCTGTTCCTGCATTTTTATATTTATGATTTCTTGTTATCATGACAAATCAAAAGAGTAAATGGCTGGTTTTAGAAAGAGGAAAACTGGTGGTTCAAGTCCACTTGTTTACAGACAGATCCATTACAATGGTGCTTCTGTACAGTACATTCTAGAATATTTTTTGCCTTCTGTGTGTGGAGAAGCATCTTGCTTTTCAATAGGAAATGTTTGCTTAGGCAAGCAAGCATCTCTCTTAGAAGGTTACATTTGTAAGTCCTTTACAGTCTCTGTGTGTGTAAATTCATTCAAAAGGCATATAAAGGAATTGTACAGTCCTTGAAGACTTAAGACCATTGCAAATGTTTCCTCATTTTTTTTCTACCTTAGCACCAGCCAGATTTTCAGAGGTAATTTCTGAAAGTCACATACCTGTGTAGACAGGGACATACAGACAATCACACGTCCGTTTGTGTCTGCTGTTGCTTAATAAGGATAAGCAAATATCACTTGGCTGCATAACACCTTCATACAGAGTTGTGGAGAAACTCCACAATTCGCTTTAGACTGTCCACTCCTCTTGTGAATATAAGCATAAGAAATACTTCATTTTTAAGAATCCATTAAGAAGTTGTTCTGAGCTCCTAAATTATTTACTAAATATATATATTATATATATATATGTTAATGTATATATATAATTATATACTAAATTATAGTAACCAAAATGGCCAAATACAAGGGAAAACCCAGAAATTAAGTTGGTAATAATATGAATAAAATGTATTTAAGACACTTTTCATAGTGTTGGTTGGCTTTGTCATTTCCGTGTACTTTGCCTGGCCATGCAGTAATTTATAATCCAGAAGAGGGCCTTCAAGTTCCACTAATGAATTAAGAATACGAGTATGGTTCAGTCTTGATTGTATACCTCTTAGTGGATACTTACATGAAGGATGAAATTGTTGGTAGTTTATTTGGCTGTTACTCAGAAATTTGAGAAATGCTGTAGCTTTTTTTATTTTATGCAGAAGAGTGTTCGAAATTTTATAACTATAAAAACTAAATACAGTTAAATTTTTTCGGTATTTCAAATAAATGCTTTCAAAAGTGTTTTTAAGAAGAATATTAAAAACATTACTTTGTCACCATTGTTCTTAATAACTTGTATTTTATGTTTTTACTTAATGTTTACAAAATGACATGGGAAAGAAGCGTTTTTACCATAATAGGTATTTTCGGAGTTTAGAAATCATATTTCTTTGCTTAAGCCCTTTAACTGATGTCAGTAGCCTGTCCTGTTCTCCTGACCATTACTTCGAGCTCTCTTGAGTCTTTCCCATTCCATAAACAAAAGTTATGACTGTGTTTGTAGATTTAATCTGCCTCAGAGCTCGAAGGGCTTGTGAACCAGACAGCTAAGCTGAAAAAGCTATTTAGGAACAGACCATTTTTAATGACTGGGATGGCTTTATTGGAAAGAAACAGGCATGCCTGTGATGATGGTATTTGGCTGGTGATAAAAGATGGCAAGTTATCACTATAGATATACTCACATCTCAGCTGGACCATGATTTTGCTTATACCTTGAAGAAATCACTGAAGTCCAAATTAAAGACATCAGACATCTGGCTCGTCACTGACATCAGTGAGGGTAGGAATCAGAGCCTTCATACTGTTTTGAACCAGGACCTAAATCTCTCAACATAGTTTCCTTTTCAGAGGGGCTATGAATACTTTCCTTTCTCATTGCTTTCTTTCACAGAAGGATGTTGTTATTGGAACATGTGGGACAGTAGGAGCCATGTAAATAAGTAGAAAGATTACTGGTAGTAGGACAAAACACATTTTAAAAGCTTTGTCCAATTTTTCAACCCTTAACTTGGAACAGATTTTTTTTGTCAGTGGTAACCTGTCACTTAATAAACAGTTCAAGTCTTGTGCAAAGCCAAAAGAGGCTGAAGAGGATGAGAAAAATAAAAATTTCTTTTGAGAACGATCAAGGCTAATAATGTGCATCCTGGAACAGAGGCATGGAAGAAAAATAGTGTAGCACAATAAAAACAATCATTTTTCAGAAAGGTTATAGAAGATACTTCTGTTTAATGTAATATGTAATCGAAAGAAAAATGGTCTAGTATTGAGGTAAGTTTGGATGGGGGAGGGGTTTGTTTTGGCTCTTTTGGTTGCTTGGTTGGGTTTCAGATTTTTTAGCATAATAATTAGCTTGAGGAACAAACTGCTGAAAGATTACACTGGAAGCAAAAATGGAACCTATTCACCTGAAAATCCTAATACTTAGCCAACAAATGCAGATACACAGGTATTTTTATAAAATAAACAAATCAGCTCCTGCGTGAGCACGAGCCCCTCCTCAGAGCCGTGCAGCTGGCTCCTGCTCCCCAGGTGCGCTCTCTTCCCTCCCTGCCAATAAATGGCCCTGCCACCACGCTGCGGGGGCCCCGGAGGCTGCTCCTGTGCCACTGCCCTCGGAGGGGCCTCAAGCTGCTGTCCCAGCCTGCTGGGCCACAGCTCTTCATAGCCACGGCTTTCGAGCTTGCCAGCATGTTTTAGAGTCAGGTTTGCGACCTTGAGAGATCCACAAGGAATTACAGAGATCCTGGGTAGAAGGTTCTAAGTTCAGGCTCATAGAAACCTCCCCGTGACTAAGCTCATTGCAGGGGCTGGAAAAAAGGCAAGAGGAAGCTATGGAAATTACAGCCTGGTGGGCTCACTGGTTTCAGTGCTCTACATCACAAAGTGAACTTAACAAGAGAATTAGAGAATACAGAAAGAATGCTAGGAAAAGAATCAAACCATTCTTGGAGGCTTACTCAATGAGAAGATGCTTGGTCATGGCTGCAGAAGCATAGGCTGTGTTTGGAACTGCTGCTACCAGGTGAAATCCTGCAACAAACTGGGTTTTGGAAGAAGTATTGCTGTCTGTTTGCTGGGAACCTGGTGGCAGGCTTTGGCTCTAGCTTTAGAGGAGTGTCAAGAGCAACAACTTTAATTGTTACTGACACCTGGAAAACTCAAGAACAGCAGCATATAAATGGTGCTATTCATTTTCACAGTGCTTTTATTTATTTTTATCTATTTGTTTCTAGGTTGCCACATAGCAGACTCAAGAGCAGCAGTAAATATATTCAGCTAGTTTATTTAAAGAAGTTCAAATGCTTCACCATTTTCCCCTTGCTGCTTGATAAATAAGCGTTTGTGCTTCAGGGTTACATTTACCTTGAACTGCATTTTTGCCAGTTCATTACAGGTAAACATGATTTTATTTCAGCCTTTGGTTTGCTTGTCAATAGTCTGACATCAAAATATATTGAACCAGCTAGGAGGGCAGGAAGCAAAACAATACAGCTTTGTCTCTGCTAAACCGATTACAATTGACAATCCAAGGCTATAATAAATATGTCTTGTGACTTGCACACTAGAGGAGAGCCTGAATTTAAATTATAGCTTTGGGTTTTGAAATGCTCACTGATCCATTCCATTCCCATTAAGAGTGCCTTCCGCTCTGCAAAATTAAGTGATATCTTTACATGACAGTTTAATTTAATTAATTTGTTTTTCGATAGGTACATTTATGGAGTTTCTCCATTAGGCTTTTGAAATGTCTGTAGGTCCTATGCATTAATGTAAATGCGCCATGGCCCATAATTACCTTTGGCAGGCTTAGGGCACTGATAAAAAGATTATATTTTTAAAAACTAAAGTCTTCAAACTTCCTCAGTGCTTGGCAGGAAATCTGTTTCTGTGTTTTATTTGGAGCAAGGCTGTGGAGCCTGCAGCCAACAACTCCAGTGTAGGCAGTAACTGTTACATTTTAGAAGAAAATACATTTGAGGCTAAATGAGAGAAAGGGAGAGGACGACAATTAGTGCAAGAGTACTAGAAGCAGCTGTTTGTGTGTTTTGCCTTGTGGCTGCCAATATATACTCTTATCATTAAAGTGCATCTAGAGACAAGGTATTTTCTATGAAATTGCTTCACAAAACATGGATCTTTGTCTTTTTAAGAGGCTGCTCCAAAGTGAGTTTATCTTCCTTTTTCACAATAGCTCTGCACTAGCCAAGAATACTGGATTCTCCCTTTGCCTCCTCCTCCCTCCTTTCTAAAAATGAACTTTTCAGGAAAATAAGGAATTCAGAGAAGTTTGAAGGAGAGCAGATGGCCAACAGTGATCCAATAGGATGTAAAACTTCAGTTAGGTAGTTGCTTGGCAGGCAAGTGCGAGTGAGCCTGTGATGTTTCCATAGTGATGTTTTCACATGGTGCCTTCCTTTTGTCTTTTAAAAATCTAAGTGGTTTAAAAAAAGAAACGGGGGGTGTGGGGGTAGATGAGGGGTGGGGAGTAAAATAAAATGAAGGGCTCTGCCAGGGGCAGAAACTTGGGCTCACCTCTGATTTCTGCCTGGGCAGTGATGCAGTGTCCTCAGCTGCTGTGGTGCCTGGGTGTGCTGTCTTGCCAGATAAAGCAGGAGCAGCTTCTGAAATTATGACTGAGATTGTAGTGTTCTTGGAGGGGCACTGATTTTTCTGGTGCCAGCATTTTCCATTTACCTGTGGGGCGAGGTTTGCCATGGCACTTTAACCCTGAGAGCTTTCTCTGCATGCAAGGAGGCAGTGCAGTAAAAATGAATGCTTCCCCTGACTCAATTCCTACTCTCTCCTCTCAAGCTTAGAGGTGGCCATCCCAGCCACATTAGTTTGGGAGGATATAAACAACAGCCATTATCTGTGCGGTCTCATTGCGAAAGAGAAACAAGGTTTGCAGGGAGGGGCAACATCTTCTATTGAGCCAAATGACAGTCATCAAAAAACAGGCAAGATTTTCAACATCCAGCCATAGGGACACTGAGTTCAAAAGCTTGCCAGCTTTTTCCACACGTTTAAAGTGAAATGAAGACAGTAACAAGTGTTCCATCTCCCTGCAAAACCTGCTTTTCTTGAAAGAAAAAAAAAAGACAATTTGATTGTTTGCTAGTTTGAGCAGGAGAGGTTTGGTTGGAGGCTGGACTCACAGTCAACTTTCCAACTCTGCAGCAGAACCCTCCCCTGCCTATGCACAGATGTGTCAGCACTTGTGCCAGCACTCTGTGAAGATCCAACAAAATTTTCCCTTCTCCAAAGCTTCCCAGCAAGGTGCTAAATGCAGCACTTCATTCACTGAGCCCCTCACCCTTGAGCAAGCAAGACTCTTCTGGGGAGAAGCAGGTTCCTAGAGGGAATGCTGTGGGACAGGGGGAGAGTGGTTCACATTACGAATCACATTCACATTATGAATCCCAGCATGAACTGCCCTGGATGCTGAGGTACAAGCAAACAAAGTCAGTTTATCCTGTGAACAAAGTTACCTGGCTGCTCTTCTGTGCTCTGCCTCGCCTGTGCGTTCAGAGCTGCTTGGCAAGGGAGCCTGCTGCTCCTGTATTCACCAGCCTGTGATTACCTGGCCCTGGAGACAGAGAATATGTCCTTTCTTGCCCCCTGCAACCTCTTTCCAGTCATGCTGTGCAGCACTTGCACTGGCAGCAGCCTGAATGAGTCATTCAAAGCTATACCTGTTTATTGCACTTCTAAATATTTCGATGTGTTTATCCTGTCAGGGTGCTCCATAAGGATGCTTGAACTACCTGTGATAAGGGGGAGGGCTGAAGGCTCTCAGCCGTGGCAGCCACAAAATTACAAGGTAGGACACTTCAGAAGCATTTCCACTGCACGGGAAATCTGACAGCTTTGGTGTGGGCAACTGCAGCTCAGGGAGAGACAACCTCTGGATGGACCTACAGATGCAGCGAGTCCTTGCAGTGCTGCTGTGCCCCAGAGGACAGTTCTGAAATGGCACTGCAGTGCTTGCAGCCGGGCAGAGCTCAGTCTCCTGCCCTTCTTTACCTTCACCGTGTGCCATGGCTGTTCCCTCAGCACTCACTCGCTTTGGCATGTTGTCCTGGGAGTTTGTCTGCGAGCCTTTGATGTGCCTTTATCCCCCGCGACAGCGCTGCAGAGCGCTCCCGTTCGGAGGCACGGCCCGCTCCCGGCAGCTTTCAGAGCAGCCTGGGCAGCGCCGCTCGCAGCCATCAGCACCTGCCGGGGCTGCAGCCGCACGCCGAGCTCCGGGACATCTCCGTGTCTGCTCCGCGACGAGCTTACCTCGGCTGCACCGTGGAACACGCCCCCCTGTTGATGTCCCCTGGCATATTTTCATTTTGTGCCCTCATCTCCCTCCTGCTGCCCCCCGAAAAGCAGCCAGGAGCTGCATGGCAGGGAGAGGAGCTTCTTCCCTCCTGCCTTTCTGCTGCTGCACTAGAGTAATGCCAGTTACCAAGAAGGAATAACTCACAAGGAGCCTAATGAAACAGCAATCTGGCATTAAGATGTGTATATAGTTGCCATTTGTTAAATTGACAGATGACATTTGGAACATGCAGCCCCTATTCATTTTTTGAAGCTAAATACTCTCTTGAAATAAAGTCGTTGCCATTAGTGTAAAAGCTGATTTGCAGCCCAGACAGGGCCAGCTGTGCTTTTACACATTTCTGGGCACCAGGTCAGATTCCTAGCAGCTGTAAGATTTTCTTTTGTATTGAACTGGACAATTCATGAACAAGATACCCCAAATTACCTCAAGCTCTACCTTTATTTTTCCCTTCCTACTTTTTCATGCAGAATTCCTTTGACAAAGGAAAAACAGGGTTTTGACAAACAGATTTTAATCAACCTAAATTTCATCATCTGCTACCTAGTCCCACTCCTCTACATTTTTATGTGCCTATAATAACAAGGTGCCAAAGAGAAGTTCCAAATCCCTTCAGCAGTAGTTCAAAATTTATTCTTAACCAACAAAAACTCAGCTTTCTTAGAGACAAATACCTCAGACATTGTATTTTAGGAACAGTTAAGAGTGTGGAGGGCTCAGCTCATCCATTTCAAAAACATAGAAATCATGGTAAAGATGCAGTATTCCTTTACACCTTCAAATTGCTGTCAACACTTTCATGATGACTTCCATTTCCAGCTCCAGAAATACTCAGAAGAAATAGGTGCCCAAACTTTATCAAAGTTGTACTTTTAGACAAGAACTTGGCTGTTACCTCATATGCTGCTTCATCAGTTGCATCAATAAAGGCCCAGAGAAGTCATCTGACGTGTTCATTTAATGTTTTTTCAATGTCAATCCATTTTATCACCAGGATGTCATTCCACTAATACCACTTCAACTTATTTTTGCACATAAAAGAGCAAAAATTAAGCCTTCCAATATGCAGAAAAGCTGGTAATTACATGGCTAGTATTGGCTGAAGGAAGTGAAACACCTTCCATGGGTGTATGCCAGGCAGGAGAGTGTAGAAGAGAGCAGAGCTTCACCTCACATCCCTTCAATGACTGACCCAAGGCTGGGAAAAGATAAGGTCTCTTGGCAGGTGCTTTCTCCAGCAGCTAAGGCAAGAGAAGGTGAGAGCCTAGCCAGCAACCTTCCCACTCTGATTTGCCAGGAGACACAGATTTCCTAGGAGTCACAGCCACACAGGAGCCACAAGAGGAGCAAGAGCCTGCAGAATGTTTGAGTCACAGGAATGTTTTCTTTCTTTAAGTTAAAAAAAAAATCTTAAATGATTTACATATGAATTGCTTCTAATGAGGACACACAAGATCAGTTTTCCAGCAGACTTTCAACAAGGCCAAAATTAAGGATACAATTACATGGCAGAATACTAGACTGAGATCTTCATGGTTTTTATGTCAACAGTGAAGTCAGCCACTGCTGGTGGGTGGGAAGCAGCTCTCTTTAGGGATGTTGAGCTGGTTGATTTTCTGATTACTTCAGAGAATTTTAAAAATAGCAAATTATAATAACAGGCCTATAAGACTCTCTAGCAGCTTTCTGATTAATGTCAACCCCAGGCTATATGCTGAGTTCTTGTCCATAAGGTACTCTTCTCAGACATTTTCTAGATGCTGTTTCAACCTGTGTCTTCTGAGACACATTAGTCAGAAGAATTGGTCTGTAATTTAATTATTGAGAATGGTGCATTGCTGAGTTATTTCCTAGGAGAGAGAGTTAAGAAAACCCAACACTGCAGTTAATGTTGAAATGGAACCCTTTTGCTTTGGCCTTTTGAAAATTTTTCCACATGTCAGAAGCCAAGTGAGACTGAGAGAGTTTAGAAAATTCTATTAGAAAGTCATCTTCACCCAGAGCTTTCCCAGAGACCAGAGGTTTTATGACTCCTTTTTATTTCTTCCTCTGCTTTGGGATTACATAACTCTTCCTTAACTTTCTGCAGAATTACAGGTATTTCCAATTTACTTCAGAGACCTTAAGTCTGTTCAGCTACACAAATGACTCAGACTAGTTAAGGGATTTTAGAATTCAGGAGAGATGTCTTTAAGGTCCGCAGTGTTTGTAGCTTGTACAACAGATGACCATCACTGCAATCATATAACACCCTGTGCTTGCTTTCCTTCATGAACTGCATGGCCAGCAGTTCACAGACCTTTCCTCATGGCTCTTATTTTCTTTTTTTCTACTATTTTCTAAACAAAGGATTCTCCACTTTTAATTCCTATAGAATTGGAATTATGGTCTGAGCCCCAATAAGCAAGAGATCCTCACTCTATTGCTTCTGGTTAACCACACAGCTTGAAAACTTAGAACAGAAACATTTAGAACCTGAGCAGATTAAACAACAAAATCAGCAATATAAGGGATTCTCAGTGGGGTTCAGTTCCCAAACTGAAGCAAGAAGCCTGGGAAGGGTTTCAAGTGCTATGAAGTCCAAAAGCACCATGAGGTGAAAAGCACAGCATGCTCTGTGATGCAAGCCTCCAACCTTCCTTCTATGCCACTCTCTTCCAACTCCTCGGTGCAGCTTCTGGGTGCTTTGGGCCATCCACACTCTGCAGATGAAGAGCAGGCCTTGCTGCCCCTCCGGGTGGGCTGAGATGTGGCCATGCCTGGCTGATGCAGACACTCTGGGACACACGCTGAGCTGCAATCTTGTCCCTTCAGAGACCTGCAGGGCGCAGCCTGCAGCCATGCAGCGCCAGTGCCCCGAGCTGTGCAGGTGCACACGGAGCTGGGACAGGAATCAGCTCCAGACCCTTCTGCAGACACCTGTGTGAGGACTCTGCCCCTCAGCAGCATGCCTGAAATGGGCTTCCATTGCCTTAGCTCTTCTCAGTTACTGCTCTCCAGGGATATCATTGCACACAATCCACGAAATAGCTGTGATGCTTCTTTTTGGCCTGTAGAGTGTGTTTGTCTTCTGTCTGACAAAACAAAAAGATCAGAAATAGAAGGGAATTGAAAAAAAATGACAGAATAGAAAAATCCAAATAAATGCGAAAGATAGGGCAAGAGAGTGCTACAATGCAAAATGCCAATATGCAACATCTCTGAAGCCTTGATCCTGTGACATGTGTAGGACGTACATGGGAGCCTGCTTTACTCACAAGGAAAGGAAACAGTCCTATTTTCAATACATTGATTTTCTGACTTCCTTTTGCTAAAAACATATTTTTTTTTAAAGTATTTACATTGGGAAAAGGCAAGAGAAATGGGAGCAGTTGATTTGGAGGAAAAATAAATTCCAGTTGGAAAAAATGAAATGTGTGCCTACAGAACATGGTGGACACCAGGTTTCTCCTCTTCAGATACTTCTGTAAGCTGAAGGAGAACAAATGGGGTGAACTGGTTCTTCCCTTCATAGCTGGTTGAACCAGAAGATCTGCACGCTTTATCCTCCAAAGAACAGAGGAAGACACAAGGAGATGTAAACATAATGAGCCACACAATCTACACATGCCAGGTTTTTTACTTCATTTTAAAACATGCTGCTTTTGGAAGACTTGAAGCCTGGCATGCCAAAGCTTGTGGTTGGACTGGAGGCAATCTTTCTGCTGTGGCAGAGCTAGCTGTTGAAAACTATGTCCAGCAGGCTCTGCTCTCCACCACCTCTAGCCACTGTCTATAAACTGGTGAGCTGGTGCCTGTGCTGGCAAAGTGGCTTGGCTACTCCAGGTGGACTCATAGTGGGAAGCTATAAAAATCCCTTCTCTCTCACCCCCTTTCCCTTCTCTCTGCCCCTAAAAGCCCTGCAGGATCAATGTATCTGCATCCCACTGGAGTCAGACATATTTCTCTGGTTGCATCCCCAGCTCCCTCCAGCGAGTGTCCTGCAGCCAGGCTGGGCTTTGGGGGTCCCACTGTGCTGGTTCTGCTCTGCACAGACCGGCCCAGAGCCTCAAAGGTTCTGACCACCATGCCTGTGTTTAGTTTTAAGAGAAATTCAGACTTGTGCTTGGCTCATCTAGCAGACATAGCTTTTGTTTCCAGGGTACATGTTTTCAGTGTGTCCTACCTGGCCACAGTTTTCAGATCAGGCTGTTCCTGTGTTGCAGTATAATAAGCAAAGGCAGATGATCCAGTCCTCAGTGGTTTTGCCTGGAGAGATATAAATCACAGTGTTGCTATTATTTCTTCACATGTTGTGTCATTTGCTGAACAATTAAGTGCGTGCTACTGAAGGATTAATAAGTGAGCCAAGGCTACAGAACATAATGCAACTCACAGGAGGAGATGACAATGCAATTTTTTAATACTGTTATTATTTAATGTAAAACCAGCTGATGCAAAAATCAATTCCATGCTAAATTGTGTTTTCCTCTTTGATCCTTTTAAACTAATTTTAAAAAATGGGAAAGGTACCAACAGCCCATAGACAATCTCTAAATAATTTGTTACAGACTGATGGTAAGTGGCACTCTCACAAACCCATACTTATATTAAAAAACCTCATATGTGTACATTATATAGACCATCAATTATAACAGCTGAAATTAAAGTAAATGTTATGACTGTGCATCTACTTTACTATGCATTACATCTCATCTTGAGAAAATGGTATTGTTATTCTAAGCTATATACCTCATAAAGTTATCACAGACAAACTGTACACTGCTGATACTGATCAGCAGTATCAAAATCTAAATACCTACATCCAAAACACGCACAATTACAAAAAAGTGTATCATTAACTATATTTAAATTAAGAAAACCCATTCGTTTTAGGCCTTTTCTCTGTGTAATTCTATTTATCATATTTTGGCAGGTAAATTAATAG
Source organism: Melospiza georgiana (assembly GCF_028018845.1). Lineage (NCBI taxonomy): Eukaryota > Metazoa > Chordata > Aves > Passeriformes > Passerellidae > Melospiza > Melospiza georgiana. The sequence goes on along the minus strand of NC_080432.1, from coordinate 65,557,249 downwards.
ATTCATCCACACTAAATTGCACTTCTTTCAATAAAGATGAGTCTCTGGGGTGTGATTTTGGATGGTATGTTTATAATCTAGGGCAGGTCAACATTAAGACCACTGGAACCCAATGAGGGTAAAAACCCAATCAGACAGTTCAAAGGTTCACACTCATGGCTCTCTTTTCAATAAGTGCATGAGGCCAAAGGGTGCTGGTCCTTCCCAGCTCCCAGGGTGGAACCACAAGGAGCCCGTCCCTGCAGCCAGCACTGGCTCTGGCAGCCCCTGCTTGACAGAACCCAGCAATCACCTGTGGAACATCGTGTGGGTGATACGGACAGTGGGATCAAACACACCCCAGCGAGTTTGCCGATGGCACAAAGCTGTGCAGGGCAGCTGACACACAGAGGGAGGGGATGGCATCCAGAGGGACCTGGGCAGGCTTCAGAGGTGGGACTGTGGGAGCCTCATGAAGTTCAGCAAGGCCAAGTAGAAGGTCAGCACCTGGGTCAGGGCAATCCCAACAGATACAAACTGGGCAGAGAATGGATTGAGAGCAGCCCTGAGGAGAAGGTCTGGGGGAGATGTTCAACATGACCCAGCACTGTGCACTTGCAGCCCAGAGAGCCAGCCTTGACCTGGGCTGCATCAAAACCAGCGTGGCCAGCAGGGTGAGGGAGGGGATTCTGCCCCTCTGCTCTGGCGAGACCCCACCTGGGCCCTCAGCATAAGAAGGAGATGAAGAAGGAGATGAGACCTGTTGGAGCAAGTCCAGAGAAGGGTCACAAAGAGGAGAGTCATCAGAGAGATGGGCATCTCTCCTGTGAAACCTGGGTGAGAAAGCTGAGATTGTTCAGCCTAGAGAAGAAAGAGAAGGCTCTGGGGAGACCTTAGAGCAGCTTTCCAGTATCTAAAGGGAGCTACACAACAGCTGGAGAGGGACTTTTTACAAGGGCATGTAATGGCAGGACAATACAGAATGGCTTACCGTAGGTTTAGATCAGCTATTAGGAAGAAATTCTTTACTATGAGGGTGGTGAATTACTGGAACATGATGTCCAGAGAATTTGTGGACGCCCCATCCAGTCTGGGATGGGCTGGGGCATCTGAGCAACCTGGTCTAGTGAAACCTGTCCCTACCCATGGCAAGAGGTTAGAACTAGATGATCTTTAAAGGTCCCCTGCAACCCAAACCATTCTATGATTGTACGAAATCACTGTACCCTTCTGGCAGAGAGTGTTGCTCCCTTCATCTATGGCATATCCTCAGCTGCTGCCAGCAAAATTACACTGCAGGAAAATCCTGTTCCAACTAATTTAGTCTTTATTTACTCAGAAGAAAAAACTAAACAGTTAGAAGGTAAAGGCTGATGAAATACCAGTATGGGAATTATTTTACAGGAATAAAATACTTGGCCTGTGTCTAAGAGCACAACACCGTACACAGGTCCTGAGAGAGTCCTTCACAGCAGGATTTCCTGAGGACCTTGTATGTGTTGACATAACTTTATAGTTATGGGAAAGATGCTGGTCCATCATCATGTCCCATCACAGTGAGAAGGCAGGGTACAAGTAAATTGAAAGGACTAGACACAGCATGTGCAACTGGGGAAAGCAAGCAGGCAGAGAAAACGAGTAAGTGCCTTTTATTTTCATGTTAAGATTACATGCAAAATGAGTTTTGAACCTGAAGCTGAAAAACTATTCCATATTCCACCTCTGTTGGTCCCACTGTTTGTCTAGTTTACAAAGCTCCTTCTCACATATTTGCAATGTTTCTCATTTGGCTGCATTTTTAATCAGTATCTTCATATATAAATAAGCTAATTTAGGATATGTCTTATCATGTAACTGGCACAGTGAACTGGGGAATAAGCATGCTTGCCAAGTAGTACCAGGAGCATAGATCAGGCTCCTGGCAGCAGGGAGGCTTTGGCTATTCATTGTGATGACACCTAGGAGAGGAATGATGCAATGCAGAGCTCGAGGCTTTCATGCCTTGCCTCTGCCACCATCTCTCTCAGACAGGGTGAGAGATACTCAGTGCCTTCATTTGCTCCTCTGAATTACAGCACAGTCACTAACACATCATCTGAGGGGTTTGAGGCTAAACTCCAGTAAACCAGTTTTGATTCCTTCCATCATGTCTCTCATTAAGTGTAAAGTGCCTCCAGGGAAAGGCAGCTGATTAAACAGATTCCTCAGTGACATAATGAATTTACAAAGCCCTCCGGTTTTGCTGGGGATGTTTTGGGAAAAATATCTTCAGCCACCAAGGGCAAAGTCCACTGAGAGGGGAGAATCACTTTATTTCCTCTGCCTTGGGGCCTGAGAAACATTCCCCACCCAGCCTGGGGGCTGAGAGGAGATCATTGTTGGGCATTGGAAGGGAGGAGAAGGGGCAGGGACATGACTGACCATCCATCCATCCATCTATCCCAGCACACTCTGTCATCACATTGAAGGGTGGGGGTCACAGCCTCCTTGCTTTCCTTGGCAGCCCAGCTCTGCCACCCTTCTCCCAGCAAAGCTCTCCAAGGCAAGCTCTGCTCCCAGAGAGGTATTGCCTCTCAGCACAGGAAAGAAGTATGAGGCCTTTTCCAGCACTCAGATCTGTTTTTAGTGTGACTCAGCTCTGCAGAGTCCATAAGGAAGACACGGGTTGTGCTTTATTAGCACTTAGGTTAATGTTTGGAAATAACAAGACTGATGGTTTTATCTGTTTAATCATTTGGTGCTGCCAAGAGCGACCATAAGCACAGCCCAATGGTGCATGAAGGGAGTACAGCCTGACATTAGTTTCCCACCACTAAAATCCAAACATTAGCACACAAGTTGTGTAGCAGGCTGGCAGGGGCAGGCAGCCAGATCATTGCTATTGCAGTGACTCAATGATTGTAATTTTTCTTCATGGAGATTTTGAACCTCCTTGCAATGGAAGGAGATGGGGGCAGATTAGGTGGGCTAATTTTGAAGTTTGGCAGTCCAGTTTGTGTTTGCCCAGCTTTTCTATGCCCTCAGCTGAACTAGGCTACAGAGCTAAGGACTGAAAGACTTCTCTAGATTTCCCCAATATTATTTCATGTGTTTTTCGGTCCCCCCTTTTTTTCTGAGCTCTCCTCAGGTACATTCTTTAGCAAGCAGCAGCTGCAGTGCAGATTCCCCAGATGTAACCAGGCAATGCTACTGAGCTGCCATATGCAGCCAGCAGCAGCTGTAACCATTCATCACCAAAAAAGCAATCAGAGGGCTGGATCCTGTGGTCAGCTGGCACCCAGACAGCACTGGATGTGGCAGATGCCATCAGTGCAGAGAGCAGAGTAAGAGACAACAGGAGTCAACAGACACAGGGATGTTTTCTTAGCAGAGGATAGCTACTTCAGATAGTGTTTATCACCATTTATCACTAAAGAAGTGCAGCTGTTAGACCCCCAGATCCTTTGAAATGTGTGGAGCAGAGTTTGGAGAATTTTGGCAGAGTTACTCAGAGCATCTCTCCTTCTGTACACAAAATCAGGGGGAGAAAAGCCACTGAAATAATCACAGTGGAGCTGTGCTCCAAGTAAAAGCTTCCTTGGACGTGCAAACACACCTCACCCACTGCTGGGAAGGTGTGTGGCTATACACACCATGGTCTGGCTGCCCAACACTTCCAGCAAGGGCTGCACGGCTGGCACAGCACTGCAGAGCTCAGAGCTGCCATGTAAAGTGCTTTTTCTAAAAGCTCCTTAGGGGCCACAGAGGTGGGCTGTCATGTAGGGGACTGGCTAAAAGAGACAGGGAGTCTGCAGGGCTGGCAAACCTCAAAGACCTGGGACTCTTAAAGCTTCCACAATTGCCCTGCATCTGATTTCTTTCTCCTGTTTGTATTCTGCTGGTATTTACACTTTCCAGTAAAAAAGGGCAGTAGCAGCACATGCCCTTGACCACCTCATATGTCTGAAGATGCTGTCAAGATCTGCCCATAGCTTTAGCATGTCAGATCAACACTTTAAATCCTTTTTCCTCTGCCAGAGCTATGCTGTTTGCTAGCACAAAAATAAGCAGAGCCTGAGCTCTGCCTACTCTTCCTGCTTTTCCTCAAATACGTACCAGAAAAATAGCTGGAGCATAACTCCCACTCACTGTACATGATCCAGACTTTAGCAGTCCTAAAACAAGCTTTTTCCTGTCCCAAGCCTATGCTGGAACTAGTCAAAATTTAACACTTGCGAGATCATAACATTTTTAGAGCAGAGGAGGTAAGGGTGGGAAATCCAAATAAGCCTGAACTCAGCCAAAACATGCTGCCACTTCCATAACTAACAGAAGCCCACAATGCTAAGCTAAAATAAAAATAGAATAGTCTTATCACCTCCTCTTTAACCCTAACCTCAAGGCCACCTCTGCTCCACAACTACATAGTTTCCCTCCAGGTTCACATTTTCAGCCTTGCCATCTTAATGAGAAACTTCTGCCAGCTGGATCCAGCTCCCAAAGCACAGTCTGTAATGAGGACAGGCACCTGGGGACCTACCTGCCTCTCTCAGGAGAAGAATTTGGTTTGTCTTTCCAATCCCCCGCACTGCAGAGTCCTTTGAGGCTGAGATAAGGGAATGCCAGACCACCTGGCAGCAAGAGCAGATGCAAAGGGAGGGGACTGATGAAACTGAGATGTGGGTGGTAGCCAGGTTGGAGGAAAGGGTTAGAATTAGAGAATTGTTTATCAGAAGGGATGTCTGAAATTATCAAGTTCAGCTGTTCACTGCCAAGTCCACCACTAAGCCATGTCCCCAAGCACCACATCCACATGTCTTTTAAATACCTTCGGAGAGGGGACTCAATCACTTCCCTGGACAGCCTGTTCCAATGCTTAACAAGCCTTTTAGTGAGGAAATTTTTTTTCTAATTTCTAATCTAAACCTCTCCTAGTGCGATTTGAGGCCATTTCCTCTCACCCTGTCTCTTGTTACCTGGGAGAAGAGGCTGACCCCTACCTGGCTACAACCTCCTCTACATAGTTGTAGAGAGTGATAAGGTCATCCCTGAGCCTCCTTTTCTGTAGACTAAACACTCCCAGTTCCCTCAGCTGCTCCTCACAGGACTTGTGCTCCAGACCCTTCCCCAGCTCCGTTGCCCTTCCCTGGACACACTCCAGCCCCTCAGTGTCCTCCCTGCAGTGATGGGCTCAGCCTCACCGGTGCTGAGTACAGGGGGACAATCCCTGCCCTGCTCCTGCTGGCCACACCATTGCTGATCCAGGCCAGGATGCCATCGGCCTTCTTGGCCACCTGGGCACAGCTGGCTCATGCTCAGCTGCTGTTTTCCAGCACTCCCAGGTCCTTTTCTGCCAGGGCACTTCCCAGCCACTCTTCCCCAGCCTGTAGCCCTGCCTGGGGCTGTTGTGACACAAGGGCAGGACCTGGCCCTTGGCCTTGCTGAACCTCGTAGCACTGGCCTCAGCCCACTGCTCCAGCCTGTCCAGATCCCCCTGCAGAGCCTTCCTGCCCTCCAGCAGATCAACTATCCCACCCAACTTGATGTCTCAATCCCCTCATCCAGATCATCAATGCACATGCCAAACTGGCCCCAGCACTGGGCCCAGCCATCCAGACAGCTTTTTGCCCAGTGAACAGTGCACCAGACCAAGGCATGAGCAGCCAATTTCTCCAGGAGAATGCTGTAGGAAATAGTGTCCAAGGATTTACTGAAGTCCAGGTAGACTATATTCATAGCTTTCCCCTCATTCACTAAGTGGGGTCACCTTATTGTAAACTTAAATCAGGTTGGTCAAGCAGGACCCATCTTTCACAAACCCACCCTGGCTGGGCCTGATTTCCCAGTTGTCTGTGTGTACCCTGTGATGGCACCCATGATGATCTGCTCTACAACCTTCTCTAGGACCAGGACTTACAGGCCTGTTGTTCTCTGGATCCTCATCCCTCCCATTCTTGCAGATGGGTTTCACATTTGGTAACTGCACCTCCTCAGTTAGCCAGGACTGCTGGTGAATGATGGAAAGTGGATTGGTGAGCACTTCTGCCAGCTCCCTCAGCACCCTTGGGTGGATCCCATCCAGCCCTATAAACTTGTGTGTATCTAAATTGTGTTGCAGGTCACTGACCAACATCCCTTAGATCATGGGGGCTCCATTCTCTTCCCCACCCCTGTCTTCTAGGTCAGGGCACTTGGTGCCCCAACAACCACTGGTTATATTAAAGACTAAGAGAAAGGCATCAAGCACTTCAGTCTTCTCCTCACCCTTTGTCACTTTCCTTCACATCTAAAAAAAGATGCAGATTCTCCTTGGCCCTCCTGTTGTTGATGATGTATTTATAGAAATATTTTTATTGTCTTTTACTGCAGTAGCCAGATTAAGTTCTATTTGAGTTTTGGATCCTTCTAATTTTCTCCCTGTATAACCTCACAACATGTTTGCAGTCCTCCTGAGTTGCCTGCCTGCCTCTTCCTCTAAAGGTCATAAATGCTCTTTTCATCCCCAAATTCCAGCCAAAGCTCTCTGTTCAGCCAAGCTGGTCTTCTTCCCCACTGGCTCATCTTTCAGCCTACCCCCACACCTTTGGGATTTCCTTCTTGAAGAATATCCAGCCTTCCTGGACCCCTTTACCCTTGAGGACTGACTGCCATGGGACTCTGTAACCAGTCTCCTAGACAGGTCAAAGTCTGCCTTTCAAAAATCCAGTGCCTTCTTGGCCTTTACACAGATTCTTATCCATAAACACTCAATCTTATTGCCATCATCAATAAGCTTCAGAAAATCTAAACAGTCCCTAACATACAGGGATACCACACTTCTTCCTTGCCTATTCCTTCTGATCTGTGTCCTCATATATGAGCATCTAGTTTGCTCTCAAGCCTGAAAAGAGGGTGTAGGGTGCTGGTGCCCATTTGGCAAGACCACTTTTTTTTTTACAGTTTTGTTTCTTTATTATACCTTTGTGTTTTTTTCCTCTTTCACTTGCTGCTTTTAAGTCACAGCTTGCTGGGAAGGGAAGGCTTCAGTTTCTCATGAAGTAGAGACTGTTCAGTCAAAGCCCAACTTTAAAAATACATTTTCTAAATATGCACTATTCACTGGTGTGCTCAGTGATTTGATTGGCAGAAATAAAAACTGCAAAAGTGGATCTTGTCAGTTATTCTTAAGTCTTCCTTAATATGGAAGCAATCACCTCCCATTTCAACCATTTTCTGCAAGGGACACAGTGGGCTTGACAAAATGCACATACCTGCAGTCTCAACTTATTTTCTGGTAATTTTTTTTGTGTGTGGATTGCAGATGTGCAAGGGCAAGATAAGAGACCCTTCCCTGTGACATCTGAAAACCCATCCTGGCCTATATTCCATCATTTTCTGGAAATGCTCTGCATGTGTGCACACTGGCCCATCTCTGAGTGTCTGTCTCATGAGATCCGAAGGACAAGAGTACACAACCTCTATGTTGTGCAACACCTGCTCATTTCAGACTCATCTTTCATAAGTGGTGAACATCCATGGTGCTGTCTGTACTCTGAGATACATTGGGACACCCACCAGCTTTTAAAGAAGACCAAGGTGGCCTCATACTGAGGTTCCAAATTATGTTTAGAGAATGGTCCCAGAACTCTTTTTTTCCCCATCATTAAAAGACCTCCTAAGGAAGAATTAAACTGGTAGTGCTCTATGGTAAATTTAGCTACAGTGTTTCTGGGACAAGATGTCCATAGAACAAGCATCTCTCATTTATCACCCGAACATCTCAATTCTGACCTGAAACACAAATTTGGTGCCACGTGTAGCAATGTGTTTGTGGTCTGTTGCAAATGCCAGCCAGCAAGGCAATATGTTGGTTTAAGGCACGCAAGTAAAAAGCACAGCTTTTAAAAGCTCAGCTTCATTTTCCTTTGCTGGGAAAGGAAATAATTATTCTATTTATTTTGCTCCCAAGATGGGAATAGTAAATGTATTTCTCACCTCACTGAGAGGGAAAAAATCACACCCAATATGGTTAAGGTGCACCCCCTTTTACAGAGCAATGTGACAACCTTGCAGCTTCAATTCTTTAGCTGCTGCCTTCTGGATTTTTTCTTTTTAATGTGGTTTATTCTTGAGAGATCCCTCATGCATGAGCATCTTGGATTGTTTCCTACAGAACAGCAGAGCTCCTAAATAAAAGGAATGGGTAGGGCAGAAGTGAAGCTTATTTCAAACAGGGCTTTAGAGGAGCTGATTTTGCTGCCATGTGGAGGCAAATATTTGGCCACAGAGGAAGAACATCTTAAAAATGAGCTATGCTCCAGGAGTGAGCAGATCAGTCCTTCCTAGAGGCCTGTGGTAATTCATTTCTTGGATGATGTGAGCTGTGATTCCGCTGAGGCTGCTGCTTTGTTTGTTTGCTCTTGCAGTGAGTGCGCTGAAGTTGAGATCGCCTTTTCCACAGCCCAGAGGCACCTTCTGGAGAGCCAGAGCCCAGGAGAGCATTTGGATATTTGTGTCCTGTGATCAGGGACGGGGCTCTGGGAGAAAAACTGGAGCACAGAAGATGTTCAGACCAGGACAGAGCACTGCTCCTTTTTGACCCTTTTAGGGAATGCTTCCTTGTTTTTCAGCCACTGGGTGCTGTGACACAAATTTCTCTGTATGTAGCGTTGCTTCCCATGACCAAAAGTTCTGCAAAAGAGGAGCCAGTTGGGACAATTCCTGCACAAGTTTCCCCCCACACCTCTCCAGCTTCAGTGACAGCAACCTGTGTCTTCACAATACTTCTTGGCCTCAGCTCCCTCATAGTGAGGTGATCCACAAAGTGAACACTAGAAGGCATTCTCTGAGCCAAGGGTTTTTCCCCAGCAGCTTGCAGAAAGGCCCATCTGCCTCCCTCAGGGGTGGTGTTGCCTCCATTCAGCCTCCACATCTCTGTGCAACTTTTGCTCTGAGTGCAATGATGCTGGTGACAGGGGAGGAAACCTGGCTCTAGGTAGAGATGCTCAGAAAAAAAGTTGCATTACATGTAAATCCTAAAACTTGTCTGAGTGGATGAGGGCTCCAAGGCACAAGGTGGGATTGGTGCTCCCAGGGGTGGTGCAGCCTGTTTCCTCCCTGGAACAGCATGGGAATATGGCTCAGCTGGAGGCAGTGGGGCCAACACACCGCCCAGGCGGCCACACGGGCACGCAGTGGGTGAGTTAAGGACATACTTTCAGCCTTAATTCTGAGTTTCCTAGGTTTTGTCAGTTTGAGCCAGATTCCTAATGTTATTTTAATGCAGTTGTTTTGTGTGTGAATAATATGCTTTCCATGCCAAACCACAAGCCCTGGAACTAATATCTCATAAAAATGCCTAGAGTCCAAAGCTAATAGTTGTAATTCAGCTGATCGAGTGGTGCCTAAAAAGTTCCGGATTAACGCTGTTCTCCAAGGGGAAGTAAAATTAAACTCGCCTTCTGAGGGGCTGGGTGCTATTTTGCACCACAGTGCCTTAGCCTGGGCTGAGGGATGCAGCTTGCTGCAGACCCTGGCCACCCCATGGCAGGGCTCAGTGCTCTGTGGGCAGAGGAGGTTGGGGCTGCGGGGGGGGGGGGTGTGAGGGGTTTTCATAATTTTTTCCCTTAAAAAGCTCCCACCCTTCCAGCAACACCCCACCCATGCTATGTCACTACAGCTCATGCTTGCACAGCCCTTATGCTGGGGCAGTGATTCAGATGCCAAATGGGGCGGGGGGCTGGTCCCTCACTCCCAGGCCGGTGGTGGCAGGATGAGTGGCAGCTGAGGTGACATCAGGAGCTGTGCCTGCCAGGCACGGCGGGCAGGAGCTGGTGCTGGACCCAGCAAGGGGGCAGGTGCCCCTTCCCCCCCCAAAGCGTTTGGATGCAAGAGAGACTTGCAGAGAGGGGACACAGAGGGGCAAAGCTGTCCCTTGACGCTCTTTCCGTGCGGGGAAGTCGTGCCACAGGATGTCAGTGCAGCCTGTGAGAATGCCATGCCTCCCGAAAGAAAGGACTGTCTCTTCTCAAAAGCACACAGGAAGATCTCTTTCCCAGAATATCTTATTTAGGAAACTTGCATCACAGCAGCAAAGCAGAATGCTTATTTGGGAAAAGCAAATGAGATGTGGCCCCAAGTCAGCGCTTGCCTGTAGGCTCTGTAGCAGAAAGTTTGAGGAGGCACCCGAGGCAGCTGCTGGCTCGCAGTGCCAACGGCAGAGCTGGGTGGGCTGGAGGCCCAGCTGGTGTTTGCTGCCTGTGCCGTGTCCTCCAGTGCTGGCTGTGGAGCTGTAAGGTATCAGGGATTTTCCTGTTACACCAGAAAGGGATCAGCTAGATTAGCTTCTGCAGAGGTGAGAAGGAAATGTGTCATGTTGACTGTTTATTTTGCTCTAATTGGATTCAGACCCTCTTTCTGAATAAATCTCGTTTTACTCCAGCTCCTGTGGTTTTTCATGGCTGTGAATGCAGAGGAGCTGTTCCAGGGATGGACAAGAGATCCTCGGCTGCAGTGGGGAAAGCAAAGGGATCACACTGTGGTCACTAGAGGCAGGCAGCCTGCAAGCAGCACGGCTGCTTCAGGAAGCTCTCATGGTCACATCCCGCATGAGGCTTTGTGGTCATGGATAGCTTCAGGCAGCACGAGGCAAAAGCTGCTCTTTGAGCAGGGAATTTTAAGCTTTTCAGTCTTTCAGATATGACATCTACAGCTGCTCTGGGCAAGCTGCAGCAGCACAACGCTCTGACCTGGGGGCAATCCTGCCTGTAAGAAAGCAGCACATGCCGGTCCCCTTCAACAGAGAGAGCTGCGCTGTCAGCAAATCTGCTGCACTTCATCATCCTTCTCTAGCTGGTGTGGAACTCTGTAGGAAAATTATCTTGGTCTGCTGTTTTTCTTGGCCTGCTCGCTCAGAAACACGGAAAGTACCTGCAGCAGGAGTGGCTTCTCAGGTTCATCCCTTAAATCTCTGGAAACAAAATGGGCTCAGATGGAAAAGAAGAGAGAGCATAGTTTAAGAACCATAGGCCTGGTTATCTGCAAGCTACTAATCGACCTCTCTGTGTTAATCCCTCTAAACCAACAAATACTTTTCATTTCTGTGTCCCTTGCACTATGGAAACTTTTTGACATCTCTGTACTGGCCAATGTGGTTTGAATCCCTGCCTCTGAATCACATGGGTATCAAAATCCTCAGACCAGCTGGACTAAGTAAAGCTCTCTTGATGAGCACAGCAGAAACAAGACATAAAATAAATCATTAAGTCATTGACATTTTTGGGTGATCTAAATTATGCCTGTATATGTGTTACAGAGTCAAGGTTTGATTTTGAAATTCTTCCACTTATTTCTTGTTCTTACAGGTGCAAATGAATGCTATATCAAGAAGACACATTTCTCTGGAGAGCATCTGCTCCTACAGTTTCCTAAGATGTCCTGTATTTGCAAATGTCTCTTCTTGTACATGAACCTGTGACTTGTCTGAGTGTTCTGTTGTCTTATTGGAATTGGACATTAAAATGATCTTTTATTGTTCTTTTGGTCACACTTCTCTCTGTGACAGATGATTGTGTTTTCTCTTGGCTGTGCTATTCTTTAACTGATCACTGAAGGATCAAATCCAGATGCTGGGTACATTCTCTATTTGAGGGGGGTATTGGAGTACATTGGTAAACAAATTGTCATCATTTTCGATGGCATCTTTGCCTTGATCATTTGCTCTTGCAGAACTCATTTGTTTTAGTACTTTTAGAGCCCATGGGAGGTGCTAAATAAACACTTCAAACTTTAAAAGAAGTTGCTGGCAAACTGCGAGGTGGTAAAATTAAGTAAAATACCCAGCATCACACAGGTAAGCAGAGCAACTCTTTTTTCTTCCTATGTTGTCCTGATTAATTTACAGCACATCAGATCAGGATTTTACATTCTGCCTACCTGCAGAGTTTCCTACAGTAGTATCCATCCTGATTAAAAAAAAAAAAAAAACCAAAAAAACCCAACCAACCAACCAACCAACCAAAAAAAAAAAAAAAAAAAACCCACCAAAAAACCAAAACCAAAACAAATTAAAAAAAAAAAAACAAAACCAAAAACAAACCCCAACAACCCAGTATGATCAACTAATTTGAAGGATTTTTTAATATAGATAATACAGTCTGGTTTTGTTTATCTTCAGTTTTGGAGTGCCTGAGCCATCTTAGAAAATTTAGCCTGAATCAGACATGTAGAATTTCCTAGTGAAGAATATTCCAATTACAAAATGAAACTTAGGTTAAAGGAAAATAGCTGAAAACAGAGACTGCTACCAGAAAACATGATACAACATGGACATTGGGAGACACTGTAATGCAGGAATCCCTGCATCTACTGAAGTTTGCCACCTCTACAACAAAGCTGCTTTGCTTCCACGAAGCCGTGCTATTATACAGGTTTTTAGGGAAGGAAGGAGCACAGAGCATTATTTCTAAGGGAAATCACAGGTGCAGTAGGAGAGCTGCTGGTGCAGGCATCCCTCTCCCACGGCAGCACCCACACAGCAAAGTGGGAATGGCTCCATAACAGAAGCAAGGACAGGATGGGCTCAAGGGTCACCCAGTGAAAAAATTGGTAGGGGCACCAAGAGGCTGCCAGTTCCTCTCCTGCTGTCCTGCCAGGGGAAGCATTAGAGAAAACAGGTTACTATTCTGCAGACCGAAAGTAAAGATAAATGAATTACTCAATCCAGAACTTCACAAAAAACAGCAAGATGACTTTTGGAAATGCAGAAAGACCCATCTGTCTGTTGCTTTCTTAGCAAGATGAAAATTGAAGGACATTGTATAAGCCAAGGGAAAACCCCAACACTCTCCAACACAAAATTCAGTTAAATCTCTGTCCTCAGCAGCTTCCAAATCACATAAACATCAGGAATATTGGAGAACTGGGGCACAGGGTCTTAAGAGGCCAGGGCAGAAAACAATGTTGTCTCCTTGCAAGAGAAGCTATAAATAGTATTTAGCATCTTCAAGCAGGCAAGTTCATAAGTGAGCCTGCCTGACTGTGAACTGGCTTCTTCGACAACTTAGTATTCAGGAGAGAGAAGAATTGCCATAGCAACATTCCCATCTTCTGACATGTATCATGCAGATCATGTAGTCAAGGCAGCACAGCACCCTCTCACACATGTGCTCTGTGAACTTTTGTGTTCCTGACAGTATTAAAGAGAGAACTGTGTCTCATGATTGACACACTTGCCTGTGTGTCTTTCTGATTCCTTAAAAAATATATGGAAATGCTTCCCTTCCCCCATCCTCCTCCTTTGAACTGTTTTCTCTTTTCCATCCCACTGTAATGATGAGAACAGCTCCTGTCCCAGATCTGTAGATATATGTTCCTGACAGTAGTCCTACGCTATGCAAATGTGTAAACTGCAAAATGTAGAGGGCTTTAAAAAATTAAGTATATCCAGCAGAATCTAAATTCTGAGGGCTGAAAGGGACTAGAAATCTTTCAGTACCTGCATAATTAATGCTCTATTAAGCAAAGCCTTACGTCTCTTTTCTTTTGGGTTTTTTTATTTATTTTTTGCTTTGAGTTAGCCTGAAATCTCCAGACACACGAATCAACCATTCCTATGGCACATGCCAGTATATATGCCACCCTGTGTGGGAGCTGAGTTCACAAGCAGAGCAGAATACTTGTTTGCAGGCAGGATCTGGCTAACCCCTGGGATGGCTTTGGCTGTTTCGACTTCCCACGGCAGGAAAAGCACTACACATCACACAGGGCTGAGCTGTGGGCCACTACAAACGGGAGGCTGCAACACTGTGCAGTGACACCCATGTCTGTAGCCCTGACTGCAGTGACAGCCAGGTGCTTGACTTCACAAGTGCTCTTGGTTTGATTGTATCATAGGTCCATCCAGTGGATGGACCTAAGCTTACTGCCTAGTCAGAATTGTGGCTCCTTTCAAAACCTCTGCAATTCTAGAAAGAGTTGGAATATAATGATACCAATGTATTTATGTGTGTCTCTAACTACAGCTATCCCACCAGTGGTTCTGACATTAAAAGCACCACAATATAAAGTCATGTACCTGCATACTTTCCCCTCAGACCTGGGATTTTACACACTGTGCCATCCTTGGCAGGATGTCTATTGCACCATTTCTGCAGACAGGTTGGCCTCAGTAAACCCCTTTTCCAAGGAGTGGGCTCAAAATCCTGCATAACTCTAAGGCCTTGGCAGAAAGAGACCAAAACCCATTTTGACTGAGTCCTCTCTCTGGACTGTATGCACCTAACTGTGGGCTACAGCTAGGCAATGTAATTTTTCTAACCATGTTATTTTATCCTCTCTTGGCTGCCTTCTTACACAACTCCCCAGAGCTGCCTAATAAGCATTCACTGCAAAACATTCCCATTGGATGGTAAAAGCTCCCATTGTTTGTGCCAAGGGGGCTCCTTTGTACAACCATCTGCTGGAGGCAGGTAACCTTTGGATGGTAACATCTTCTTCCATCTTTCCCCCACTCACATTCCTGTCCTCTCCACCTCTCTTCCCCAGTGTTTAGGGTTACTGTACAAAGCTTGGTACCGTACATGGTACCAAAGGAGCCAGGACCTCATCACATCCCAAGCAGGTGAATCTAATTATGTTGTGGTCAGTTTTGCTTAGTGGCTCAACTACGATTACATCTCCAATGAGCCATCTCCTGAACTTCACCCATGCTTGAAAGCCCTCCCTGCCTTGGTGTACTCCATTCCAAGATATGAAGATTCAAGAAATTAGCTCTTCATAACTTGTTCCATGGTAACTCTTGGCCAGAATATGCACAGGTAGTTGAGGTCCTCCATTATCGTAATTTTGCTGCCTCACCAAGTATTGTGTGACTAACTGCCTCTTCCTACTCTATGACTAACAGCACTCCTGTTAAGCCACTCCATTCTCTAGAGAATGGTTTTTCAGTTTAATACCAGTCACAGAAAAGGGGTGACCTCCCTCTCTTTTATCCCATTTCATCTGTCAGGTGTAAACTTCAGAGCCAAACTGAGAACCATTATTATATAAGAACAACTTATTGTATTGTACATAGTAAATAAGGTAAGAAAATTATATATAGACAGATAGCCAGGCACTGTTCTGCCTGCAGAAATGCAGGAACTGCATAGTCCTGCAGCCACAGACTGTTTCTGTTGCTTTGGGCAGAATGGCCAGCAGCTGACCAGCCTTATTCCCAGGAGAAAAGTATGAGGAGAAGGGGCTGTCAGTTTGGAGTTATGGTGGCATTACTGTCCCTGTCAAAAATGATGCCTTCCACAGTGCCTGATTTTTCCCCATGTAAAGTAAGTAAGTGCCATTTAACATCCAACTGTCATCATTTGTTTCTGCAGAAAATCGTGTGTGTATACACATGTGTATATACGTGTGTCCATGCGTGTGTTGAACTTCTGTCTACACAATACACATACAGAGGGGCCTATCTGCATAACAGAAAGCAAAGAGAAATTCAGTCCTAGAACTGACTGCACTATAGCAATCTCTACATTCAGAATGCACACTGCAGAGATACTTCTCCAGCCTAATGGTAGACATTGATTTTTTAATACACAAGCTATATATAAAATGCTGAGTTTGAACACCATGGCTAGTTGTGACATTAATAACACAAAAAAGATGCTATTTCATTTCTATCTCATTTTACACAACTCTAAGGAGCAGCAGATACCTTCTGCAGTGGGCCACAAAGTCTGTGGCCTACCTTTCAAATTTCTGTACTGGCATTTATTGTGATGAGGTTCAAATCCCTTTACAGCTGTGGTCTGAACAACAAAGGGGTACTTAAGGGAATAAAACTACAACTTGCTCTTCTGGGTTACATTAAAACCCATTGATTTCCATCTGTTACTCGAACAAAACAGTGTGCATTTTGATAAAAATAAAATTGCTCATTTTGGAGAATATATGCTAAATATATTTCATGTTTGTGGTCTGCAAATTGGGCAGTTCTGTTCTTCCTAGTTACTTAAATAATACAAGCTAGAGGAAGTAGCTATGCACAAAATGCATATTTTCACTCTAAGCTCAAACCCCTATCATTACATCATTAGAAGCACTACACAAAATGCCCCACCTGCCAGTCCACTTGACCCCTCATTCAGCAAAGCCCCTGCAATCAAAAGCACCAGTGCACGTGCTGTGAGGTCAGGATGTGCCCAAGAACTTTTCTAAACAGACCTCAACAGCTACATCCTTTTACTTTCCAGTTTAGTTTCATTCTCCCTTTGTTCTTACTTTAAAGAGGAGAGAGATTGTTGCTACTGTAGAGAGCTGACCAGCCAAACTTCCAGATGTTCTTTTCTTCCCTGTGACTTTGGCAGTAGTCAAACTCCTGGGTTTCTGTCCTTCCCAGCAACACCTGTGGCCCCAGTTTAACCATCTGGCCACAGCAGCAGGTGAAGCTCTGAACCACAGGAGCAGAGCACTGGGGTACCCTGGTGGAGATTACCTCCTCTACTAGGAGACACCAGGCTTTGATCAGGAACTTTCTTAGGCTGCTGTAGACAGAAGACACCTGTCACCAACGTTTGACCCTACTCACATGACAATAGAGGGCATTAAAAGATAGCATTAGTAACACTTCTCTAAGTCTGCATTCAGAGGTGACCTCACCTACACCTCTTCTATTGCTTGCTCCTTTACTCCCAGGGCAGGAACACCCAACCTGCCTTGGTGGTGCTCGTCTCAGGCTCATGGTCTCTTCAGGACTATACATCAGCTCACATTTTAGATGATGAATCTTTTCAGTGCTCACTCTAATGGTATCTGAGTCTTCAAAGGCTACTGAAGTGCGAATCAGAGCAGACAAACCAATCTTTGTAGAAAATAAAAGGCAAAGAATAAATTATTGTTAGGATTTGAAGTAGTCTTTGAAAAGCAAATTCAATAGGAAAAATGAACTGAGAAGTGCCTGAGTTATACACTGCCACTAGAAACTGCCCCCTGGAGCCTGCAGAATGGTGAGCCATTAGTCAGTCTACTCAGTGGCCAAGTGCCTTTGACATGCACTGGTGGTGATTTTGCTAATATTACTCCCATGGGCAGAGAAGCAAAGACTAGGGAAAATTAGGGAAAATATTTGTCATTTTTCTTTAAAATAAGGCAATGGTAGCTATACAAAGACATCAAATTACAGTTTTATCTCACACAAGCCAAATCACAGATTGAAATAATTTAATGTTGAGATCATGGCACAAATTTGCAAATTATGGCAAAGCCTTTGTAACAGAATGGTATGGGAACTATGAATACGTGTTTTGGGGCAGCTACATGCAGGCAGAAAGTCAGGATGAGCTTTCTAAAGCCAAATAGGGGACATAGTCACAATGAAATTCATGACAACATGGTGGCAAGACTTTCTAACCAGCCTTTTTTTCTAACCCCTTATTTGGGGTTCTATTACTAAAAAAAGAGATTACTAAGTTTGAAAAGTTGGGTATTGAGGAGTGAGGTAATGTCAGCATTTAGGCTGTCTGTTCAACCTTAATTTGGCCCCTTGTGAGTATGAATAATGATATTGCCTTTAATTAGATGATCACACAACATTTTTTCCTGTGCCTCATTCGTAACACTTGATGGATGGTGTTCACTGAATGATGAAACTGTATTTTGTTTTTTCCTCATGGTTCAAGGTGTGGCAGCCTTTCTTATTTACTGCACACTGTGCTCTTCTCCAACAACAAAACTAATGATTCCTTCACACAGTTTTCTATGTGGTTTATCATTACAGCTAAAACATAACAAACACTACTAATTTCATTTTATTGCAGTCCTCAAGGGAAAAGCTAGGGTTTTTTTTCACTTAGCTCATTCATCTAGAACCTATTCTCATTGCTCAGGTTGTCATCAAAGTTTGGCTTCCCCCACACTTCAATGCAGCTTTATTTGCATCAGCTCTGGGGAAGTATTGACAATACATGGGAGGCAAAGTGGCTTCCACATTCTGTCTGTGTCTTGGGTAGTCAAGGCATGAAGAGGATCAAGAGACCAGGGATGGCAGAGAAAATCCTATTCAGCCACAACTTTAATTATTTGCAAAGATAATAAACACTCTGGAGAATTACCTGCACACCACAGGGAAATGCAGGCTTATTATTTTTCCAAAAATTTGGACAAATAGGTATTCCTCATAAATTCAGAAAAGCTGCAAATATAAATGTTGTCCTCAGACTGAGTTCCACAACAAAACTAGAGAAAAGTTTTCTAGACTTTTTTTTCATAGACTTTCACTTGTAAATAAATTACTTGTTCTGACAAAAAGCTTTCCACCAAAAAAATAGTTCCCCCAAGAGAAATACCTTTCAGGGACAATTTCAGCCAAGATGGTTAAAATTTGGCAAGTTTACAAGTGACTTTTATTTTAGTCATCATTCATCCATCATCTTTCTTAAGAATGATGGATTGTGTAATCCTAAAGGGAATGAACACAGTCTAGAAGAGTGCTCTCTGGGTACACAGGCCCCCAAGTTATTTATAACATGGTTCATACATCAGAGGCTGGATTTAATGCTCTAAAATGTGTTTGACTTTAAGTACGATGATTCAAAGCTCACAGGAGGTGGAGAACTTTTTGAGATGTGAGAAGACAAATGGAGTTCAAACCTTCTTGGAATACTATAAATTTTCTTAAACCAAATGGAGCCCACCACGTTTTGTGTCACATATATTGCCTTTGGCTAACACTGCCAACCTCAGGGGCTTAACTGAGATCTAAGCTTGGTGTCTATTTTCTTCAGGTGCTGAATATTCACAAATTCACAGATATGAGGGTTGACAACTTTAGGCATGCCTATGCAATACCTCCGAAAGGGAGCCTTCTTTCACTTGGACACCTACCTATGGATTTATCTATGCAATCCTGATCTCTGACAATTCTGTCCTCTTTATATTCTTACTCTATTTTCCATATTGCATATAATGACATGGTATTAGAAGAAAAACCTATCTTGAGCAGGTACAAAACTTGCTGAGAAGGAGGAATCTTTCCATCAATGTCAGTTTTTGAGATCTCAGACATTCAGTATTCAGTGGTGCCATATATACAGCAGACATGAGAAGAGTGTGCTCTAGCAGAATGGGTACAGCTGTGTGGCATTTTATTATTTTTATTTAACACATTCTTCCCATCAGAACGAGTTCTGGAATTCTGTGAAGGAAACAATACCCATGAAATAAAATTTTTAAAAAATGGTCTAGACTTAACAGCAGAGTAAAGGTTATGCAAATTCTTCATATGACAAAAAGTCAACAGGATTTGTGCTTCAGGCTTCCTGCCCTAAGCCACAGTTGCTGCTGTTGGAAAGTACAGCCAGATCCTCCAGAACATTCATTGTCCACCACTACTTTCATGTGCTACCACAGCTTTCAGAAGCAGTGACTTTAAGCAGTTCCTAGCTCACTGAACATGAATGAATCCATGCCTTCTTTCCTTTCTGAGTTTTAAAAGCAAGTAACGTTGTGCACATTTAATGAGGAATTCAGGAACAGCTGAACATAATATCCTTAATGCAAGGCCTCATGGCCATGGCCATTTGCTTCCAAATTCTACTGGTTTTGTGTGTCCTGTCCTCTCCCTCTGTAGGATCATTAGAAGAGCTCCTTCTCTATCTGGCCACTTATTTCCACTAAATTTCTAGCAATTTCCTTAGCTTTGAAATCTTTGCAACTCTTGATCAGCAAGTTAAAAATAATCTAGCAGATGGACAGACAAAGCCAATACCATTACTGAGTCTTATTTTTGAAGGAAACAAACCAAAAAGTACATTGTTGAACTTGTGCTGTTTCTTATGATAGTGTGTACATAAATATGTTTAAAAAGTACTGTGGAGGCATGTAATGAGTTGCAGGAGATCAGTTTTCCCCAGAATTATTCCAGAGCAGAAACATTGTTAAACAGTATTAGAACTGTGCAGAAATCCTGTTACTAAAAACAACACATTAGCACTATACATACTCAAAGTGCTCTGCTTGTGTTAAAATAAATGACTAAATACACTAATGAAAAAATATGTGATATGAATACCAATACTTGGATTGTAAAGCTACTTTTTAATAAATATTCTCTTGCGAAAAATTATTCACTTTATTTTAGTTCTTGACAATTTTTTTCTGCCTACTAGAGTTACTTCTTGATTGTCTAATAATTAAACAGAATCATGTTAAACTTAAACAATCACTAGTATTTTGCAATTGAATTCCTTACACAAACATGCATATGCTTAACTTCAAACATTTGCTTATGTGCCTTCCTGAAGTAAGACTTAAATGCTTTCCCTTTTAGACACAAACAGCCCAGCCCCTCTAATGAGAACTTACAACTTGAAAATGCAGGATTTGTTATTTTACTATGAAAATAAGAAGGAAAATCCTCATGTAGAAATTATATCATCTACAGTTTTTTCCAGACACTGGAAAACCTGAAAATGTATCATTCAAATGCCATCAATCCATCTAAAATTTCAAGAATCAGCATGAAATAACAGAAATGCAAGGATAATTTAATCTTTATTTAGGTCTTAAGATCTTAACACTGCAAGTAAGATTTCACTGGACTGGTAAAATTATTAACATTACAAATTTAAGGCAGCTGTTACATAGTGTTACATTAATATTTCAGTCAGACTGAACTCTTCTTTAGATACATTCATGCAATTAACTTCTATGCTGTAATTTGAAATATATGGGATTGCTTTGTTTCTTTGTATTAGACCTATCTGGTAAAACTTTTTTCAAACAGTACAGAGAATGGACTCATTGTTTTTCTTGGCAGAAGTAAAAAGATCTAATGACTTAATGGTTAAATGACTTATTTGATTCAAGAAATGCATGTTGAGAATGCCTTGGAGATAAATATACATCTTATATGGGTATGTCACATGCAAGCATGGAGAAATTGAAGTTTGAAACATTAATATTATTTAGCTAAAATCATTTTCCCCCCATAGAAAATCCAAAAATATCCTTGCACTGAGAAGTGGGCCCATGAAACTTCATCCTTCCCAAAAGATTCTTCTCTAAGCCAAACTCTGTTGGGATGAGAAATCTTCCATGCAGCCGTAAACAATTCTCTGTGTTGTCTCTTATGGTTCACTCCGATTTCGGCTTTTCTCTTCCTTCTTCAATACCTGAAAACATATAGAGAGCAGCTTCTAAAAATCTCTCAATAAAAGCAACCCAGTGAAGGGTTTGTTTAGAGAGGTTCTTCTAATGCATTCATCTTTCTTTTCCCTTTTTCCATGTTGTTTCTCCTGAACTTGCTCGCATGTGTTACCTCACCTGCTGTGAAGGAAAAGAGCAGCTGCACACCTGATGGCAGTGGTTGTCCAGTAATGAACTGCACAATCCGCCCTCCCTCACTCCCATTTTCAGATCAGCCTGACCCCCTGCTGCACACCCAGCCTTTGATGGCTGCAGGGGTCTGGGAACACTTAGTTCCTTCACCTGCTCTGCTTACCTACTAGCAAACTAAAATAGATGTTACCATAGCTGAATCTAAGCAAACAACTTGGTTTGAAAGAAAATTTTAATAACTGTGTTTCAGAACTCAATAATTGGAAGCCCCTCTCCATTTCAGCATTGGATTTTTAAGTATTTGCAGGTACATCTCCCTTTTTCAAAAGTACAAGAATGAATAAACAATTACTACTGAGAGGGTGCCTTTCTCTTCTTGTAGTGGCCATTTACTTCAGTAATATCAGGAGGGCTGAGTTGAGTGTACAGCTCCTTAAAGAAATTATTCTAACTGCAGGACTCGTCTCTTTTCTATGCTGGGCTGGGCAGCAGACTGTGTTTTTTCTGGCAATGGAAACATTCAGCTATTTCATATGCCTGTTCCTGGACAATGAATTACTACTGGTATCTGACAAAAGTATTGTTCTTCTGACTAAGCCCTCTCTGCCAGACATCTCAAATACAAATATTTCTTTTGGAGGTTTTCAGGCCTGCTGCATGCTGGAAAAGAAAGACTTATGATAACCAAAGGCAAAAAAGAAGCAATCCTTGAGAATACTGAGAGGAAAATGCAGTCACAAGTAAGATCACCTGCTAGTGCAATATATGCACAGGTGGTAAGTACACCATAAATCACTTTAAAAACATAGTTAATGAATTCCAATATGGGAAACAATAGGATTCATCCGCAGTTAGAAAGCACAACTGCAGAGCTGCCTTGCTGAAAGGAACAACACCGAGACAAATGGGTCTGCATGTTGCCAGCAGCCCAAGTACAATGGCCCTGGGTGTTGCTGGCACACCGGTGTAATGGGAGAGCCACAGTCAAAAGTTTAACAACCAAAACAAGAGACTGGGACCAAAAGATTACAGACAGTTTACAATGTTGCTCCAGAGCCAATCTTATGTCTTCTGCTTTCTCCTAGAAGGAACTTTTCCAATAATTTTAAAAGCTATTTTATTTGCTTTTTTGAAAGCACCTCTTTCCTTTCTTCTGAAGCACTCTACTGCAGATGCATCAAATAGTTTGGCAGGAATGCAGATATCCTCAAAATTGTGGACAGACGCTGGCTTGTACAAAGGGCAAATTTTTCCTTCCCTACCATGTTTGTGGTTTAACTTGGAAAAACTAACTGCAAATCATTTTGTCAGTAGTGAGGTTCTATTTAATGCATCTCCAGAGACAAATAAAAAAACTCCAAACCCAAAACAACCCCTTCTCACCCCAGAAATCTTCTCATGGCTGTTTTGACTGTTTTGATTTGCAGTCTTACTGCTCAAAAGCCCCTTTTAAGTGTACAGTTTTCACATAATATTTTCCCAGGTCTTGCATGGTGACAGACTGGCACAATTTTACATCTCTGCTGTTTGTGGTGTTCCTGCCATACACTTTGGGTTAAGTTTGTCCAAAGTGTTTCAAGCCCAGCAAACGAGCACGTGACCCACACAGCATTTTCTGTTTTGCAAGTGCTTGAGCCACAAAAGACTTCGGATCAATATTCCTTATCTATGTGAAGGAAATGATGGAGAGGACAATAATGCCAGGGTAAACCTTGAAAGATGTTGGGAGAATGAGGAAACTAAGTTAGCTCCTCTAGGGCGGCAGGCTGCAAGAAGCAGGGATTTTGTTATGTATACTTTGGAATAGTGCAGGAGATTTTCCACCATCTACTTATTCACGGACTTGTTAAGAATATGTGATTCTTTACCACAATATTATTTTTCATACAGGACTTAGGTCAAGTGAAATTATTCCTTGCAGCTGCCTTTTTTGGAAACATCTTTCCCGAATTAACTTAAAGACGTTAAATAAATGTGAATTTGACATCAAACTGAGGACTGAATACCCATCTTGAACACTATGACCAGTGATTGATGGTTCTAGAGCAAAAACAAAAAGGTATTTTACACCTGGATGCTAATATGGGCAAACAGAAAGTAAAACTGCTTTGAGCTTCTAGCATTGGATTCTACCTAGTATTGAAGGACTTGTTAAAGAGAGTTGTGTGTGCCATTAACTACCATGTGAATTTCTTTCCCTCCAGCTGCGATTTGCCACAGCAGCTATTATGAATGTTGTTCGCTTATTTCATTCAATTTGATAAATGAAGAACATCTTTCATAGATAAAAGGAACATACTTTTAATCTTGTGTTTTTTATTTTCCCTTTTCCTCTCCTCAGCAATGGGTGGCCTAGGCAGGATAGATGGTGTAGAGTCTGCACAGTTAAGTTTACCCTGCACTAAAGTAATCTTTCATTTCTGTTATTTCACTGACAAGAACCTGTTCATTTTCTCTGAGTAAATTTATATGGTGAGAAAATGCCTTATACCTGAAAATACTAAATGGGTTCATCAGCTAATAAGTGGGCTGTAAACATCTCAGGTAATTGCCAAGAGCTCTTAAATTAGTACTGTAAGTTATAAAAGAGAATACATATTCATAGCTCATCAGGCTCTCCAGCAGACATTCTGTTCATCCGTCTGTTTTTAAGGGCAGGCAAGCAAGATGTTTCAGTGAAACTTCTGTCATTTTCCTTTGTTTTAGTCAGCTTAAAACATTCTACACTTTCAGAGAAACATACTCAAGTCCTGATGGTGTATGCCATGAGATAATATCCCTAAAACAATACTCACATTTTTGCGTATCCCAGATGTAGTTGTTCAGGACTTCTCCCACCAAGTAGAATACGTTAATTACTACGGTAACGGCGGCAAAAAAGATTATTTTGACACCTGGGCTGAGGTGCTCAAGAAGCGGGTACACCCACACTCCTGTAACGTGGTGAATCCAGCACACCCTGAAACAAAACAAAAATAACAAGCACTGACTCTTACAGCCCCGTTTTACGAAAGTGGCTTGGTCTGTAGGCTTAGCTACTGTAACCCAAAAAGCAATTATTTGAAAGGCCTGCAAGTTGCAGGTGAACTGGAGCATGTGGATGACACCCATCCTGAATAGACATCACAAATGATGAAACTATGACTGATTTCCCACATTCTTACTGATTTGCTTTCAATTTATTATGAGCAGTTGGCCTGTTTTCATTTCTGATGTAGGCAGGTATTTCCTGCTCACTTATATTTCTGAGGAAATCCCTGTTTTGTGCCAAAGATGGAAACTGCAGCAGCCTCTGTTCCAAGCAGGTTCTTTATCCTAAAAGCATTCAGGGTTCTACAGGCTCTCCTACCATCTCTCACTGCTTTCTGCAGTTCTCCTGTTTTCACTTCATACACATTTGCGTTTTTCTTTTGCTTTTCCTCGCTACACATGGTAATCAGTTTTTGGGTTTGCCAGAAGCATATGGTTTAGATTCTCTTGTAGAGAATAATTTCTTCAGCAAGTGTGTTTTAGATTGGCCCTCCTTTTCTCTCAGCTACCTGCTATAATTTGGAATCTAGTAATTTTTCTCTAGGTAAGATAAATATATTTTTTAAAGACCAAACAAAACCACACCTCAAAAGTAGTGCCCAGCCCCACAGCTAATATACAGTAAAGGAAAAGGATTGATGGTGGTTTGCTGGTGACACAGCGATTTTCAGCATTCATACAGAGGACATTGTCAGTACACTAACTCAAGAGACAGACTATCAGCTTTACTGCAGTGCAACCTAAAGAAGCACTCCAGGTGTGTGGTTTTGCTGTGTGTGGCTGCATTGGACACCTGCATCCTCTGATGAGATTGCTTTTGTGTTGAGATCTGATGCAGTGAGTGGTGAAGTCAGAGGGAGCAGAGAGAGCCCATACATTCCAGTAGGTGGAAGTTAAGAAAAGCAAATACTGGCAAACAACTGAGCAAACATCTCAGAGGCTAACTGAGTAAAGCGCTCAGTGAAGGCAAGCTGAGGCTTTGCTGGGCTCTCTTCAAGAATGTAAATCTTTTCATTTCTGACCTGAAAATTTGAGTGAAAAGCTCACAGTGAAGCACAGCTAGAGTGACTGCACAGACTGTACTACATGGGGATTTCCATGGTTTGATTCACTTGCTGATGTTTCTATTTGCTTACGGAAGATTTTTGATCACTAGATCAACAGTCAAAGGCTCCTAAAGGGCAGAGATAGAGAAGTCCACAGAAAACTGTTAGCATAAAATTCTGTCACACAGGGAGTACAGAATCCCTGTTTAACAATCACCCTGGAAATGTGCATGGTTGTCATAGCTTCTCTCCTCCTTGGAAAAGCTTTTATTACAGCCCACCCCTTAACAGTTGGACACTTCACTTGGGAAACTACATGTGTCAGTAAATTAATCTGCATGATCTAAATGCAATTAAACCCCCTCTCTCCAAATCAGTTCACATATGGGAAATTATCTCTGTACTTTACAGTTATTTTCCCCAGTATTCTTCTGTGATAGAATTAACCTGACAAGATAAAATTATCTATGAAAAAATGAAGGGTTCCTGCGTAACCCATGGTAACAGGGGGACACCTTGTTCCTTTTGATGAAAGAAAAAGATGAGACAGTTGGGTAGAAGGTAGTGGGATGTCCCCTGCTACCAGGTCCGCTTAGCAGGGAATGTCTATTATCGCCTAAAAATTTTCAGTTTCATTTACTTTTTTCAGTTTTCATTTGCTTTTTTTTCTAATGATCACTCTGTGAAAAACAAGCTCTAAGGAAAAAGACTGAAAAAGAGCCAGTCTCTTTCTGCACTTATTCTCTCTGGTGTGATGAAACTTCCAGGAGTATAAAGTACCTTTACAGAGGGACTTCTCAAGGGACCTTCTAAACAGCATCTACGTAGCCAGCTTCATGAACCAAGTAGAAGTGGCTTTTACTAGGTCACATTTATGCTAGAAAGAGGAAGCATTTTCTAAATCCAACCAATGAGTCAGTGATGAGCTCCTGCATGTCAGCAATACCTGGTTAGTTCAGGCTTTGCAGACAGCTCCCATACTCTGCTCCCTGCTGCCCAGCTCAGGAGCCCACTCCCTGCATGGTGATGCTGCTCGTGCCCTCAGTGTAGCTGTTGTTTGCCTGTCCTCAGAGTGGTCACACTGCCAGAACTGCTTTGAGCACAAGAGGGACCACTCTGGAGACAACAGTCACAAACCCACCTGATCCTTCTAAAAATGAGCCACAGCACGCTGCTGGCTATGCTGGGGTGGAGTAATATTAGCCCTCTCTCACTGAGCAGTGACACACTGACTGCTCCAGCATTGTCTGCACTACAAACGAGAGCAGCAAAGGGACAACTGCTGCCATGGAAACCTCACCTGGTGGCCTTTCTTAGTGGGTTTGCTCCTGCTGCAATACAGGCATTCTCGAGGCTGCACTATAAAGGGTTGATCAACCATTCGCACAAAGCTTCCACACCAGAGTGCTGATTGCCAACATTAATGAATGCCTTCAGTGCTGCCACTCCAGCAGCCTTTACTCCTATCCAACCTCATTATTAGTTAAGCACAGGGAAGCATGCATTAAGATTTACTTAGGAGTGCAAAAACTAGATCAAATTGAAGACTTTGTTATTGAACAGGTGTAAAAAATGTGTCGTTTAGATAGAAATAAACTGAGGAGAAAAAGGAAAAGGAGAAAAAGAGAAGTAAAACTGGACTGGCTACTCTGAGAAGATAAAATTAACCTGAACCTCCCTCTGATTTGGAACAGTAGCAGCTGTATGTAGACATAACTGTGTATTTTCAAAGATGAATGTGTTACAGGTCATGGAGTTCATCTAGCCATTTGTTAGCAACAGTAAAAAAAGTAGGAATGAAAATATTCACATATTGTATTTAAATTAAAATGTCTGTTAAAAAAAAAAAGTCGTTGTTTTTAAAAATTTTCAACCAGTTGGTGTAGAAATCAGAAAAAGCTATTTGAAAATGCACAGTATTGCTTTTTTTTAACAAATCTGTCAGAAAAATGTGGCTTTGTATCTAGTTTTCATTTCTCCTATACTACAGTAGATGTTGTATATCTCTCCTATCAAAGTAATCAGGAGAAAATGAAAACTATTCAGGGAACATTCCATTTACATTTATTCTTTGCATATAGATCTTTTGTTAATGAGGAAAACTAAGCACAAAAATTTGTTGGAACCCTGTGGTTTATGTTTACTCTGTCAGTTTAAATGATACAGCTGTAGCAACAGCACGTGTAAGACCTTAGGCCTGGCAGAATCAAGCTCAACAAGTGAGTATAATAGCAGATAATAAACATGACTAATTTAATAAACCTCACTAATTTTTTAATGGGAGATGTTGCAGAAGATGGTTGCTCCTTCATGGTGGCTGCTCTCAGCTATCGTAGCTCAGCAGTACTTTGTGGTCTGGACTCTCAGAGTCTCCACCCATTTCCTGCCCAGGCTGGATTCCCTCACATAATCTGTCATCATCAACAACCAGCACTATAAGTTCTGGAAAAAGGGGCTGCTAGATGAGGGGCTATGTAACCTCTCAAGAGCAGCAAATGAAAGGACACAGAATAATAATGCATGACATAAAATGGGTGAAGAGCTTCCAGTTTTCTTCCTCATGACAGAAGAATCACCTCAATGCAACTCAGAGACAAGAAATTCAAATCTGATAATGGAAATATCTTTCTGAATGATGCCTAATCAATCTCTGGAATGCTCTACCCTACCTTTCAGTGACAGATCACTGAAATAGAGATATTCAAGGAAGTTTTGAAATATGAAAGTCTGGAAGCCTATTTCGTCCACTCTTCTCTAGGCTCTATCACGCGTTTCTAGCCAGTTTCTGAAATCAGGAGATTGTACAAGCAATAAGAATGTGCACAATTATGCCTAAGTTTAAAAGAGTACAAGGTATATAAACCACCAAGACCAAAAGATCTAAGCACCTACATTTTGACATAAGTTTTGGAAGAAAACTCCCCCTTGAAGGCTGGTTGTTTCATAATGGTCTGCTAAGCTCTCCTGAAGCATCTGACATTAGCTCTACCTGGAGCGTGGGTACATGACAACTCTCATCTACGAACAGCAGTTCCTTTCTGGTTACTTGCAGCAGCCAATCCTCTCCCAGATCTTCAGTACTCTTCATATTTCCAGTGGCTGGCACAAAGGAAGGCTGAATCCTTGGTTCCAGACAAATCGTAGATGAGCTCCCAGTGGCTACTCTTTAGCAAACAGAACATGGGCATTTTCTACGCCTTTATTTCATGATCTTTTCCAGCATCACTCCCTTCCTTTTCCACCAAGAGTGATAACTTTACCCAGAGCTATTAAAATATGGAATGGCTTCCAAACAAGGTGATGGGCTTACAGCAGCTGAGACATTCAAAACAAACAAACAAATAATTTGTGGTTGTAGTGCAGGTCCAATCTTGTGCTTTCAGGGACAAGAGCACAATGACCCACACTAAACTTGTTCTGCTTTTGGTTTCTAATACTGGCTGATGTGAGACACATCTTCAAAATTCCCCCTAAAAACACAGGAGAGTTTGTTCTGCATTGAATCAGATTTCTTAAGATCTCAGCTATATTAAAATGCTGGGCTTCTTATATTAACAGCCAGCCAGACCTAATACACCTACACCAGGAATGTACATAGTTTAGGAATTTTAAAGACTAAAAAGAAAATTCAATAAACAGTCATCATTTAGAAAATAACAGCAATCATCCCCTCTTGTTCCATTTTCTTATTGCTGGATTCTTCTCCATTCATCTGAGTGGAGAACAATACGTGGGTCACAGGACTGTGCTACTGGTGTGGAGTGGCTTATGCAACAAGACCTGAGAAACTGCAGCTGCAAATAATGTCACATCCAGAATGTACTTGGCATGACATGGTGCTGGCATCCTCTGGGAGGAACAAAGCTTAGCAGAAATTTGTGTTTATGTACAGGTAGCTACAATGACAGAAATTTAGCAGATTCACAGCAAAGTGCTGTCATCTCTGGAAGTCATCTATTTTGATAAATAATTTTTAATTTTAAATATAGCAATGGTTGCTATGCCTTCTTGAGCTATATTTGAAGGAGCTGCACAAGGAAGTGAGAACATATTACCCATGCATGTCATCTGTGATTGTGCTGTTGCTTTGACTGAAACATTTGAGGATGTGGAGGTGGAGGCAAGCCAGAAAGTAACAGTCCAAAATGGCTATGTGAGACCTAACAGGCTGGGGATCCATACAGCCTTCTCTTGCTGAAAGCAATTCTGCCCTCCTATCCACCTTCTGGGTCAGGTACAAGGGATGCTAATCTTCTCCTGGCCTATTTCTGCTGCTTCTGTTTCTTCCTACTCTTTCCTCTTTGGGGCAGCTCTGTGTTGTCTCATCTATCATCCACTTCTACATCAGCCTTCCACTCTGGTTTCAAAGCCTGTTTCTCTCTCCCTCTCCCAGCACTCCCCACTTAGTTCCACGATTTCAGCTTTGAAGCTGCCGACCAGTGAGCTGTATGTTTCCTTATCCACTTCTCTTTTAACCCATGATTTTAGTTCATTTCTTTTACTTGCCTCCAGGACATTTTACTTTTTTTTTTTTTCTCTCTAACCATGGACTCCTCTGATCTTTATAGAACTTTTATCCCCAGTGCTCACTTCCAAAAGCATGCATGATGCCCTTCCTACATACAAACCCTCAGCACAGCTTAGCAAAGACATATCGTGTCTCTCCCGCTCCATTGCCTCCACCAACCTCAAAAATCCTTCTGGTTTCTCAATCCTGTCCTTCTTTATCAATATGACTGTCAATTCTCACCAAACTTCACACTCTAACCCACCACCCCTCTCTTCTGAATGTCAAGGTTCGTCCTAGCAGTCTGTGCCAACATCTGCTCTTTCTGATCTTCCTCTCCTTCTATGGAGAATAGCTAGTGGAAATCCTACAACAAGCCTGATAGAATCAATCTCAAATTCATTCCAAACCCTCAGTGTACATTCCTTTCTTAAATTTGCTTAAGAAGAATTTATCAAATTACCCTATCTAAATGCTCTCCCTCAGCGAATCTAAGGAACTCTCCTAAAGTCACTTCAAGAGAAACTTTATTTTCAAATCGAAGTTTAAAAGCTCTTTAAATAGATTTATAAAAGAATGAAAGAGTAAATCAAGTCCAAGCTTGGCACACGTGGAGGCAGCTCCTAGAAGATTTGAGATAGTTATAAGAGAGCAGATCAAGTCTTTTGCTCCCAAACATGCAGCCCAGCCCGACTACAGCAGTGGAGTCAGATTCTTAGGGTCTGGTTTTTTTGCATCCTGAAGTGCTCAAAAGTAGAGGGAAAAGGAACACCATTTAAAATAAACGTATTTGTCTCAGTTTATTTTAGGGACATATTAGGCTCTGATATTAGTTACCATGATGTCATTCTTGTTACAAGGAGCAACACATTTTTGGCTCTTTTCTGTTCCTTGACAACTAACTCCATACACTCATTGGCAGAATTTTCTGGTAGTACTGGCAAATGCTCTGGTTTTCTTAGCACTGTCTAGATTTAACAATTCAATACAAACTGTGACCTTTTCAAGCCATGCTAAATAAAGCCAATAGGCTTTTCCCATCTTATCCCATGGCCTTGGTCCTGAAAGTCCATGTATGGTCCGCAGCATGCAATGCAAGTCTGTGGATGTTCTGCCTGGGCACTGTTCCTTGTGAGCTCCCTCTCACAGAGAGTGCATAAGCTAAGTGTGCCCACTCAAAAACTCTTTGACTGAAGGGAGAGAATGCAAAAAAAAAAAAAAAAAATCTTTTACTCTTCAAGAAAGGATGTTTCTCAGAAAACAAGTCTGAATCATGCTCAGGAGATATCAAGTTATGTAGCTATGTTCTTCCAATTTCAGTGATGCTATTCAGAATTGTTTGCCAGTTTTCTTATTTACCAATTATACATTAAAAAGCACTTGCTATTCTACCACCTCTTTCATACATGACAGATTCAGTAACATACAAAATAAAACAAGCTTTCCTCTGACTTGAAGTTGACAAAAGCATTCACAGAATCAAACCTAAACAACATCCTCCTGTATATTCCTTTCCTGTAAAAAGTGCAACACAATACATAAAACATGTAGGATGGTAAGAAAGTTTCAGCTGAGATGGGAAGAGAATTCAAAATTCAAGAACAAAACATAGAGAACATCTGATTAGCAACTGTCTTCACTTTATTCTGAGAGATGCAGTGAAAACACTTCTGCTTAGGGAAAAATGGAATAGGCAAAAGAACAAATTCTCAAGCGGCAGATCCCTAAATTCTAGTTAAAAATACATAAACCACAAACTAAGGCTCAGAACGGGACCCATGGTCAACCCTAGGTACAAAGGAAGGAAGTTCCACCAGACTGTATGGAACTAGGTCATGTGCAGGTATAGTCTCATTTTAATACACTGTGCTAACCTTGAGGGTGCTGCCAACAAGGACAACAAATTTGAATTCAGCAATTCCAAGCCCTCTGAGTGATTAAGGTCTCTACTGTAATGTGGTCACTTGGCAACAGGAAGACAGTGGACTTCAGCTGTGAAAAGAACCCACACTCTGAAGAGAGGGATGACTAACACCTCACTTTTCATACTTTCTGGTAGATTTTTCCAACCTGTGAATACGATATATCATATTGATGTAATGGGACCAAGATTTGGCTTGCAGCCTCAAGCACATCTTGTATAGAGTCTTCAATAGCACCTGCAGGCTGAAGATATGCAGAACTTTCAAGTGATGGCACAGTGTAGCTTTTGTCTGCCTCCACTAACCTGCAAAGGCCTCCTTCCATAACAGTAGAAGGAGAAATGGGTTGTATGTGCATAATTTAGCAGGATGAACTTTTAAGATTGTCTCATCTTATTTAAAGAGAAATCACAACCTGGAAGAAGGCGAATCAATTGAGAGTAGCCCTATTTGTTTTGGAAATTATACATGTGTAGGCAAAACCAATAAACAGCAAAACCAAAGGGAGATAACCATAGTCTGTGCCTGGGTAATTATTAATGCAGTAATTATTTAATGCAGAATCTGCTTCTCCTGCTTTACTTGTCTACTATATTCTTTAACCTTGTAGCTGCAGGACACAGATGCACTGTAGTAGGCAGGATCAAACTACATGAGCATCACACTGATACTGTAACAGATTCTTTAAAGATTTTAAAACACATCTGGTTTTGTTTCGCTGGTAAAACTGGGTTGTTTCAATTTTAAATTCTTATTAAATACTATTGCATGTGTCTACTTAGATGATTTTAGGAGTTGCCAGAGGAGGTCAAGCCATAGGTACCTGCCAATATGTCTCCAGGCATCATTAGAGGAAGGTCGAGAATTATCACATTTAAGCATTACTGTATATGGATAAAGAACATAATTACTTTTTCCTGAGGGAATAATCATATGCCTTTTTGCATGAGGCGGCCCTTATCTTACAATTACAAATATTATTCTTTTTTAAGAAGGGTAGGTATGTTTACAAAAGCAAATGGCAGAATGTATGTGGCTCTTGCCCTGGGACACAACATCCTACATCAGCTGGATTAATAGCATTGTGTGATTACTGAGTGTGTGTGGATATGTATGAATAATGACCTCTCTTAGCTGGATCCAAGGGACAACTTGCAAAGTTGAAGCAGTGTTATAGTACTGCCTTGAGACCATGTTACTCTCACATTAGTTTCATCTCTCTTGGTTGGTGGAAATTTTGGAAAATACCTTCTTAGCTGAGAGAAGGATGTTGTGAAGTGAAAACAAAGAGTATGAACTGGGGGTCATGAAATGCAGAAAGGATAAGGAATAGATAGTATCAAAGGAGAAACAGAAATAAAACAAAGGTTTAGTGAAAAATAAATACCAGGGTGACCAAAGTATATTAACTCTGCCATGCAAGTCAGGTGCTTGATAAGAAACTGCCCAAAGACTTAATTTAATGTTGTGTAAGAAAGATTATTTCTGTTTTAGTTTAATTTCTCACCAACATTTGCATTTCTTAAAACAAACTTTAGAGTGTTTGGATTAGTGACTTATTCTGTAATCAATTTTACAGAAAGAATTTATGAATCAGTAAAGAAAAAAGATAGTGTTCTATCTTTTCTCTTGATGCTTAAATACTGATGCAGGAAATCATTTGCCTAGTCTCAATTTTATTTGATAGAACAAAAACCCCAAGCAATAAAACTAAGGTCCAAGAAAAACATTTAGTTTGAAAAAAGGTTGAAAAATGTACCCTTGGAAAGACCATTGCTTACATGGGATTGTTCAACAAATTCCTGTTGTGTGAGGTTTGGCATATACTTTCTAAAAATATAAGCATCTGGGGAAACCAGACAAAGCCCAGGTCTTGGACCAAACGAGGCATGCAGCGTGAATCTGTTAGCGATTATATCCATAATGAAATATGTGCCCAAATTTAGCAGTACAAAACCCCCAATACAATGTGAAAACACAGCATGTACAGCCCTTACCATAAAATATAGCCAACAGCGAAGGTGCACACTGCAGCCAGTCCACAGCTCCTGCTGGGATACTGATGATGTGTTGTTCTCATCTCGATTAATACAAAGGGCAAAACTGTTGTGTGCTGGAAAAAAACCAAAACAATTGGGAAAATCAGGTGATATAAATGGTTCTCTATATTTTCATTTCAATTCTATAATAAGAAACTTAATTGCAGGAACCTGAAGACAATTCTTGATGGCATGAAAGGCAAGGTAAAGTAGCTATAAAATTGATCAATAACCCAACCAGTATAATCTCTGTAATGTCCAATTGTTTGAGAGAGCAGAGGAAAACTGAATGACCAGAATGTGCTTTTGTTCAGGAATCCAAGGCAGATACTCAGTGAGTAAAAAGGAAATGTGTCATGAAGGGACACAGGTCCCAACCCCAGTCTGGCCCTGCGGTTGCTCTGTGATCTCTGCCATGTCACTTCAGTTATTGTCACCATTCTAGTTGGAAGGCAACACATCTGGTTTTCAGAGACTAAGTACAAACAATGCCAAGTGAATGAATATAAATGGAGGTATTTAATGCTTCTGAGAATTAGGTTTAAATGTATCTTAATCTGGGGACTTGAAAACAGGGGACATATTTTCAAATGATAGCATCAATACCTCTGTTTCTCCATCTGTAAGACAGAAGCAATTATATTCAGAAAGGTGTTGTAAATCTTAATTTTTCAGTTGCACAAAATTGTTTTAGATTCCTAAATGAATCATATGAAAGGCAAAGCTGTAAAAACCATTTTCAGCCACTTGTCTTTATTTAGCTGTGAAACTCCTTATTTTGTTATTTTCCCATACACGTTTTCTATACTGCCCCTTCTGAGAAGGCCTGTTCATCCAATTAATGTCAGCAGCATGAAAAAGTGCATCCAGCCTGCCCCCAACACTCAAAGTCTACATTTCAGAGTGCTGGCAAGCATGAAAATATACATAAGTAAAGAACAAACGTGCCAGGAAATAAACCCCATAATTTCTGAATATACAGCTCACTTTAGACCAGCATTAGTGGTGACTCCAGACACATACCCTGCCTTGCCTCCATGGGGCCAAGTTTTTGCTGGCATCTAAAGGGAATTACTTCAATTGAGAGGTTAGCTCTAGGGTTTGGTAAGACTGACTGTGAACTCTTCTGCCCTCTCCACAAGAAGGCCTGGAGATGTATGGATTGCAAGGGCAGCCTAAGTCCTAATGCAAGTTCAGTCCTTCCCCAGGTACTTCATCACCAACTGGAAAGGAAAGTTGTGGCATACACTGGCCACATTCTGCCATCATGTAGTTCTGGGGGATGCTGGAGGTCAGATTTCTAAGTTTGCAATAATTACAATGTAAACCCAGACTGATATTCACCTGCATGCAGATAGGAGAGGCATGGAGTAGAAATATCTTTGTGTGGATTACAGGTTCATCTGAGAAGCAACACAGTGGGGTCTAAGCCTTTAAAAACTGCAAAGAAGAATGGTTTGAATGGAAAATGGTAAGATAATGGAAATGCTCCTGCTGAGAGATGTAACCTAATTGAATTGGATACCTGCTCTGATTTTCAAGGCATTGGTAATTAATGACTAGCATTTGGAGAATGTCAGGTAGATAATACAGCAGTTAGGGGAGCTTTCAATTTCTTCATCTTCTAACAACTTGTTCCACCCCGATCCCTTTAAACAGTATAAATCAGCATCAAGGGAATGCAGAGGTGTTTTATAGCAGTGTGGTCTGCTATAAAGGTGCCCACCATTAGATTAGAGGTCTATGAGCTGCAGAGGACCTTCAGAATCCATGATCAGGGACTGACAGCAAAGCAAGCCCTGGAGATTCACCTGCACATCTCGTGTCTGTATGGAAAAGGTCTCCAGGAAAAGCGAGATCAGTGCCTCACTCCGCAGAGCCCCCAAAGCAGAGCTGCTGGAGGCTGTGCAGGTGTCTCCTGCCCTGCCCCCATAACTTATTCAGAGAAAAAAAAAACAGAAGAAAAAAACAACTATTAATACCAAACTCCACCCTTGATACTCCTTGTACAATGTATTCTTGTAATCCAGTCACTCAGTTTTAACTCTATACTCTCCGGATGATTGTTACAGAGCTTGTGAGCTCAGTTGCTCCATGTAAATGTTTACTGCTTTTGATACTGCTTGTTGATGAGTTCTTCATTGATGATAACAACTCAACAGCTTGCCAATTAAAAAGTAGTTAAAATAATTTCAGCAATCAAGCCTTAATCTCAAATACTTTTCTCCTTTCCCTCCTCCCAATTCTTGTGGTTATATAATAAAATAGATTATTATTTTCCTAAATTCTCACTTCTGCTCTTTTCTAAAGGTAAGAAAAGAGCAGAAGAAAAAGCAGATAATGAGCTGTGCCACTAAAAAGTTTGTGTACAAGATCCCATTAAAAGTACAGTGGAATTAGAAGTCTAAAGAGAAAATCAGATATGTAACTTTAATCTCAGTCTGTTAGAGCGAATGTCAGTGCTACATGCAAACACTGCAGTTTTACAAATCTGGAGTATGAACTTTGGTTAAAATGCTTTTGTGGAAGTGCCACTCTAAAATGCTGCTTCAGATCCTTTACCAAACCACAACTAAGATAAAATTTCCTTTTTCTACATTTCAGCTCCTCCAAAAACCTTGATTTAAAAAACATGAAATTCTGTAGCCTGGGATGCCTTCTACCCAACAGTGTCAATAAAAACTCTAGACTGAAGCATAGTGGAGATGGTCAGGGGTCAAATGTGCTTGCAGTGGGATCCATCAGGGCTGGGTATTCTGCAGGGGGCCTAAGATTTCATATCCTCTAATGTTTTTGCCACCTGAATTCTGAATAAATAGGCCAGTGGGAATCTGAGGCTTAGAGAGAAAATAGCATTGATATTTCCCTGACCTGCCTAAAGATCACGCTGTGCCGATCAAACATACCTGACTGGTACCTCTGGGACTGATCCCTTTTACCGACTGGCACGCGGGGGGACAAAACCACATTTCTCACCTTGTTTGCCAAAGTATCTCCTGGGGCTCGCTTACTTCAGAGAAGACTGAGGAATGAGGAAGTTCAAACAACAAGGAGATTTAAACAGTAAGGATGATTAGCTGCTCTAAGAGCTTTCCAGTAGTTGCCATTTTGCACCATTAAAAGTTTTTAAGAAAAGAACTAATATATAATTAGAGTATAATGACTAGTATAATATTACAATAGTAGTAAACTATGCTAGCAATACTAATTAATGTTATATTGATAAGGATTTTTAATATGGACTAAGTAGTTACAAGCAAAACTGTATTTTTACCTGGACATCCTATTCTTCTCCCACTGAGACCAGCTGCCCCTGTGAGATGGTTTTGCCTGTATGACTGTGCTGACACAAGAGATTTGTGCTCAGCACTGTTGTGGCCACACCAGGGAGCACCATTCCCACTGTCCCAGGAAGGCAACCCTTTCTTCACCTGTTGTCTGTGGTGACTGCAGGCTCAGGGTAGTCCCCAGCCCCCAGCACGGCCCAGGCAGCAGTGGGGGAGATATCAAACCATATAGCATTAGCAGGAGTTGCTAGACTGAGCTTTTTCAGGGCTGGTAACTGCATCTACTTGCAAGAAAATGCACCCTGTCAGCTTCTCCCGTTGTGACTGTGGTGCTATCTGCAAAGTGTCCTCACAGCCACAAATCCTTTTTTCTTCTGGAGTGCCAAGACAGCAACCTCAGACCCATTATTTACTCTTCTCAGAAGGGTAAATAATCTCTCATATGCCAAGACCACTTTGTGGGCTGAAGGGTTGACCATAAGCCCCCTTTACCCAGCCACAGCATTGCTCTGCTCAGACCCCTCACTGCTGGTCCCTGCTGCTGAAAAGCCAGCTCTGATAAATCTTTTTGCTAGGAGTGCTGCTCTGAGCAGAGTAGAAAGCTTCAACTTCCTCTTATTCTGTGTCTACCACATGGCATTGCTTCCCAAGGACCCACCACCAACAAGTGGCGAAGAAATACAGCTTGCTAAATCTCCAATTGCTAGAAAACAGAGAAACCAGCACAATGCACAGAGCCTGGATGAAATGTGCAGGAAGGTTATCATATGGAGAATCTGACCCACAAGACACTCTTGAGACTAACTCCAAAGAAGCAACCTCTGAGTGAAGCTGAATTAGCACACACTATAAAGCAAGCCATCCTAGGATCTTGCAGGTGGAATAATTCCTAGAGCCTCTGTCACAGTGTCCTGAGACAAACTCTGCTCATTAATAACCCTTTAAAAGATATTATGAAAATATGTATCACCCCCCACATGGTATATATGTGCCTAATGACATTTGAGACCAGGAAATCACATTACAAATATGCTCCACAGCTGAAGTGCTGGCTTGGGAAACTGAGCTTTGATGGAGGACTGTGCTTCCTCGTTGTAGGTGTGTTCTGCGACAGTTACTTGGAAAAAAAAATTATGCAAATTAGGTACATTAACAATGAGTTCTGTAATAGTCTTTACACAATTAAGTGCTCATTCTTGAAAGCCTGATTATATATTTTATCTTTCAACCAGTAAGTGCGGCTTTTTTTTAACACTGGTTTCAACAGTACCTTACTTGGCCTTCTCTCCCTTCTTTAACTGTGTTTTAAATGGAATCTTAAAACTTTTCAAAAGATGCTAAATTGACTGCTTCATGTATTGTATCCCCAGCATAAACAGGGTAGTGATGTCTTCCCAAGTCAAACTCCTGATCTGCACCGACTGTCCAGAACTACCTTTATGACAAGGAGCTCAGTCTACAGAGGCATCTCAGATGGCCAAGGTAGCTCACAGAAGTTCTGTAGGAATGGTTAAACTGAGGGTCACAAAAGTTGTGATTATAATTCACTTCAACCAACAGACTGTGGTTCATTACTCAGTTTAATCGTACTGAAAACTACAAGGTATAGGACATTTCAGCACAGCAAAATACCGTGCACCTCTGAGGTCTCCATCATGACATTCAGCCCATGTTTTTAAGAATCAGCAAAAGTCCAGTGACAAGAAAGGAGGCCTTGCAGTTTTGATGTCCACCAACATTTTAACTGATGGACTGGGAGCCTCCTGGGAGTGCTGGTGTGTCCTGCATCAAGGAGACTGCAGAACTTGTGCAGCCCAGGACCTGGAGGGCTACATCTGCCACCCAAAGCTGTGTCCATGTCAAAGCCTCTGCCCTGGCAAGGACAGCTGCTTCAACATCTGCTAGGGAAACTACCCTGCAGCACACTACCTCTGTGCCTGAGACTTATGCTGGTGTAAATTTGGCAGTGCTCCCCTTCTTTGCACCCTTCTGTGCAAACTGCTGTGTTTTCTGTCTGCCTCTGCTTTCTTTTAAAATTTGCCTATAAAATACAGTTTCCATCAGCAGGATGTTATCCTTCCCCTTTTTCTTGTGAACTCAGAACAACACTATGATGTTAAACAGCTGCTGCTCCATGTCAGAATGAGTGGAACAGTCTGTCTGCCACTCTTTCTTCCCTCTCAGGGGTTTGTGCAGCACCTTGAGATAAAGAAAACAGAAACCAGCAGCAAACTGACCTACGCCTATTCCTCTAAATTTAAAATCACTACTAGTGTGTTCATCCTGGGAACCAATACTAATAGGCCTAAAAATCCCTACACTTGCAGTCAGTGCCATTTATAGAGTAACAGTAGCAATAAAGGTCATTTTTCTGCATGCTCCTAGCAGAGTACCATGGAAAAACCAGATCAGGAACCAGTAAAATAGAGGCATGATTATGATTTACTCCTTGAGAAACTTCTGAGAAAGGAACAGCTGGCAAGAGAGTATTTATGTGTTGTCTGAAGGATGATACCTTCTACCAAGGCAGCCTAATCCATAAAGAGAGCAGCAGGATATCAGAGCTGGGTGCATAATAAATTGGAACCCTTGAGTAAGTCAGAGCCCTTATGAGACTGAAAGTGCTGGTAGCACTTTTCCTCTTACAAATGAGAAATTATGACTATTAAATGAGACATGCTGATGCACAGGATGCACTCCAAGGCAGCCACAGACGGCTCACTAATTGTTATGGTAGGTTGGAGGGAGGAAGAAGTATTATATGATCTAAATGAAGACCAATACCTAATAATGCCACAAAACACACAAGAGCCAAAGATAACCATTTCCAATCAATATGAGAGTGTGGAGTTCTTTGAAAAGAAAATCAACACTTCCTCTTTAATGTTACCCCTTCTTTTCCTTTTTTTTCTGTAAAAACCACAGTGGACATGGCATTCCTGACTTAAGAGGATTTCTATCACTTTATCCACACATACCTGATGTTGACAGCTTTGTTCTTGTTTCTTCAGACAC
This sequence comes from Melospiza georgiana, assembly GCF_028018845.1. Classification (NCBI taxonomy): domain Eukaryota; kingdom Metazoa; phylum Chordata; class Aves; order Passeriformes; family Passerellidae; genus Melospiza; species Melospiza georgiana. The sequence goes on along the minus strand of NC_080432.1, from coordinate 65,517,139 downwards.
ATGCAATATATACTACATATTGAAATAGCAGTGTCAATCTGATCTCACCCTATGACTGTACTGGTGTCAGGGAGGTTATATATAGGTGTTTATCTATAGAATTTCCACAGTGCCAATCACTGAAGCATTTCAGCACCTCAAAAGCATTACTAAACATACCCTCACAGCAGCCCTGATCTGTAGGAGCAGGATATCCTATCCTCATTTTGAAGAAGGGCAAGATGGAGATGGCATGCCTCGCTCAAGGTCACATAGCGTAGCTATGGAGGAATGAAGAATCACATCACATTCCTCAGTTCCATTCCTGGGTGTTTGCCTAAGAAGAGCAAACATGTATAGAGAAATAACAAAAAATTTGGTATGAAAGCCAATCTAATCCTTCAAGTTTACAGCTCTGAGACATCTTGGCCCTTTCAGCATCTATCAGTTGTTACCCTGATTGACCCCCTGTCCTGGTTCCCCTCTGCTTTTGGAGGCTTCTTCAATTGCCTCCCTCTGAGCAATCTGTCTCTCTTTCATCTCAGCTCCTGCTGCTCCACGCTGCTTTCTTGCAGCTCCCATCCTTAATACTTTAACATGACACACAAAATCTTGGTCTCTTGGACTTGAAACAAGAAGAGGGTAGGGACCAGACACAGTACATACAGTATAGCAAAACTGTGTAAAACCAGCGCCATGTTGCCAAATGGAACAGCATCGCTATGTGTTTCATTTTCTTTAACTTTTTTAATTCAACGTAACTACTTTTAACGCTTTTCATGTATGCAGATATCATTAAACACATGCCAAGTGCAATGTCACATAAATCAACTCTCTCCTTTTGCTGGGATCCCTTAGCCAGGCTTTCTTGTTCATTCTGTGCCATGCCCAAACTTCCCAGTCTTCTCCTGCCAGCAGGCACTGCTTGACCCTTAGCAGGCTTTTAAAATACAAGACAATCAGCAAAGACCAGACCATCTCCTGGTTCTGTGCACTCAGCCACAGCTGAGCAAACCCTCCCGACCCTAATTTACTTTCAACCCCAAGTCCTTATTTTTGTCATGAAATCCTTAGAGAAAACATGCTACTAACAACTTGGAATATACATACAAATATATCCTGCGCAAGGAGCACTCATTAATCACAGTGTTATGCAAAGTAATTTTTCTACATATTTTTCTCACTTAATTTGCCAGTTGAATCACCTGCTCTAGAATTTCTTAAGCTACTATTTGCAAAAAGGTTTATCTAGGCAAAGAAATATATTGTTGTCTCTTAAAATTATCCTTAAAATTAAACACACACACACTCGGACTTTTACAGGGGTTACCAAGATTTAATTTGCATGAATGAATATTTAACTGTTTTTGCAGATCATGCTGAAAAAGTGCTTGTAAAGTCATTGAGCCTCATGTATTCCTAGCAAAAAAATCACTAAAGAGAGTTTTTTTTAAAAAAATATGTATTTTACCAATGGTTTAAATGAGATTACTCATATGGAAAATAGTATTCCTCTCCCTGAAAAGTGAACTCTTTCCATACTCGAAGGAGAGAAGGGAGAAAATAATTTGTATTAGTATGTTTTCTAAATCTCTTTAACTAACTTGAAAAGTTTATCAGTACATAAAATACTTTATGTTAAATTCTAACATCTGGCAATCTCCCAGGACTAGTACTAAGGCTTTCACAGAGGGATATTTTTGGCTTCATGATAGCCAAAGTATCCTTTTTCCAACCTGAAAACATTGGACTCTGAATCTGTCACTGGTCCAGGACCAAATATTGCTTGTCCTGGGCTTTGGGCCAGTATATTTGGGGAAAGAAATTTCACATTTGGGAAAATAAAAAACCCCATTATTTCTCGGTTTCTTTTTCAAGTGGTGACTCTTTGATGCTATTCAGAAATCTGAAATCTTGGAAGTGGTTACTGAGGGACTGGATTTATTGGGTGTTGTGTAGGTGAGGTAGCCAAAGGTCAAACTTTGGTCTATCACATGGTGATTGCAACTATCTGCAATATGGTTCAAACAATTTATCTCACAGATATTGTTACTATCTTTATTTCATTATTTCTTTACATTGTACATGCAAACTCCTTTAACAAATAGCTCTAGAGGACGGAACCTCCTAATCTTTTTTGTTGTATTACAGAAAGCAGTAGCAGACTAAGGAGAGAATAGTCTTACTGCTGCACCCAACACTGTCTGTCTGTCCAGTTTTACTGGATGTGCATTGCCCTGAGTCTTCTAAACAGCACATACTCCACTGCAAGGCAGACGTGCATGCCCGTGCAGCAGTGCAGGGTGAAGCTGTGTGACAGCAGCTGCCCACGAGCAGCTACTGCCGAGCCACCCAGCAGGCGGAGACGAGCCATGGCCAGGCACCAAGGCAGCTGCTGGTCTCACACTCTGTGCTCAGGATGCAGAAGGCCAAGGCTGGGCTTAGTGGCATCACAGATTCCTAAGAGCAGGTGTGTCTAAGGCACTAGTGTGTGTTGAGTTGCAGGGAAGAAGGGGTACATGGTGGGGGCGTAGGGAAGCCAAGAGGCATGGGCTGGGTTCCTGCATTGGCTGAAAGGCAGATGGAGTAACAGGTATGGCTGGAACACTTATTGAGGGTGAGAACGAGTTTGTGCAGGAAGGCAGGGGAAGGACAGAGATGCAAGCAGCCCTGCTTGTGTGTCTCCTAGAGCTGCTTCTCCTCTGCAAAGAAGGCACATGAGCAAACCAGCCTGGGGAACATCCTGAATGAACACCTGCCATGAAAACACACTGACATTCCCTACTTGTTTTACCCACTGTATGACACACTTTATTTAGGAGAGTCATTTTGCTTCAAATGCAATTAGTTGTAAATGCTATTGTTCATCTTAAAACACCTGTTATTTTGATCAATAGTAAAAGCCTACCCACCATAGTAAAGACAGGAATGTCGGGCAGAAAGACATTACAAAATATATAGCCTGACCCTTTAAAACCCAACTTGAACCACCAGATTTGACTTATGAGACTAGTAACAATAGTGCTTCATGCAAAAAGCATTAGGTTAAGGCTGGATCAGGCTAAGTTGCCAAACACACCCTGGCATAATTAATCAAGAATATTTCAAAACCAGATCGCCTCCAAGAGGTTATTGATCTCCTGTCATGACACGTTTTCCTCATGAGGTGTTACAATGCTATGTAGCTGAGATGTGCTGGCGTGTATTTTTCAGTGACTAAGCCTTGATCTATCTTCCTGGATTCCTGCCACTGGTGCACTGACATCTGCAACTACTCATGTTTGACAGTCTCATGCATGAGCTATGTGGCTTCCAACTTGGATGGGATTAGTATAGGAGACTTTCAGAATACTTCAAATGTAATTGAAAGCAGATAAATACAAGGGTCTCGAGAGGGTGGCATGCTTTTTACAAACAGAATCACATTAAATCATGTGTATAAATGCTTGGACTAAGAAAGATCTTAGTGCTAACCAGTATACTGTGCAAGAAAGTGTTTGTCCTTGCTCTTAAATATGTATGAATCCTGATAATGTCATTGCTTTCTAAAATCCAAACACAGTGCATGGCTGAAGTGCAGTTTAGACAAGCATGATAAGGTACATGTTTGGGGAGCAGGGCAGGAGAAGAGGAATCTACTCAGAGACTGACAGGTGCTCTGCCTTTCACCCATGCCTGCACTGAGGAATTAGTATCTTCTGTGAACCGTCCCTGCCAACAGATGAGAACTGAAAACAATATACGTCATGTAACTACAGGTTATACTGTTATAGTGTCAAATATCAATAAATTACAAGTGATGTTTTCTTTTAGAGCAAAATGCAACCTCATTCCTTACACAGAACACATTTCTATGTATCTGTTTTTTTCTCAGAAGATGTGGACATTGATATTGTAATCTGCAAATGTATTCTGCACACATTTATTGAATACTATAAAATAGAAGATGCAAATAAAACTGATGTTAACACTACTGTAAAGAGTTTATCTTTCACATTTGTTATTTTTTAGACTCTGAACTCTGTAAACATAAGTAATCTTGCTTTAACACAGAGCTTGATAAGAAATAACAACAAAACCTTTCAGTGGGAAATGGCCTTTCTTGCAGTCAAATACCTTTTTGAGATTATAGTGATGGGCAATATACAAACATATGAGAGAACAGTGACACTGAACATATATAGTATCAAAGGGCTCCAAGATGATCAGGGTGCAGTAGTACTAAACCTATGGGCTTCTCTGGGCTCTCTTGCAGACTCTGGCCTGATTTTTTCTCTTCAGTTTAATGTTAGTGTGCCTGTCTATGCTTCCCTCACTTACAGCTCTGACCCAAGCCAGGCAGATCTCACTGAGCTCTGAGTGACCTGCACAGCTTTTCTATTTTAAATGTGAAAACGGAAGGAGAACTGGAAAAAAATCTGATTCTTCTTACCACATAGTAGCATTTTTCCTAGCAAGCAGAGGAGCAGAACAACAGCAGTCACCGTGGGAGAGAATGTGTGTGCAGTAGGGTTGCAATGGGATGAATGGTTTCTTACTCTACTTGGTATCACAGCTCCTATCATGGAGTAAAGTCCTCAACAACTTCTGCTCCATCCTCCCAAGGCAGTTAAAGTGAAGTAACCCTTGGTTTCCTTCCCATGATGCTGATAAATGTGGCCTCAAATTTCATTAATTTGGTGATAATTGTAGTATCATAATGTATTTTTGGTACTATAAATTTTATCTGTATTCTCCTATTGCCACAGGGATTCCAGACAGAACTTCCTCTGCAGCACCTGCTCTTAAAGCTGTGCTATCAGTCTTCTGTGAAGTTCTGTCATGTATGCTCCAGCTGGTCTGAATTCTTCTGTGCTGTGGGATGGATGCCAGCACTGGGACAGAGGTCACCCACACATGCAAATGGTTCATGAAAATTCTTGTTTAAACATAAGAAACACATTTTTTTACTCTGAAGGTGATCAGACACAGGAAGTGGTTGCCCAGAGAGATTGTGGAATCTTCATCCTTGGTGGTATTCAAAACCTGACTGGACACTATCCAAGGCCATTGGCTCCAGCTTACTGTGCTTGAGCAGGGGGTTTGGACAAAACAATCTCCATGGGTGCCTTCCCATCTCAGCAAGTCTTTGATTCTATGACCCTAAGGGCTTGGCTGTTATGGTCACTGGCCTTTATAGCCAGTCTTGTGAGCCCCTCAGTGTCTCTTGTTCATCTCCACTCCCTGGACAACACTGGGTCTGAAAGAAGTTGCTGCATCAGAAAAAGAAGGAGAGATGAACCAACCTGATCTGCAAGTATTTCTGCCCTTTGCCCTTCAGAAGTGTCTCTTGAGTATTTTCTCTCTTGAAGACTCTCGATATTTTCTTAATAGAAATGTAACTCACCATTTTTTAACTGGGGAGCAGAAAGATGTCAAAAATCCTCAGTTCTACATGTTTGCCTCATTGTTAATGGTCACACTAGTAGTGTGTGAATGTGTGTTTGAAGCAGAAGATTTCAGAAATGCCTTTGAGGTGGGAATGGACTAACCGGTCACTAGATGTATTTCGTAATGTTAGCTCCAACATTGTTCTGTTGCAGTCCCCAAGTGCAAGAATTGCAGCATAAACCCTTTTAAACAGGGAAGATCACTACAATGTGATCCCAAGTTGCCTGAGACTAACTGATTGACCTTATACTGGGGAATGGTGTCTGTTGGGAATAGGAAAAGACGCACTTAATTAGGAGCACTTGAACTCCATAGCAGTGATATTTTCCACTAGGAAGAAGCACTAAGGATAACCCCATTGCTAAGAGAAAGACCTGAGAACCACCTCAAGTGCATCAGGCAGCAGTGCAGGTGTGGGAGCCAGCATGGTGGGCTAGGCTGTACGCAGGAAGCTGACCTCTTCCAAACAGCAGGCTAGCTGAGAAAGGCAGGTTAGCGCCTCTCTCTCCAGAACTGGAGCTGCAGCCACCTCAGCTGTGCTGGCTGAAGACTGACTGGCTCAGATTTGGGTCAGTGCCAAGCCAAGCCAAGAAGGTATGAGGAGCCCATGGTGGAGACCAGAAGGATGGCAGCTACTCTCCCAGAACTGAGTAGGAGGACTGACTTAAGAGGATTGCAAAGGCAGGCCAAAAGAAGAGGAGACTTACCTAATACTGCTGGTTTGTTGTACCTCCCCCCCATAAATAAGACTATTTGAGTTAAAACCTTGGAGCCACTGCTAGCAAGCAGTTAAGCACTGCTGCTCAGGGGCACCCACGTGTGTAATTCACTTCTGCAAGTTTCTAGGCAGGGTCTCGTGCCAGTGTTATTTTCAGCAAGAACACTGAAGTGATCGAAGCTGGCCTGTGTGACTGGCAGCAGCGCTGGGCACAGAGAGGGTACATCATGTACACACACTCTTGTTTCTCCTTTGCTGCTGCAGCATGTTCTTAATGGGTTACTAAACTCTGTACTGGCACTTCTGCAGAAGGGACCTGGCAGTAGAGTAATGTTTGTATTTTAATTACTTGACCTATTGGACTGCCTTGTTGGGCAAATTCTTCAGCCATATAACCAACTTCTTACTGACCTTCACTATTAAACAAAATCAAAATAATAGGAAAAGCTTGCTGCTCTGCTGCAACGTTCATGGGCAGAGGAATCACTAAAAAAAGACTTAATATTACCTTACGGTCCTTAGATAAATCTTAAACTTTAAACAGCCATCTCTTATATGTTCTCCAGAGCATGAGACTGCTTTGTCATCTCAGGAATATCAATTACCACTTTGCCATTTCACTGCAAAACAAAGGAGTGAAATAAACCAAAACTCCAAACTTTTTAGCAAACTGGGACGAGAAGTGGAATAAGAGACACTTGACAACCTTATGGAATCAGCTGTTAGGATAACCAGAGCATAATTCTCTGTAACAGTCTTATTAATTAAAATAACTTCTGACTGTCAGCATGCTTTATAAAAATTCCAATTAACCCTTACAATGTTTCTGTGAGACAGTGGAGAAGAGAAATAAAAGCATTTTATCAGTTAAGACATGCATACAGAGAAAGAAAAAACATCTTGACCAAACCAAAGCAAAAGGCCAATCCTCCTCCAGTGAAGGATTTTGAACTGGAATGCAGGTGCTGGCGATGCCTTCCACTGGACTCAGCCCACAATAACACTCCCTTGTCAGAAGGTCAGAGTCAGAGCAATATTGGTGGGAAGAGCACAGCTACTTAGGGGCATCAATGTACTGACCTCTTACATTCATGGCAAGAGAAGAAAATCATGTGGATCAAATCCAATAGTTTAGGCACCCTATCAAAGCCGATTATTCCAAAACTTTTAATTGAATGTGAGCTCATCTGCCTCTCTAAATGTCAATGTAAACAAGCTAGAGGGAACACAAAAAGGCCAGAGGAATACTTGGGCTGTTGCCTGTTAAATTTATTCCTGTTCTGACCCCTCTCTTCTAGTGAAAGCAGAGAGCAACCAGGGGCTTAAAACCAGTGCACTTCAGCTTCAGGGCAACTTAGGCTCCATGAACCTGAGCCCAGGCTTAGCAAGATGCATCTTAGTGATTCATATGGTTGAGATTCAAGGATTCATGGCAAGAATTCAGTTAGGCACATCTCAGAATGCAGAAAGGATGCAGCTCCCTGACTAGGGAGCCACAAACATCATCATAGTATTTGTGAAGGATTTTCTGTACTGTTTCCCATCTCCTCTTCCCAGGAAAAGTCAACAACACCTTTAGGAATAACCACAAGTCTAAAGAAACTAATAGAAACAATGTGTTTTAGAAACAGAACCAAGATTTTGTAACTACAACTTATTTACATACAGTGCGTAAGTGGCAGCACTAACACCTGTGCCTTGATCCTTCAGGAAACCCCTAGTGATCCTTTGTCTCTGGCTAGAAGCTGACACAAGCTCCTATCCCAGGAAGAAGGACTGAAGGAGATCTCTACTGTACCTACCCCAGGATACTTAACAGACGGACTGTTTTAGCCAAAAAGTGGAGAGGCCTTCTTACTCTGCATCTGGGAAAGGTCAACAGCCCTTTTGGCCAGTAAACCCTTTTCTAAGTGTTGAAAATTGCAGAAAATTAACTGCTTACAGCTCTTTTTGTGGTGTAAGGGTTAATACAAAAATATTTTATTTCTGTGAAATGCAAACAATGTGGATTTAGTCCTTTTTTAAAATTTTAAAGTAAAAACAACTCTACTTTTCGCTCCAAAATAATAAAAAAATATTGAAGTATTTATTTAAGCCAATCAGAAACACCTTTTTACATTAAGAAGTATAGAAACAGAATATCCTGAATTGGAAAGGACCCACAAAGATCAATGAGGTCCAACTGCTAACCCTGCACAGGACACTCCAAGAGTCACACAATGCTCCTAAGAGCCTTGTTCAACACTCCTTAACTCTGTCAGGCTTGGTGCTGTGAGCACTTCCCTGGGGAGCCTGTTCCAGTGCCCAACTATTCTCTCCATAAAGAACCTTTTCCTAATATCCAGCCTAAACCTGCCCTAACACAACTTCAGGCCATTCTCTTGGGTCCTGTCAGTGGTCACCACAGAGATCAGGTCCTCCTCTTCCCCTCACCAGGGAGCTGTAGAGAAATATGAGGCCTCCCCTCAGTCTCATCTTCCCCAGGCTGAACAAACCAAGTGACCTCAGCTACTCTTCATATGGCTTCCCCTCACTCTACCATCGTGGGTGTTCCTGATTAGAAAGGCGTGAAGGCTGAAGGCAGCAATGCTGGTGCCTTGCAATAATTCCTTTGGCATGACTTTTCCAGCCCCTGAGTGCCCTGAGCTGAATTGGCTTTCTGAACTCTAAGCCTAATCCCAACAATAATGGAACCTTGGTGCTAAGGCTGAAGTTGGTATCACCATGGGTGACCCAGATTAGAAGGGTGTGAAGGCAGAAATGTTGGTGCTCTGCAGTGATCCCTTTGGCATGACTTCTGTGGTCACAGTGTCCTTGGACCTTTACAATTTCTGACTCTCTGAACTTTAACACTAACTGTAATGGAATTTTGGGGCTGCTTCTGAGGTCTCCAGCACAATGGTGGCCCAGATTAGAAAAGTGGGGAGGCGAAAAATGTTGGTGCCATGCTGTGATTCCCTTGGCATGATTTGTCAGCCCCACTGTTCACAAAGTAGTAGGCTTTCTGTCTCTGAGAACCATAACTTTCTTTGAATTTGAGACCAGCCCTGGTGGTAATGTAATTGACCAATGATGTTGAAAAATGTCCTAACGCCTGCTAGAATTCCTTTAAGAACAGATGCATGTAGTGGGACTGAAATATAGTTGAAATTGGAGGAAATATTTGGAAGATCTTGCTAAAAGTCATTTTTCATCAAGGCCATTTGCACTCTATTTGTCAAAGCATTCAGAAAGCTCCTTAATTTTGTTGGACTCATTGCTAATGCTGCTGCCTATGTTGGGACACTAATAATCTCCCATTTAACAGGAAGCCACATTCTTTCATTTTGGGTGAGGATTTGTAAATGGCAGTCTATTCATTCATTTATCAATTCCAGATGTATTTAATAGTCCTTCAAACTGAAAGTGAGAAAACAAAAATTAGATTAATTGTAATATGGCAAAAGTCTTCATTATTTGATATCATGCTTTCTGCCCTCTAAGGACTCCTAAATCACTTCAACTACTGTTTTAGTGTCTTGGTTGTACTGAGAGCAGGGAAACCTCCAGCCAACTTCATTCGGATGAGCCACCACAAGCTGAAATGTTCTTTCTCCTCCCACCTTTCACCTCTATCTCTATAAAATCCCTTTTCTCCTTTCTGCTTCCAGCTTCACATTGCCTGGATGCTGCTCAGCTTCTCCACTCTCTCTCCACCTGTGCTGAACAGTGTGAATATGGGTGTTAACAAAGTCTTTATCAGTGGAAGACCTGTCTGGCTTTTGATAGGAAAGAAATTCCCTGCCCTATCTTTCTTCTTTATGCTCTTTTCTGGTACCACTCACAAGACAAGGTGCTGCTTCATTCACAGACACAGCAAAAGGCAGGCTTTATGGTGATTGTGCAGCTATGAAGTCCTCCAAGGAAGATAGCCTATGGAGGTTGGAGAAGAAGTATTATTGTTCAAGGATGTTCTGGTTTAAATTGTGGACTGGGAGAAAAGAAATTAACCACATCATTGATATTTTTAACACTGCAAAAATCTTTCAGGGACAGGAAAAAAGAAAAAAAGAAAGCAGTGGCAAAAACCAAGCCAACTGGACATCCAGAGCTCAGGGAACAAAAGAAGGGTAGGCAAGGTGCAGAAGTCACTAGAGACAATGCAATGCACTTCATAAGTGCAAGTTCTTGCTATAAATGTGGCAAAAAATATTTATACTCTCTGCTTACTTCTCAGTAGAGCTGGGCAACTTACCTTGCATCTCAAGCAGATGTATGCATGGCAAAAGCACAGACAGGCGGAACAGAGCAGATGGAGAACATGTGAGTCAAAGCACACTCTATAAACAGATATTACAGAAGTAGATAGGTAGAAGACTTTTTTATTAAGTGCTCTTAGCATTTCCTTAGAAACCTATTCCTTCAGCATAAGTTTCTTTCTTGTAAGGAACCAAAAAAGTATTTGCTTTACTGATTGCTTTCGTGCAAATGTAAGTTTTGGGAATCAGACCTATAGGATGGAAGCTCAGCACTACTAATGATGTTTTTGGAGGATGCATGTATCTGTAGTTGACCTTGGGGGGACATCAGGTGCCCACCAAGCTGCTCTATCATTCCCCTTCCCAGTGGGACAGAAAACAAGATGGAAAACAACCAGTAAGTTGAGATAAAGCATTTTACTAAAGCAAAAGTTTGCATGTGCATTAGTAAAGGAGAAAAAAAGTTTAATCTCTACTTCCTATTGGCAAGTGATGTTCAGCCACTTCCCGGGATGCAGAGTTTTAGCACACACAGGGGTTGCACTTCACAGGGGAAAGTGAACATTGTAAAATAACAAATGCTCCACATTCCTCCTCCCTCACTTGGCTTTTATATCTGAGCTGACATCATATGGTATGGAATATCCCTTTGGTTAATTTGGCTCAGTTGGCCTGGTTGTGTCCCCTTCCAGGAACTTGCCCACTCCAGCCCCCTAATGGGGGGGGGGGAGGTTAAAGTTAAACAGAGCCAGAGCTGCTCAGGGAGATGTTTTGTATTTATATAATTCCTTCCATTTTCAGTCTAAGATACCAGCAATTTTAAAGTGCCATGCACTTTCAAAAAAAACACACATTGTTTTCACCCATTAGCACATGTCTATGAGAACTACATGGATCTTCTTTAAATCCTGATGAAGTATTCTGGTTTCTTGAGGCACACCACCTTTTTGTAATATTTTCAGAAAGAAATCTATTGTAAGCTTTTCCTAAAGCCTACATGCAACTACCCAGTAAGTATGTGTCTCCTTGCAGGTCAATTATTTTCAAGGTTTCCACTCAAAGATGAAGTCCTCTAAGATTCACTAATATCCCTCCTCTCTCTTTGCCATGTTTGAATTCTGACATTTGCTTGCTGAAAGGATGAATGAAGTCAAAAGCAATGCTGCTATATTTTATCTGCCTAAACAATTACCAGCAAGGAGGTTTGCTTTATTTTGCTCAAAGCCACATTGCCATAATATTATATGCATCTGCCCATGTCAGATAACTCTGAAGAGTCCACACACAAATGGAAATGATCTTCCACTTCTATATCTCAAATAATGTTTTTCACAATTACTGGATTACCTAAATCCACTTAGATAACCTTGGTGCTGTTTAGATATACAGGAGAATTTAGCATAACCAGGGTTTCTTTCTAAATGTTATTTTTTAACACTTCCTCCTATGAATCCAAAACAACTTTTTGTTATTCATCTCACTAACCATTCATGGAGAATGACAATTACTGAATGCCTTAGAAACAACACCTTGAAAATGTCATTCAAATCAATTTTCAACAGCATGAGAGGCTAGGAGGTAATTCACACTTCTTTTATAATAATATTCTATAAGAGGTACTGTAGTCATCTGCCTTCCTGCCACCTCCTCCAGAAGTAAAAGATTATAAATTCACTCTGATTTAGTGCAGCCAAATGTACCAGGCAGAGAAAAACACTGCAGAATATGCAATTAAGACTGGTACATTACGAAAAAAGCTATCTCCATTATTGCCCCAAAACTAACTTGTTCCTCTCACTTGAGCAAAAGCATGGAAGATTCTGCAAGGCAGAGCTGGAAAATGTCTTTCCTTCTTTAAGAGCATTTATCCATGGACAGCAACTCCAGAAGCATTTAAGCCTGGTATCTTGAATTCTGCTTCTTTCTAATGAGAGAAGCTCAGAACCCTGCTTTGTCCTCCTAAATATCAGCTGCTTAGTAAAATCCAGAGTTCCTCTTCCTAAAGTGGTGCAATATACCTTAGAGGTCCACTGAACTCTGAATTCTCAAATATCAGGACATCATTATTCCAGTATTTGCTCATATCTAACTCTATCATGATTCTAAAACCACCATCAATTCAAGCACCCAAGCTGGGACAAAGGAGCTAGAGACCTTCTGGCTAAAAGATTGTTTCATCCTTTCAAAGGGCCACTGAGGAACGAGGAGATGCCACCTAAGAAGTTCATGCCACAGTATCTGTCACACATCCAACACATAAGATCAGTTTCTGCTGTTGGCACAATGTCCCCAGACCTCTAAGCCAAAGCAACAACAGACTTGAACCATAGCTGAGAAATGTGTGAAGCATTGAAACCCAAACCATCTACTTTCAAAGTCTGCATGTATTACTGAATGCAGACGTAAAAAAACACCAGCACTGCTAGTGATAAGTTAATTTCCAAAGTATATTCTACATACACACAAAGATTAAGCCAGAGGAATAAAAAATAGAGGGAAATATTGCCTATTTCCCCATATCAGATATGCAGATCAGGCATCTTCCTGTAAGTCAGTTCCTTTCAGGCAAAACCTCGGATAAATCTTACAGTTAAGAGTGAATCCACTCTTTAGCCTAACATTTGAACCCAAGCTCTTTGCTTCTGATGACTTCATATGAAGGATGCTGGCACCACACAGTCAAGGACACTGTAGTTCAAACTCCTCTGGAGGTGGATGCTGCATAATCTCTCCTTCATTTGATGGACAGAACAGCATGTACTCGCCATGAGTCTCAGCCTTACAGGGCTGCTGGAAAGCAGCAATTATTCTGCTGTCTTCAGGGTCTTCTCCAGTTCTCCTGGTCAAAACTGTTTATCAGTCTGTCAGTCTGACCAGTGTTAATGCCTCACACAGGGAATGATTCCTCTTCCCATCCATCACACCTGGAAGCAACAAAGCTGACTTGGATGCCAAAAAACACCCCAACCCCAACCTGTTTCAATCCTTCTATTTTTCACCATGTTCCAGAACAATTTCTGATCTTACCATGGGGTAAGAAACTCATCACATGCTCACCTGATGTAATATCCTCTTCCCCACAGTTCATCTGCAATCACTGCTGAGCACAACCACCTCTCTGTGCAGCACCTCCCAGAAGATGGAAGACAGAGAGAATGGACTTCTATGGGGCCTAGTTCCTGGGTTGCCGCAGTGCCAAACAGGTCCCACGGGCAGATCAGGGGACTTCAGAGACTGCCCACCCTGAGAATAAAGATGTGATATTTTGGTACAATTTTTGAAGTGACTTCTTCATGTTGTTTACAGGTTTGAGCCTTTCCATTATCAAAGCAGCTGAAGATTTAACCTCCCTGTGGTGCTCTCTAGCAGCACTGCAGCTTTTGAGCTGATCACACATTGTCTGTCTGTCCCATTGGAGAACATTTCCTGTAAAAAGAATTTTTGGCACGGCTGCTTCATTCTCTGCCAGGAGCAGAAAGTCGATGCAGAGATTAGCAATCGATTTTCTAAGAAGTACCCCACAAATCAGGTCTCCTCTCTCTGTTTGCCTTCACATTTCTGCTGGAGCCTCTATAATTAATTTAAACAGATACAAGCACTTCTCCTCCTCTCCTTTTTGATGTGAGCTGTTCCAACAGACTGTGCAGTGAAGCTGCAGCAATTTCAAAGGCTTCCGCTCCCTGCGCAGAAGGGAGCAGCTGCAGGAATAGCTCTTTGAAAAGGAAATGGCACCCAATGGGACTGGCAGGCGGCTCCAAGCTGAGCTCAAAAAGCCCCCAAAGTCCTTGGGAGCATCTGAGGACATCAAAAGAGGAAAGAACTAGGCTGGGAGAAGCCTGAAGAATGACTTCCCCTCAACCCTGAAGCTTTTTTTTTTTTGTAAGCAGCAGGGTCTGAGAAGAAGAGTCTTCCTCATATTTGGCTCAGATGATCCCACTTATATTGAAAGACTGGAAGTAAGCGCTGAACACTATTTCAGTCCTGGATTATTCATTAGACTGTAAATGTATAAACATCTATACAAACACAAACATATCTATACAAATTCTGGACTCCTGTATATTATTAAAAAAGCCATTATATTTCTATTAATGTAACTAAGTATGCAACCATATTTCATTACTATAAAGCACTCATGGGACTTCATGCATGTTTAATTGGTTAACTGATGAACTCACTGATGTGATTTATCTCAGTGAAATGGTACTTTTTTATGATGATTGCCAGTATACTCTGTTATTTACAGCACAGAATACTTTTCTACTGTTCCATTTAAGTGATTTATAGCAAATTCAATAGACAAAACAAAGAAATCTTTGTTTCATGTATATGAATTTGTGTACAGGTACATACATATCCTCTCTGCCCTGAAGTAGGTAACATTACTGACTCACTGCTTAACTTTATAACTGATGGAAATTTCTAGTGCTGATTTAACAGGCTCCAGGCCTCACAGGACAGTATTCATTGAAGCCCTTTGGCCTGTGCAACTCCTGAAGAACTACTCCAGCTGAGGGGTAGTTCAAACAGCAGCCAGTTTTTAGTGGCATGCCTGCAAAAGCAGTATTACACCAAATGCATGTTCTTTTATGAAAGCTGCATCCTTCCCTAAGTATTTATGTATAAATAAATGCCATTTTACTACACTGCTACTGCGCATAACCAACATGTTGTCTAGAAAAAGAACTGACACAACACATCCAGTAAATGCCTCTTCCTTGTCAGATTGTACTAATTATACACTGCATCAAACTTCTCCATCTTTATCCTCCTGAACAGCAAATTCTGACTTTCTCAATCAATTTCACACTGCTCTTCTCTCTTCACTTTTCAATTTTACTTTTGGAACAACTTAAGTTCATGGACATACAAACCTGAGATAAGTGCTGCACAGAGCTACTGCACATATATTTATGCCCACACTTCTGCACATCCTTTGGCACAGATGTGGACGGCCTTTATCTGAGACCATATTGACTTTGGCAGGACAACCCTGCATCCTGGCAGGAACTGCCCTCAAACAATTTTTCTCTAAATTTTTCTCTAGAAACAGTTTTGCTCTGCTATTAACATTAGGGTTATTGTTCTGATATTGCCCAACAAATTACGATAAAACATTATATTGTGACTATTTTATTATACATTGCAATCAATTGGCTAGTGAACTCCATTAAAAACATTTCTCTTTTCCTAAGTGTATAGGCTGCTTAACTGAGTTAGATGATGTGGATGAATGTAGGGAACTAAGTTGAGATCCGTGGAATAATTATAATTTCCGCTTCTCTCTGAAGTGAAAGTTTTGCTGATACTCCTTGACACCTCATATCTTTGCTGTATTTTCAATGTCTAACGGGGTTAGTTGTTGAGAGACAAAAACTCTACAGCCAGTTGTTTATACTTCTGAAAGCAAAATTAGAATGCAGAACAGGAAATAAACTGAAATGGTCTCATACTTGAATGGAATATAAACATTCTGCTTAATTAGGTCACTAAGCATATGTTTGTTTACTTGGATATTTTCTCTCTGGCAGTTCATCTCTGGGTAACACAACTATCTCCCTGGAGAGCGTGGAATTCCCATGGCAGATAACATGAGTTGGCAATTGGGGGGTCAGAAAAATATGCTTATTAGCATACTCTCACATAATGAAGGGAGTTAGAGTGTGAACAATACATGCCTTGCTGCCTTCTGTGTCAGGCTGGTGTCCACACAAAGGACAGCAGGGCCATTAGGGAGTTGGTTATAGGTCTACGAATTTCTGCCTAACCCTGATTTACCTTCTTGGATGATTATAAAGCAGAGAATGGTACAGATGTTAGTGATGTCTATTTCATAGATATGGAAAATCTTCCTTTCTTGCAAACCAAAGGGCAATATTGCCGCCTACACTCATCTCTATAACTCTGTTATTTTTTTATATTTTATTTTTATAATTTTCTTCTACATCCTCCATGCATTACATTTCTTTTTTGTTTTAAGACTACTTGGAACATGTAGCTTTTTTGTCTTCAGAAGTAAAAGCAGACTTCTGGTGGTACATGTAAAACCCAGTAATTTCTGTTTCTGTGTGCATTACAGGCCACAACCGAGACTAAAGGAAATCCTTCAGAGACAGTCCCAGTACAGACTCAAGTCCATTGTAGAGACAGCAGATCCCCTCACTACCACCAACACCTCCTTTTATGGGCCTGTGTTGAAAGCAGGACAGGGCTTACGGAAAACCATGTGTGCTGTTCCCTCCAGACCACAGTTCCAGGGCACGGTGCTTTATGGACAGGCATGTTTTACACAGTGAGCCAGTATTTTCTGGATGTAGCACCTCAGCAGTTGTTCCTCCACTATCAGTCTCACGTCAGTTCCTGGGATGAGTTCTTCTGATTTCTCGATAGAGATTACTTGCACCTGGATGGGAATGATGGGGTGTTGGCAGGGACACTGAGCAGATGAGAGGAGAGGGGAGAAACCTTGCCAGCCTTTGTGTGTACAACTGCTGAGTCAGTTCAACAGAATCAGAAATCCCCACCCCCACAAACACAGGTGCAGATGGCCATGTAAAAGTAATCTGAATTTGGCTGCTGCCCAAATTCCACATTCCTCTTGGCTCCACTGGAGCCTTTTTCCCACATGACCTCATCTCCCATACCCTTGCAGCGGACAGCCAGGCAAGCAACGTGCAGTTTTTCCCAAAATATCCAGAAGTTTTTGCGGAAGTGGGAAGGAGATGGGAGTCCGATACAGGCGAGAAGAAGGGCATATAGGCATGCCTGGGTCTGGGCCTTTGACCCTCAGACCTCCCACACAGCCACTGAAGCCTGGAATCCAGATCCTTGGAGCTACCAGACTGCCTTTGTGTCCTTCCACTCCGGCAATAATGCACAGGCTGCAGGAAATCCTTCCATGCGAAGGACTCTGCCAGTGTAAAGCTGCTCTGCACAGAGCCTGGCAGCTCCTGCTTTGTCCCCCTCTAGGACAGGATTAGAGGCATCAGGATGCCCTTGCGGGAGACTCAAGCTGCTGCAAGCCAGTTCAGCTGGTCTGGCCCCTGCCCCTCTCCACACACACTCCAAGCAGCTCAAGACTGACATGCAGCTACGTGAACAACAACTTCAGTGCCAGCTGGAGGGCTGAGGGCGAATTCCCACACCCATCTCAGTGCCTGAGTTAATACTGAGTACAGCTACAGCATATGGAGCTCACAGACTTATTGAAACACAGCCACTGAAGATTCAGAAAGTTAACTTTAACTAAACAAGCTTTATTGATACTCTTAACAACTTTGGAAGCTTTACCTGAAAGTGACAACACTCATCTGTCTGCAAAAAAAGAGTAAACTCCTTATTTTACCTTAACTTAAACAATTAACAATTTCACACATTCACCATGTGCCAGGGAGGCTAATGAAGCCAAAGCTAGTGGCAACGAAACACATGATGTCTGACCAAAGACTGCTTCCACGCTGTGTTTCAGTTTCCAGAATGAAGCCACTTTGTGTGCACAGATAACAAACTTTGTAACTTGTCTGATTTGATTTTGAGGGAGTCTTCAATCATTTTTTTCTGAAAAAGTGAAAGAAAATTGGTTGACTTTGATTAAAGTGAAACAGAGACAAAGGCTCGAGTACTTCAGATAGGAAAGTTTCAGGAATTCACAAGCAGTTTCAAAAAGAAAACTGGACTAGAAATCATGATACAACTTCACTATAGGGCCCAGTGCTTCAGCTGCTACAATTGGTAAAGGAAAATCAAAATTACTCAGATATGTATCATATTTCATGATGGATATCTAAGAATCACCCATTCCTTCATCTCATGTTTAGCATATCCCATGTGTTAGGGCAAAAAATAAAAACCTGAGCAGTAGGCATGAGAATGACAACACCATCGGGAGCCTCCTGCTGTTGGAGGCTTTATCGAGGGGAACTTTGACTGTCAGCTTGGCTGAGCTTCAAATCTGCCCTAAATATGGTGCAACTGGCTGAGAAGAGCTGGGA